>NC_053041.3:89984293-90289293 GCF_002575655.3 Aegilops tauschii subsp. strangulata | reverse complement strand
AAATTATATAAAATTGATGCAACTAAAATTATCAAAGTATTTTTTGTTCAAAATCATTGAAAGCAAAAAAGAATTTTCATAAAGAACTTTTTTGTTAGAAACTTTAATAGCAAAAAGAATTATCATAAAGTAAAATAAATAAGTAATTAGAAACAAAATAAAATAAAATAAATAAGTTTTTTGTTGTAAGTAGAAACAAAACAAAATAAATAAAGCAAAAAAAGAAAACAAAAGAACAGGCAAAAAATAAAAATATGCCACCTACTGGGCCACCACGGCCTGAATACGACTAGAAACCCATTGATGGGCCAGGATTCAGGCCCGCAGAAGGCCCAGTAGGCCCATCAGGCATAGCAGTGACAATTAGGCCTGTAAGCCTGCAATGGAGAGGAGCTCGAGAGGGGAGCGGCAGTGGGGCTTATAAACCACTGCGCGCCCCTCTCAACTAGCGAGGTGGGACTAAACTTTCGACGCGGGCGCAACAGCACAAGGCCTTTGGTCCCGGTTGGTGGCACCAACCGGGACTAAAGGTGTGCATTGGTACCGGTTGGTGGCACCAACCGGGACTAAAGGTGTGCATTGGTACCGGTTGGTGGCACTAACCGGTACCAATGCCCCCCCTTTAGTCCCGGTTGGTGCCACCAACCGGGACCAAAGGCCGCTGCTTCCCGCCCTTTGGGCTGCTGAAAAGAGACCTTTGGTCCCGGTTGGTGGCACAAACCGGGACTAAAGGGGTCATTGGTCCCGGTTCGTGCCACGAACAGGTACCAATGCCCTGGATATATAAGCAAACTCTTAGCAGTTTCGACCAAATCCATCACTTCTTCACCCCCGAAGCCCATGCTCCTCCTCGCCGTCGCCGCCCAACGCCCCTGCTTCACGTTGTTGTCGCCGCCGCGACCGACGCCGTCAGGCTGCTCGACGTCGCCGTCGCCGCCGCCGTCAGGCTGCTCCACGTCGCCGCCGCCGCCGCTTTCGCCCTCTGCCCCGACGCCCCTGCTCCTCCGAGTCGCCGCGCCGCCCTTTGCCGTCGCCGTCGCCCCTGCTCCACCGTGCCCCGCCACCCCCTGTGAGCACCAGCCTGCTCCCGCGCCCCTCCCCTGTCCCACGCCCCTGCGCCGTGCCCCGCCGGCGCCGGCGCCGGCCCCTCCGCCGTGCCCCTCCGCCCCTGCGCGGTGCACGGGGCGGATGTTTTGTAGATGTTTTTAGATTTTTTAGATGTTTTTAGATGTTATTCTTAGATGTTTTTAGATGTTTTTTAGATTATTTTAGTTTATGTTTAGTTTAGTTTTAAGATTAGGAAAATTTCAGATGTGTAGTAATATTCATTTAGATGTGTAGTTAATTTAGATGTTGTAATTTGTTCATAAAAATTGTGCACTTTTGTATAGAAACTTTATTTTTTTCATATGTACGAAAATGTAGAGTGAAAACGAAAACAAACATATAAGAAAAAACAAAGGAAAAATGAAGAAGGAAAAGAAAACCGCCCGGCCCGGCCACCACCGTATTTTCATAAAGTGTTTCCACCGAGTCCACGTCGCACCAATCGAGCACCCGCGGCGAAGCAAGTCTTTTTTTAAGGTAGTTCTTTGTTAAAGTGAGGGGGGACGTTGGACATTACATGAGGCGGGGGGGAGGGGCGTCGGACATGACATGAGGGGGGACGTCGGAAAAAATAAGAAGAGGAAGAAGAAGAAGAAAAAAGAAATCTTCCACTCCTCTATTCCTTCTTCTTCTCTTCTTTTTTTTCTTCTTCTTTTTTATCGGGAATGAGGGTGTCGAGGATCGCCGAGCGGTCGAGGGTCGGGAACTAGGGCGGAGGGTCGAGGGTCACCGAGGGGTCGAGGGTCGTCGAGGGTTCGAGGTGCGAGGGTCGTCGAGGGGTCGAGGGTCGAGGAACGCCGAGGGGTTTTGTTGAATCCTTTGACACTAGCTAGACAAACGTGAAGCATTGCCGAGGCCACCCCAAACCCGAGAGAAGCTAGGTCTACGTTTGCCACTAATATATCCACCTGCTTCATGTTTAGAAAAGTGTATATATGTATGTTCTCTGTGTATATATGTTCATATATGCAAAAGTTAGATTTTTAGAAAAGTGAGCACCCCCTCTCGACCGTGATAACTTATACCACGGGAGCACCCCCCCGGCCCTCTCGCTCGACCAAAACTCTTGAGGACACCCAAACCCTAGAAAAAAATGATGTCGGTCTCCTACCCCCTCCCGTCGCGCCCCTACCCTTGAAGCGTTGCCGAGGCCACCCCAAACCCGGAATAAGCTAGGTCTACGTTTGCACTAATATATCCACCTGCTGTCATGTTTGTGTAATAATTGCCATGTTGTAATATTTGCAGAAACAATGGAGCACGGACGAGACGAGGAAGCAGAAGAGGTGTTGGGGGACATAATCTTAGCCAGAGGTGATGTCTTGTCGTATCTTAATGACAATGATGGTCTGGAAGAACAGGGTGAAGAAGCAGGCTACGGTGATCGAAGAGTGGAGGAGGAAAGACATGATTATGATGGCTCCGGTGACCCAATGCTGGTGCAAGAAGGAGCCCGTGGTGACGGCTCCGGTGACCGAACAGAGTCCGGGCAGGTAAATATATTAGTTAAGCCTGTGCTGACTAGCTAATTGATGCATTCATTGTTTTGGTATGTACACATATTAATTAACTCTCGTCTTTCTTCTTTTTTCTAGCCCTCCGGATCGAGCACAACTTCGGTAAAGAGACGAGGCCCGAAGAGAAAGTTGCGCTCGGATGAAAGGTTTGAGATCACAGCAATCGCGCGCGATGGCCAACCGATTGAACCCATCCGGACAAAGGAAGCATTTGCTGCTCAGTGCGGGGTTCTTGTTAGGGACAAGATCCTGATCAGCATCCACCAATGGTATAAGCCTAAGAAGGAAGACCCTGAGGTGTCTTATGTCAATGATATGCAGAAAGATGATCTTTGGACTGAGCTGAAGGCAAATTTCACCCTACCGCCAGAGGAGGATCCGGAGAAGCCAGTTAAAGAGCAATTAATCAAGTCTCATTCTCTTAAGAAGATGGCAGACCTATTCAGGAGGTGGAAGAATGAGCTGAAAACGTTTGTCGACAAAGAAGAGACACCAGAATTCATCGGCAAATATGAGAAGATTAGAGATCACTGGCCCGCATTTGTGGCCCACAAGACATCGGAAAAGAGTAAGAAGTTGTCAGCGACAAACAAGAAAAATGCTGCGAAGAAGAAGCTTCACCATCGCACGGGGTCAGGTGGCTACCTCAAAGCCCGGCCTAAGTGGGCCAAGGCTGAGAATGATCTGCTTGATAAAGGGATCGAACCAGAGACAATGAACTGGCCAGACCGTTGCCGGACTTGGTTCTTCGGGGCTGGCGGAAAATTGGACCCTGTATCAGGGAGGTGCGTTTGGACGGACGAGCTTTTGAGAATACCAGTCAAGAGGCTTCAGCACTATATCGATGCAGCACAGCAAGGGCCATTCGTTCCACACAGAGAGAACGACGAGCTCACAATGGCCCTCGGGAATCCTGAGCACCCTGGACGGACATGAGGCACGCCAGGCTCCGTTCCGTGGAAGGCTGGTTTTCCGGACGTAGGCGGTTACAAAAGCCAGGAAAAAAGTGGAGCAGACCCAAATTCAGAAGCTGCACGAAAGGTTTCAAGCGCTAGAGGAACGAGACAATTGACCTGCCGAAACTACCCCGCCATCTCAGCGGAGAAGCAGCGTGGCTTCCACCGAGCTGCTTCAGCCGGAGCATGTCTTGACGGCTCCTGCTAGCTACCCCGTGGATGCTATCACGGAGTCTCAACATTGCCACCTTATGACGCAATGGCAGAACTTCAAAGTCAAGGCGGCTGTCGGCTCTGTTCGACCTCCTGAACCCGGCGCAACTTTTCACTGTCGTCCGATTCCAGAAGGATGTGCTAGGGTGACGGTGGACAAAATAACGGAGGGATTTGAGGACCTCCAGCTTGACCACCCTACCGGTGAAGGGGAGACTCGGCTGGGTTCTGCTCTGAAGACTCCATGCCTATGGCGGAAGGAGCTCATCAACCTTCCGAACTGGACGCCTCCGGTGAGTAAGGGCACTCCGCCTCCTCCTCCGGCGAGTGATCAGGGCACTCAGCCTCCTTCTCCGGCGCGTGGTGGCACTCTGCCTCCTCCTCCGGCGAGTGATCAGGGCACTCAGCCTCCTTCTCCGGCGCGTGGTGGCACTCCGCCTGCACCGGCGCGCCCGAGCAGCCAGCCTCCTCCTTCTCCGCCTCGTCAGCAAGGGCGGAAGAGACCCGCCGCCGCTCCGGTTGCTCCGGTGCGTCGTAGTCCTTCTCCTCCGCCTCGTAAGCAAGGAAAGAAGACAGCCGCAGCCACTCCGTCTGCTCTGCCGGCGTCTAGCAGTACAGTCAGAGGCGGGAGGCAATACAGATTCGGTTCTTCTCTGAAGACTCCAGAGAAGTTACCATACGAGAGGACCGAGGAGGAAACCACGAAGATCGTGCGAGCCGAAGTGACGAACTTCTTTGAAGGTGTGAAAGCAAAGAAACATCCACCTCCGGAGGAGAAGGTAGATCCGGTGAAAGCGAAGCGCACTCTGGCTGCCCTGACAAAACCACCAAAGTCTCCGCCGAGAGGCAACTATGAGCGCATTATTGCAAAGACATTTGTCGAAGCGAAGCGGTCGGGAAGTACTGTCAGTGATCAAAGGTTAAAAGAGCGACGAGCTCGGAAAAAAATTGCCCAGCTCGGTGAACAAGTGAACCAATCGTGCCCCCCGCTCAAGGTGTCTACCGACATCGTCGCTAATGATCCGAGGATGGTGCCCGGTTATAGCAATCTTGGAGATTACCTGCCCGACGATGTACATTATGATTTCTTGGAGGTGGACGAACACAAATACCATTACGGGAAGCCTCTCGTCAAAGATGAAAGATCTCTAACAACAATGATGCGAAGATTACACGATTGGTACATGAAAACCTGCAAAGAGTCTGGGGGGAGGAATACTTTGACGCTGAGAGTTAAAGAGGAGCATGACCTCGTTGGAATTGAACTGTTGAATGTTCCATTTGAGGAGTTCTTCCAGTTTTTTAATCAAAAGGCCCTCGATAAATCAACGGTCACTTGCTACTGTCTGTAAGTAGTACTACTTCTGTCATTAAGTCTCTCTATATAGGCCAGCTCTTTCATTGCATGTATTTATAATTATCCTCACTATATTATGCAGATTGAAGATTGCCGAATTGAAGAAAAGACAAATCGGTGATATTGGGTTCATTAACACAAATCTCATAGATGCAACTGAGGTTAAATATCATGCCGAAAATACCGAGGCAAACTTGCTACGGTCGTTGGTAATAAATCAAAACAAAGATATAATACTCTTTCCTTACAACTTCAAGTGAGTGTTACTGTCTTGTGCATATTCGGTTTCCCTTATTAGTCCAGGTTATAGTAATGTAATTGATGACTTATGCATGCGTGCGCAGCTTCCACTATATTCTCCTAGAGATTAAGCTTGAGCAGGGAGTAGTAACCGTCTTAGACTCGAGACGAAACGATCCCCAGGACTATGCGGACATGACTCAAATGCTCGAGAAGTAAGTTAAATCGATCATTATCCACCATATCAGCAACTTTGTTCATTTCCTGATATCAAATAATTGTTTTCTTTGTCTGGCAGGGTTTGGAGAAAATTCACCAAAAAAGCTCCGGGACTGCCGAAGAAGCTGCAATTTAGACACCCGAAAGTATGTACTATAGTAGCATGTTCTGCGCATCTCCTAGTGATTCAAGCGCTAGTTTCATCAATACCATTTAGCATGCTTGCTTATCAGTTTGATTGACCTTTATTTCTTGTAAAGTGGTTGTGGCAGGAACAAGAGAATGATTCCTGTGGATACTACGTTTGCGAGTCCATCCGCCACACGACCTGTGAGCGGGGCTACTCTGACGAACAATATGAAGTGCGTAAGCAATAATATTCACAATTTTATTTTATTACCATCATTTGTGTCGAGTTTCATTTATTCATATATATATGTATTGACCCCCTTCTTCAAATTAGATCTTTCGGATGCGGGATGAACTCCTAGCACCAGATCGTATGCGAGCAATTCAAGAGGAATTGGCGGCATTCTTTCTTGACCACGTGATCGCTGAAAACGGAGAATACTATGTGGACCCTGTGTTCTTACAATTTAATTAGGAGATTATATTGTAAGAGATAATTATTGTATATATGTAGCCGGTAGTGTCGGATAGATATACGAGAACTTGTTGTTCGACCAATCTCTCAGAGAAGGAGAGGTGATCGATATCACTTCTCTCTGTATGCATATGTTCATGACGATCTTCTGTTTCCTTCATTTGCTTACTAGCTAGCGTGTCTAGTCCTCTCTATACGTATATAGTACGTAGCGTCGACCAAGCACGGAGATAAGAGAGGACACTTCTCTCTATTAATTAGCTAACTAACACAATATATGAAACACCTAAATTAACCCCCCAAAACCCCCAACCCCCCCCCCCCCCCCCTTTAAAAAACAAAAACCCCAGCCCCTGAAATGCTGACAAGTGGATGCCTATTGGTCCCGGTTAGTGCCACCAACCGGGACCAAAGGCCCTCCTGCCTGGGCTCACCGCACCGGCCACGTGGAGGCCCATCTGTCCCGGTTCGTGTAAGAACCGGGACTAAAGGGCTAGGGCATTAGTAACGACCCTTTAGTCCCGGTTCAAAAACCGGGACAAAAGGCCCTTACCAACCGGGACAAATGACCCTTTTTCTACTAGTGTTTTAACAAATATCTCAGAATTAGATCATAACATCAAGTTGGACATTGGACATGTATTAAAGGGCTGCTCACAACAATACAACGAATCAATCTACTCGAAGCTAAGGCAGCAATCAGGCAGATGTGGTCTCTTATTTCATAGTACACGATTTTGCTACGGGAATAGCGGCCCATCAATGTCAGCCTAGCCTTAGATGATCTGCAGCGCGGCCCATCCCGCATCGACAGAGGTAATTAACGGCCAGGAACGCTTAAAACAGTAGATCCAACGGCTGAACTTGCTAATGCCCTGAGATGGCAGGAAAACTGCTCAGTTATAATGTCTTTAAATATTCAAGTCTAACGTAATGCAAGCTTATCTTTATAGGTACCTGAATGATTTATTTCATAGTATGTTGTATAGAGGTGAGGGTATGCGCGTATATGTGGGCATATGCGTTTGCACTATGTTCAAAAAATAAAAATAAAACAGTATGCTGTATACAGTCGATGTTGAGGCATATATGCCAGTAATTTAGGTATTCATGCTTCAAATTAAGCTCACAGGCTATATGAAAAGAGAAAAAAGATGTTTTTAAACCTTAGATTTGATGGATATGCGCGTCTCGTCAATGAATACTCCCTCCGACGTGATTTTTCTTTGAGAAAATGATGTCTCCATCGGTGACAAGATGATTAATCGATCGATTTCGTCAAATGTCAAGCTCCACGGCTCCAATTCGTCGCGTATACATTGTACACGATGAACCAACCAACGGATCGATCTACTCTCCTTATAAAAACACATGCCCGCAGACGTCTTCTGTGCCTAACAAGGTTTCTTTTAACAAGGTTAAGACCGTGACATGGTCCACCCTAGTGTGAGCACGTGTGGCTTGCGCCCCATTCCCCAAACCCCAAAAGTCAGAAGCGTACGTCGTGCAACGAAGAAAGAAACCTGCAGGCATTTTCCTTTTTTGAGAAATAATAGGCAGGCTCCAGGCAGGCACGGTGCGGCGCACGCAGCCGCCAACCCAAACCCAACACCCGCCGTCCGGCCCATCCTGACCCAGCCGACCACGCCCACGTCACTAGCCGCGAAAAGAAAAACAACCGGAGTGGAACTGGAAGCCGCGAGCCCGCCACTGAGCCCCCCGCGCGGCGCCCCATTCCCATTCCTTCCCGCCCCGCCGCGCGCCGCCTTGCCGCTCCCGGCCCGTCGCCTCCTCCATGGCCCCGTCCCGGCCGCCGACGGCGCTGGCGGGGGCTATGCTGACCGGCAGGGAGAGCCTGGCCCGCCTCATCGGCCGCCGCCGCCGCTCCCCTCTCCCCGCCCCCCTCGCCGCCGCGCTCCTCTCCCCCTCCCACTCCACCCCCCACCAGGTCAAACCCCAGACCACTCCCCGCTTGGTTCTCTTCTGCCCATGCCATCTGTCCGACGCTTATCGTCTCTCTGTTTCTTTCTCCAGGCCGACGACGCGGGCGCGGGCGAGGCGGCCGCTGCGGGCCCTTCTTCGTCGGGAGGGGGCGCCGGCGCGGAGCGGGTGGCCTGCCCCGTCTGCGGCGAGTTCATCCCCGGCTCGGACTACTGCGTCAACACCCACCTCGGTCCGTGCCACCCCCCTCCCCTCCCCTCCACACATCCACACACTTCTCTGAACCCGCCGAATGCTCATCGAGTGCTCGTTTTGCTGGGCCGTGTTTAGTCCAAAATGTTCATTGCTTTCCGCTTTGACTAAACCGTCTAATGCCTGAACATCCAGCCTGAGCTAGATGCAGCAACCTACCTGCCCACTTCCTGATTGCAAGTTCATGTGGACGTGCTTCCCTGCTTGTGCGGTTGCACTTTATCACTCTCACGTGCTGCATTGTCATTTACAGTCAGTCACTGGCTTAGCTATGAACACGGTAAAAAGAATTTAGCTCTCAGAAATATCGACTTGACTATGTCTGTTGTCTCGGTTGATCTAGGATAACCGGTTCATGTAAAAATTTACTCCCTCCGTAAAATTTACTTTAGTGATCTAAACGCTCTTATATTAGTTTACAGAGGGAGTACTTACTACACTGGAATGCATACCAAGCATGTCATACTTACCAGTTCTATAATGTTCTGAAGACTTCTCTGTTTTGACATGAACCGTGCAGATATATGCCTCTCCAGAGGAGCGAAACGGAAGTTAACACAGAGCAGCCTTCTCGATTTCAGATTCAGCAAAAAAACAACAGCTGAGCCTACTCCAGACATTTTGAACAACAGTGACGAGGCAGAAAACAAGGGACTGACGGATGGAGACGTATCTACCGACAGAGAATTTTCCTCCATGAATGGCGTCACTGGAAGTCCCAAGGATAGCGGAACCACTTCATTAACTGGTTGTCTGCATGGTTCGCCTGGCATTTCTAAGACGCTCAATACATGTATACCTTCAAATGCTGGCTTGCCAATTATAAAGAATGCTGAAAATGATGATGCAGTCGAGAAGGCCTCTTCCTGTTTGCTTTCAGCAGGAACAACTTCTGTCAGTATCGATGCATGTCCAGACGCAGATTCTAGCACCACGGTAGCTGTTGATACTGTCATAGTGGGCCGGAGGTTCCGTGAAAGCTTTGAACTGCAAGAAGGCATGGGCATTACTGTTGTAAGAGACCCCCAGAATGCCAAGGACCCTGATGCTGTCAAGGTTTCCATCCTTTATGAATAAACTATATTTCTGTTGACATCCCATTCATGTAGAATTTTTTCTTAATACCATGGACAGGTGCTTTATGCAGGGTCTGACTGTGGGCAGATGCTTGGATATCTGCCTCGAGAGCTGGCTAAAGTCTTGGCTCCTCTACTGGACACACATTTCATGGAATGCGAGGTGATTCCTTATTATATTGCAGAAGAAGTGTAATATGGCATACAGTTTTTAGGTCCTCAAGAGTTATATAGGTTGCTCTCTTGTTGAATAAACATATGCCGTCAACTTTACGCTGAGTGATTAGTGATGAATAAACTAGCCTTGAACACCTGTGGTAAGTTCTCTTAGAAATCTCACTCCATGTCATCTTAGTGAATGCCCGCTGATGCTAAAAAGACACAGTAAATTAACTTCGCATAGTCAGGCTACAAGTTTTAATTTGGATGCTGCACTTGGATAGAACAACTTTAACATCATATATGATCTCTCTTTGTATATTTCTGCTCTAACATTTTACCTCATTTTCTGCTTATTGACTATAAACCTTAATATTTTCATACGGCCTGGCGCAGTGGTGATGTACTCCCCACTTGTGCCAAGAGGTCCTGGGTTCGACAGTCAACACCCTCTCTGCATTGCACTGGGCAGGGGTAAGGCTTTGCCTCGTATAATATTCCCCAGACCCCACCTGGTGTGGGAGCTTCTAGCACTGGGTCTGTCCTTTTCATACCCAGCAGTTGTAAGGAAGGTCTAGCGCATCTCCTGTTCTGCATTAATTCAGCCGTGAGCTATGTCACCATGTTAATGACTTTAGGTGGTTGTCTTGTGTCTGTAATTTAAGCTGTTTGTCAGTAGTCGGTCTCAACGAGTTTTCTCAGACAGGCAGTTTAGGGTATTTCTCTCAAACTGTAGGCACATCGCCACTGTTTTAATCAGGATTCCAACACATGAGGTCACGGGTTCAAGTCGTGGAAACAGCCTCTTACGGAAATGTAGGGAAAGGCTGCGTACTATAGACCCAAAGTGATCGGACCCTTCCCCAGACCCTGCGCAAGCGGGAGCTACATGCACCGGGCTGCCCTTTCTTTTTTCATATACAAGCTCTCACCTAAAACTCTTTTGTATGGAAACCTACTCTACCCATAGAGAAAGTTCAGTTTGAATAAAGGTTTGTAGGATTGGGAGGTACATTGCCTAACTAAATCCCTGGAAAGGACTGAACCGACTTCATATCCATTTATACTCAGGGCAAGCAGCCCTTCAAGTCACTGGAAGCCCACACTAGCTGTGAAAGTAGTTAAGTAGAATAACACATATACTCTGGTGTAAACAGATCCTTAATCAGAAGTAACACTCTCTTTAAGCCTGAAAGTTTGCTTTGATAGTAATTATTTTATTATGTTTGCTATAGGAAGGTCGTGAGGTTTTTGCTGCAACTTCGATCATCGTTTTTTGGCAGATATTTTTTTTGTAACAAGTGGATAACCATCCAACTCCTGATTGCTTACTTTCCTATTTTGTTAGGGATTTGTGGCTGGTTTGCCTGAACAACAGCTTGACAATGTGCCCATCCAGCTAACTTGTCAGAAATGTGAAAATGACAATCAGAATTATGAAGATCTGAGATACCAACAATCCTTGTGGGAAAATTTTCTTGGTGTTGTTAGAAATGGAAATTTCCAGCAACCTAGCGGTGCAAGATACCAGGCAAATTTCAATACGATGCTATTGGATGTTATGACCAACCATACACACCTTTTCAGTGATACGGAAACATCATTTTTAGGTTGTTTATTTTATTTCCTTCCCATTCCATCTTATGATCAAGAAATCTTAATGACGAAGTATATGTTGTAACATCCAATAGGATCTTTTAAGTCGTTATCGAATGATGGCCAAAGGCTTTTAGTGAAGATTTACACTCGAAAAGGTTAGCTCCTGATGTCCATAATGTCCATTGATAGGTAAAATGTTGAATTGGCTCCATTCATGTTCCATATGTGTATAGTGCTAACGACTTAAGTTTAGTGCATGTATTACTTTTAGTAGGTTAAGAAAAACGGAGCAATTTATTAGGCAAACATAACTTTGCAATTGAATAACTGAATTTCTTGCAGGGCCATGGTTTAGGTTGAGCAGCATTTCGTATTGTGAGATATCAGATGTTGAGCATGCAGCCATGGAGTTGAAGTGTAATAACCTAGCCCTACTCATTTTTTGTTACTAGCATGTTGCCATTCTTTAGGTATTTGAACTGGAAGTTCTTTTTTATAGTGGCAGGTTACATAGACATGTTTTCTGGCACCGATGTTCCATTTGAACATGATATGAAAGAGATTCTCAATGTGCTAAGTGTTCCTGAAATGAAGGAAATCCTAAAGGAGCTCCCTAAGGTTTCAATCTTATCTTCAACTCTTTTCTTATTATGCAAAAGTATGTTGTTTGCCTTTTCCACCCCAATCATTTTCCTATTGTCATTTAGAATCACCATTTGATCATGTTGCTACTTAGGGAAGTTATACACTACTTTAGGATTGGTAGTAGCACATCTATATCTATAAAAAAGGACTGACCCAATGCTAGAAGCTCCAACACCAGGTGGGGTCTGGGAAGGATTATATGAGGCAAACCTTACTCCTGCACTATATCTATACCAATATAAAAAGATCCAAACGGCAGATCCAACTATCAAACCATGTCAATCCAGTGACCTACATGGCTCTAATGTTGAGCGCCTGACATGTTTAGCATGCAATTAATGTCATACCTAATATAAACGTCACTGTTAACCACCTGATTAACACACATTTAATATCCTACCTAATATCAAGCGAGAAATTAATGTCCTACTTAATACCAACGTGCATTGCACGCACAGGATTACTAGTTTATTTAATACCAGTATGGCAGCATATCAGTGCGAACTTGGTTGTAGTGCTGTTGATCTACATTGCATCCACACATCCTGATTTACATATACTCACACAATAGCATGTCAGTGATGGCACAGCCATGATAATGCATAGCCTGCAAAACAACTAAGGCATATGATCTGGCAATAAATAGAATATCAGTCATTTATCCATAATGTTTGTCTACCAAACCTCAGAGAAAATGATGTGGGTATACAACTACACCTTTTCCTTTAAAAATGCCCAACAACTTCTGAGTATGATACTTGGTAGCACATAATGTACACGAATGAAAGATAGATATTTAGAAACATGTAATCTTGCTCTAATTGGTAGAGGAAAAGCCTGAGAATATGTATTAGCATCGGAGAGTTACGTTGTAACTACCATCCATACCTGATTTCAAGTGTTCTATTCAATTTTAGGTTTCCTTCAGAAGTTGTCACAATCACCACAAGTCTTGAGGCATTGTTAACACTTAACACAGTGTTTCTCTAATATGCAAGAATACAAGCATCACATTTCTATATATTGAAAAATAAAATAAAAATCAGAAAACTGATTGATATTTTGATCAACTACCAGCTACTGCAAGTTGTTTTTCTCTCTGCGCTAACCTGCAGTTGATTTCTATACTCAAGCTGGTTTTCTCAACGAATATTCATTCCTTTATTTTGCTTCCCAGGATAACACAAACTGCACCCGTCGACATGAGCTTCTTAGCACCCTTCTCTCTATGCACAATAATGGAACCTGGTAAAGGCTCTTTCCTTGTTTCATTCAGTCATTCTTGGATATTATGGCCCTGTAAGCAAAATCACCTCCTGATGCAGCACAGTGCTACCAAAGCGAATTTTTAAATGGACAGGAACCTGTATAAGAGTCTCCAATATGGCTGATGAACTTCTCTGGCTTGTTCAGGTGAATATAGATCTTGCTTAAACTGTTTATCCTATTTACAGTATTATTCCATCCAACAGTCTGATGATGGAGAGCAACCATGCAGAGGCTATTTTTTCTAAATGGTGATCAAGATCTTTCATCCTTTCTATTAGTGGATCTTGGTCTGGTGAAATTCCCAGACTACACATGCAGCGTTGTTCATCGTATTTTTCAAGAAAGAAATGATTTACTTCAGTATGAAGAGGTGAGCTTTTCATTTCTTTCTAAACAACAGAAGCATAACCTGCCAATCTGCATGTATTTAACATCTTATGTTTCAAATAGGCAATTCGAGTGGCACAGTTCATGGATGAATCTCTTGATAACGATAACATGGAATTAGTGTCAAGATGCACTGATTTGTCTGAGAATCGACTATGCACTTCGTTAAAAGAAGAAGATAGCAGTTTAGCTGATTCTCCTCCATCATTCTATTCATGCTTTTCATCTACCTGGATCTATTCCAAAATACTCACATTAGGTGTCTCTGTTTACGAACGCGAACGCAGGTAAGTTGTGATAAACTTATGGATCAACTCAACTGATATTTGCATGAATTTATGTGTTTCATTCAATTTTGATTGAACTGGAACCCTTGACTATACTATTTCTTGGTTGTGTGGACATGTCTTCTGGTCTGCTGTACGCATAATTGGGTGCTTTAGTTCTCTTACAGCTGAAAGATATTTAGTTGCACTATTTAAAAGAAAAGAGATTTAGTTGCATACACTTACACTAGGCAGGCTGTAAAGTTTCATCTTGTATGCAAATTGTTGATTAATGTAAAGTTTTGAACTGAAGCTCAGTTTTTTTCATGAAGAAACCTAATCTTCTCAGGAATATATGAATGCATTCACAGGAGGGATTATTTCCTTTCTTTGTTGAAATTTATAATTTTAAAGAGCTTCTGAGTGTGCTGTTTCACTCAGTACCTATCTTGTTAATTTTTGGGGAACTAGATATCACACTGACTCTATTCTGCAGGTATGCAGATGCAATAAGGACTCTAAAGATACTACTTAGTAAAGTTGCTTCTGGTAGACGGCGAGGATATTGGACACTGAGATTATCTATTGATTTGGAGCATATGGGTCGCCCTAATGAGAGCCTTTCAATAGCTGAAGGAGGAGTGACCGACCCATGGATCCGTGCTGGGTCAAAGATTGCACTGCAGAAGAGAGCTCTGCGTTTAGGCAAACCTCCACGGCGCTGGAAAGTTCCCAGTTATGCTGATTCTCTTAAGAGAAACATAAAAGAGGTATATATGTATCTCACTCTGATGGTCAGTCAGGAGAAAGTTTTTTTTGTGTCTGTCTACTGGATTGAGGTGGTAACATGGAAATGCTAAATAATCTATCATTGGGATACATCACACGTTTTTTGTCACCAGGTGAACATCGAAGGAAGGCCATTAAATTGTGAAATAGGAGCAAAGAATGTGTTTTATGGCTATGATGGTGACCGTTGTGGGGTAGAGCAATTAGCTTTGCAGTATTATGCTGATGAGGGAGGTGGCTGGCAAGGTACCCATTCAGAAGGTGGCATATGGATGACAATCTTTGGCCTTCTAATGTGGGATGTAATATTCTCAGAAGTATGCGATGTTTTCCATTCTAAATTTCAGGTACTTGGCTTATGGAGCATTTTTTTTTGCTAGAGTCGCATAACCTGCATTGTGTCGGCATGTTGCAACGACTACGCTTTTGATACTGCTACTGCTTGCACCTTTCCTTGCAACGATTTTGCACAGCTTGATTTGTGTGTTCTCTTGCAGACAGCCCCTCTTGATTTTGAAACAGACGACTTCTACAAGTCAAGAAAGGACCTTATAGAAGCACAGTTGAAAAGGATACAAGATGGAATGGCCGAAGAGATGCTTATCAGCTCCTGGGAGCTACATCAAGGGACATCCTGCAAGGGTGTCAATTGGGACCGGCATCCAATGGCCGATGTACGGGCTGTCGTTGCGGGCGTTGGTGGGCATCGCTTGGCACTACTTCTCCGGCATCTAGCCCTCGATTACAGGAGCTGGTCCAGCGGGATGCCCGATCTGCTGCTATGGCATTTCCTGGATGAACGAGGTGGTGCTGAAGCTAAACTTGTGGAGGTCAAAGGACCAAAGGATCAGCTCTCTGAGCAGCAACGGGCTTGGATTTTCGTCCTGATGGATTTTGGGTTTGATGTGGAAGTTTGCAAAGTGAGCCTAGTTTCTAAGCGGCGATAAGCTTCCTTCATACAAAATGTATTGATATTTGCATTGATCTATTCTGCAAATGTATTGAAACAACAGACCAAAAGCTGTAACATGTAAAAGCAACAATGTTCTTGGTATTTACATTGATGTTGTCTGGAGTAAAACCTTCTTACAATTTGTTTATATGGTGCCATTCTAACAAAACTCTAAAAGCTCAGAACTGAGAAATGCCTGGATTAATTTAGTCTGATGATGAAATATGTAGAAAACTACACCCTCCGTTCCTAAATATTTGTCTTTTTAGAGATTTCAAATGGACTACCACATACTGATGTATATAGACATATTTTAGAGTATAGATTCACTCATTTTGCTCCGTGTGTAGTCACTTGTTGAAATCTCTAGAAAGACAAATATTTAGGAACGGAGGGAGTACAAATTTAAGTATACTTGTAACCACACTAGAGTTGATAGTTCAATACTAGAAATATAAGTATACTCATAACCGCACTAGAGTGAGTGGAAGGGTGATATGAGAGATCACACAAACTGGTAAACACGATCTGATAACACTGATATTATATTCAAAAGGAGCCGAGGTTTGATGAACAACAAAATCATGCCATTACAGGGCAGCAATGACAGAAGTTTCAGTCATTGGCATGATCATAGGTACATCAATATGCAACTTCTCGACTTGCAAAAAGGGACGACCACTGGGCCGCTTGATACTGATCAGACACTTCAATCCCTTCTGCTTGATGTCCAAAATGTAGGCCACAACCAACAGGTTATAGCTGGACAAGTACGCGCTGTGGTATAAGGGTCGTAATAAGTTAACCATGCATCCTCTGGGACAGTTGCTGCGCCCTAACCTTTATACGAATATGCTGCTAAATGCCTCCTCCAGTGCTCTTCGCCTACCCAACTCAGCAGTCCAACCACCTGCCCGAGCTCCTCTCTCCGCGCGTAGCCGCATGGTCTCCTCGTCATATCCATGTAGAGGATCGGATGAACCACCGATTGGCTGCGGGGCGTTACCTGTCGGACGAGGCTGATTCAACCCACCAGGAACGGCGGCAGGTGCATACTGGCCTTGAACTCCTGCTCCACCACTAATACCCTGGGAGGTTCCAGCAGCCTGTTACATTGACATTTGCACAACAAAAATACAAGAATCACTTCAGATAGATTGAAACACAATGCTTCAACTTTCAGTAGTACAGAACAGGAATCATCAGAAAGCTGAAGAGGACTCAAGCTCTTTATGGTTTACAGGTAAATATGCAAGTAGTCAATGTGGTGTAAATAAAATAACTGAATATAATTAGCAACTAGAAAATCAGGGCACAAAGTTAACATGATAATAGCCTGTTGATGATAAGACAACTAAACAACCATATCTAAAGTTGCAATACCTCTATTACGCAAAAATGGTTTGAAGATAGGATGCGATAAATTGGTGACGAAATGCAAATTCACTGCAAGCTGAAAAATGCTAGTGGAATATCGAGCTTGCTAAAGTTGACCATTCCATCACAAACCAGCTAGCTTATTTCATCCAGATTTAGACTTTCATAGTATTTGATTGACAGATATCTGATATGGGCATTACGTTGTCAGATCTAAAAAGTCGGCACTTCAAAAATTAGCATTTCAACAACAACAACAACAACAAAGCCTTTAGTCCCAAACAAGTTGGGGTAGGCTAGAGGTGAAACCCATAAGATCTCGCAACCAACTCATGGCTCTGGCACATGGATAGCAAGCTTCCACGCACCCCTGTCCAAAAACACTGATACCATTTTATAAACAAAATGATTGGTTCTAATATTTGACAAATATTAAGTAAGTGTCGAACAAAAACACTGAATATTCTCCATACATGAAGGCTTGTAATTACACAAAGCTGATGGAACTGGACATATGAAGTGTATCATAGACTGCGAATATCAACTAACCATATCACTGGGGCCAGCCTTTACAGCAACCATTCTGCTCGCTTTAAGCGCCGCGGCGAGATCTTCAGCCTGCACACCGGCCAGAAAACTCTCAATCAGGGTCGACAAGCCTTATCAGTGGGTTAGAATGTACAGTACACAAAAAAAACATCATCTTACTGAATTTTTTACTGAATGTATGTAAGAACAGCATACCCTTTTAGCTCGCGACAGGTATATCTGCTCAGCATTTTCCTGCTGATACCTGGCAATCCTCGCCTCGATCGCCTCGACGTCGATTCCTTCGATGAGGTTGAATGCTTCATCAAAAGACACAAAAATCGAAGCACTGATCAAAATCCTGCCAACTGCTGCATCCAAGAACGAACCTCATACGAACAGGGATGGATGGGCAACTCACTCATATCCTCGACCTCCTCCAGGTAATCGTTGTAGTCTTTCAGCGACGGGAAGTGCTCCCGCGTCTTGTTGAATCTGCGCCGGCATCCACAGAAAAAGGAATCAGTCCTAGCAGCCTCGACAGCGGAAATTTTGTTCAGAGGAACCTGGGGAGTCGAGGGCGGAGGGAGGGAGGGGGCGCGCACATACATGCTGGCCATCCTCCGGCGGAGGGTCATCTCCTTCGCCCACGCATTCCCGCCGCCGCCCCCCACCACCACCATCTCGCCGCCGCCGACCGGAGCGCGAGATCGGCTGCCCTGGAGTCGCGCCGCGGTAAGTGGGCTAGGGTTCGTTACCGGAAGCAAAGCAGAAGGGGAGAGGCGGAGGCCCGTGTACGCTATATCGAGAAACGTGAGGGCCGTTTGGCAAAAAGGGCAGGCGATCGCGGATACGGGCCGCCCGATCGAGATCGGACGGCTGGGAGGAGCGCTTGCACGTGCTTGTAGCCTCGGATCCTCTTTTGGCCCCTCGGCCACGTCACGGACTGGCAGACCTCATGGCGCTCCCGCTCCGACTCCTCGGCCGCATCGGCGGCGGCGGCCGCCGCGGCCGCCTCCCGCCGCCGCTCGCCGCCCTCGCCCACCTCTCCGCCGCCTCGCCCCACCGAGGCCCCACCCACGAGCCGCCCTCTCCTGCTCCCCCGCTCCATTTCCCCTCTCCTGTCCCCCCTTTCGCCGTGCCCGCGCGGGGCTTCTCCTGGTACTCCCGCTCCCCCGCCAGCCCCGCTCCCCCCGCGGCCCCGGAGTTTCCGGCCGACGAGGGCGCGACCGCCGTGAAGGAAGGGTTTGTTTACTTGGATGACGCGAGTACGGTCGATTACGGTGAAGAGCTCGCCGCCGCGGCAGATGGCGCGGCGGATGCTGCCGTCGGGGTGGCCGCCGGTGGCAATGGGGGCGGCCTGTCGGGGTTCGCCATGGACTCGTTGGTCGGCGTCCTCGACGGCTTCCATAACCTCACCGGTCTGCCATGGTAGGCATTGTGCGGTGGAAGGCTCGTCAATTTTGTCAATTTTCCGTTACTGTTGCTGCTGCCATAGCCGGTGAATTTGAACTTAGTAGGTTTGATTAGGCATTGCTCATGCGATTACATGGCTCCTCTGTGGTAGTACTTGCGTGTGCTGTGGCTAGTAGCCCTCGTCGCTCAGAATATGCCAGATCCTTTATGTCTAAGAACAACTTTGGTTGTGAATGTAACCGCTTATTTTCATTGCAGGTGGATAACAATCTCCGCCTCCACTGTGGCCATGCGGCTAATCATACTCCCCGCCCTGATAGTACAATTTCACAAGACTGCTAAAATCGGCCAACTTTTTCGAAAATGTATGTTCCGCCAGCTTCTCACTTTACTTTCTTGTATTCAAATGTTTGGTGTGCATTGGCTTGCTAGTGCCGACAGAGTACCCGATTCCGCAGACCACTGTTGTTTTATCTTTCATGAAATTATTCTTAAATCTCCGGATTCATATAGCATTTACCAACTGGTAAACTTAATTTGTGGGGAATACCCCTTCCAGACCTATTGTATTCTTGAAATCGAAATGTTCCTTTTAGTGAGCCTCCCATAGTCTATTCTATTCCTGTCTGATTGAATTCAGATTGTTTATATTTTCTGTTTCTGTTTCTGTTTATGTGTCTCTGATTTTACTCTCATATATCTCCTTTTAAAGTGCCCCCTCCATTGCCCCCTCCTCTATCAGGAAGGAGTTATCGTGACCAATACTCTCTTTTCCAGAAGAAAAGGCGAGAGCTTGGTTGCCCCTCCTTTCTTTGGAATTTTGCCTACTTTTCAGTTCAGGTAATGATGCGAATCTTGTGATAAAATCTTCTACGATTCACACTGTTTGAGAATAGATAACATTGCAGTTGATTATCCAAAGAAACCCTTGTATGTTTCTTGTTCCTAATCTCCTTTCCCTCCTATTTGTTGTTTCAAAAGCAATTAAAAGAGCAATCAACACCAACTAATTCTGCACTTTCTTGTTATCGTCTCTTCACTCAGCTGTTTGGTCGTTTATGCAGTTCCCTTGCTTTATACTGTGGATGGCAAGCATCCGGAGTATGTGCCTCAGTAATCACCCTGGATTAGATAATGTATGTTCAAGGTATCTCTGTACCCAATTATCTTTTATTACATTCAATCTAATATTCCTAAGCTTCTTTAAAAGAGTATTCGTCTGTGAAGGTTTGGTGTTGTAACCATACATGTTTTCCAATGCATATTTTATGTTGTATAGGCATTCATGAACTATGCTCACTTGAGTAGTTTATTATCGGGAGAATGGAAAAGGCTTGCGTTTCATTTCATTGGAAACAAATCACTTGAGTAGTTTTGCAGCTTAAATTTCCATTACAGAGATGATGATTCATATGCAGCAGCATTTTTTTTATAATTTCGATCATGATCCAACGGATGTAAATTATATGAGAACAAAGTCTGGTATTCACACCAACTTAACTACTAATATCTGTAATTCACATTTAAATGAAGGAAAGTTGATGAGCTGAGCTCAAAAAGCACATAACTGATAAGTGATGCAATTTGATATTTTTTGTATCATATAGGAAATTGTAAGAAATTTTCTTAACATTGGCATTGTTTCTTGTGGCAAAAGAGAGAAATTTCTTGCATCTTCATTAATAAGATACATTGTGTAGTGGAAAATGTTCAAGGTTTCTGGTTCTTTTGTCTGTGGAAAATGTTCAATTTCTTACATTCTGTTGGTATTTCTTGACAATTACAGGGCGGTATTCTCTGGTTTAATAACTTGACCGAGTTTCCACATGGTGCTTTAGGTCCTGTTTTTCCTGTCTTAGTTGCTGGGCTCCATTATTTAAATGTCCAGGTACTCTACTGTTTCGTATCGAGTTTTTTTGTGTGTAAGATTTCGCTTGCCATTTCCTCCTTTTTTAGTTTTTTAGTTAGTTACCTGTTATTGCCTGGACAACACACAGTTGTAAAAGGCAAATGCCAAATATGGGTTATGTTACACAAAATTGATATCATTGGATTAGTAATCAACAATACCTTTATGATATCGGTTTTATGAAATATGAACAGTATTATACTGGAAAATTGGAGTCAAAATTTTAAATTGGGGAGTCGAAATGTGTCCAACAATTTGAAACGGAGGGACCATGTGTTGTCTTACATCGTGTGATCATTAATTTCAATGTCTGGACACATCTGATAGTAATTTTCTCTTGAAAAGAGATTGGCATGTCTTGGAATATTGGACATTCAGGTTTACAAGTCCAACTGCTATACTGGGAGTTGTAGGCTGGAACTCATCACGTGAATGTGAATTAAGATATTGCAATTAGGGCTTTAACTAGTTTCGAGCCGATTAGAAGTTGGTGTTTTTTTTGTTGGTTGCTAATGACCATCTGTCTGTTAGTGGAGGGTCCATGATATCAAAGTTTGAGCTATCAGTCCATCTGTGAATTAACCTAACACTAGAGTAGCAATCTTTCTTTTCTGTTTCCTGATAAATCACTTCTCTTGATTTAATCACAAAATATCTTCTGATAAGAGTTTATATGCGAGATCTCTTCTGATGAGAGTTGAAAAGTTATCTGTTCTTTTCATCGCTAACTGGATGATAACACTACTTTATATATTCAATGAAGCTAGGACTTGCTCCAGTTTGCAGTAAACTATCTTTGACTTTGTTTTCTTGCCTTCCTCAGATTTCCTTCCAGAAAAGCCAGGCAAAGCACTACCCTGGAGTTTTAGGTTTATTAGCAAAGGCATGTTTCTCAAACCAATGGCATATTTGATACAGTTTGCTAGCTGTCGCAAGTTACTTGTAAATTACTCGCATAATTGGCATATTGCTAACATCTTGTGTAAAGAGTGTGTAAAGAGCATGAATGGTTGGCAGTTCACTTGGCAAAGTACATATTTTCACTAGAATTGTTTCAGTAAGTAACACTGGATGGGTTTGTGCACTTATGGGGTTTAGTTGGTCAGTACTACCAAAAGTACAATCCACATGTTTTCTGCGTGTAACTAGATTGCACAAGGTTGAATATTTGATCCTCCTCTTTCAAATGGCATATATTTTTTAACTGTATGATGAATACTGTTATTCACTTAAAAAAATGTTGTACTGTTATGGGCATGCTAATGTTGCTGTTGCTGAGCTGCTATGCTGACTTTCTGGTTTAATATAGTACTCTCTCTGATCCATATTAATCGTCGCTGCTTTAGTATAACTTTAGTACAAAGTTGTACTAAAGCAGCGACGATTAATATGGATCGGAGGGAGTAGAAGTTATGGTCCTGCGGTAAGATGAATAAAACCTTGCGTAGGCATGGACTTTGTTTGGTGAAAGCTCCAGTGTTGGCCTTACTTATCTGCAATATGACATTCATTTTTTTATTTAAGAAAACTTGCTCAATAACATTTGAATGCCCATGACTTTTATTCCGGAATGATCTTATGTGTATCTTCACTCTTATGTTGTGAAAATATTTCTATCTTGCTTGCAGTACTACAAGATTTACCTTGATATTCTGGCTATTCCTTTGTTTCTTATTGCATATGTGGTCCCTCAGGTCAGTTCCTTCCAATTTGCTTAGACATATTAATTCTGCAAATTAGATAGTTATATCTTTCTGCTCTATTTCGAGGACAATTTCTGCCCCACATTACGATCTTTTCAGTGCACAGTACTGAAAAGTACCTCCACTTATCCCTGTTTGCGCTATCCTAGCAAACTGCGTTGCATTGGATAAATTAAAGATACTGCAATTGGAGGGGGGAAGCATATCATATTGAAATGTTAACGGCTCTGAGTTGTTTGAAGTAATCAAAGTTCTTGGGGCAGAGCTTTAAGCTAATGTTAGGAATGATGTTGTACTAAGAGTTCAATAGAAGGTGATTTTTATTATCTTAAACGTAATCATGCATCATCATCCAACAGACTGGAAGAAGAATCATTATTTAGCGCAAATTTTGTTTCATTCAGGTCACGTTCAGATGATAGTGATGCATTTTATTTACTCCTATTCTCTTTGATTGGCAGGGGAGCCTGGTCTACTGGACTACCAATGGTTTATTTCACGTAGCTCAGGTCAGCTGAAGTTTTTCATTCTTGCAATGGAAGCCATTTCTTTGTTAAGATATTGCTGCACCAGTTTTTCTAAGAACTCCATGCTTACATATATGTATATATTTGATGTATGCAAGGAATGCATTTTAAGGCCCACCAGTTCTTTTACGTTATTTTTTTCTAGAGTTGGAAATATAATTATGTGGCATGGACTAATTTTAAATATTATGTAGAAAAGGAAGAACATGGGTCATAACAGATCTGGTAGAGTAATGCAAGGAATGCTTTTAAGGCCCACCAGTTCTCTCTTTCGTTTTTGCCAGCTTGCCGTTAGTCCAGCATATGTTCTACTATCAGTGATTTTGGCATGTGTACATAGTTATGATGTAGATTTTTTATATTGCTGTTCCAATAGTCAATAAAATGGCCAGGTAGCTTCTCGTATGCTTTACTTAAACAAACTTAACTGTGCAGTTGAAAGTATGTATTTTGCTGTTTGCATTGCAATCTAATTTTTTAAATGATTAAAATGCAGCAATTGTCCCTCAGAAATGATATTGTCCGCAAGATGTTGGGATTGCCTGATACTGGAGCTCTCGCTGGTAATACATCGCCAAAATCTCTTCACGAGGGTCAGAAGATAATGCAGGTAAAACCATCTGAAGGTTTAAATGTTGTAGCCATTCACTGTTCTTATTATATTTGTATGCATCATGTGCAGTTGCCGTCATGCTAATCTAACTATTGATTTGGTAATTTTCCATCCTGTTCCATCTCAGCTAGAACAAATTATTGCAATTATTTTTAGTATATACCTGTTTTGCTGCTGCAGTTTGGTTTATTCTCTTATAATATAACTTGCAGCGGTGGCCCCTTGGAGATTCTCGCATGCAATCGAAATTGGAATCGTCTACAGCTCCAAAGTTTATGTTTGAGGATAGTAAAATGATGGATGAAAATGTATCTGCTGAGTCCAGTTCACCTGAGGAGCTTCTTCAAGTATGGATGACTGCAATCTATAGAATCTTTGCCATGGAATATTATTTTATCATTAATTCTGAAGCATATATCTGTATTTTCTCTGATAGCAAGCGTTACAATATTTGGGAACTGGCTGCCAAGATCAAGCTGTTCCACTTATCAGGTATAATTTGTATCTGGTTGCCTTTTTGGTTCATCTGCAAACAGTACAAGTTGATGAACAATCTTTTACTACAGAACAGCAATAGAGAAAAACCCAGATCTACATATAGCTTTGATTGGAATGGGACAAACCTTGTTCTCAAATAAGTTGTTTCCTGAAGCCTCAGTGTGTTTTGAACATGCTATACCAAAGGTATGGTGTAATCTCATATGTTCTTTGGTACTTTGTTGGTTATGGATTGATGTAATATAACACACAGTAAGATTTACTGCTTTCTGTTGTGTAGATTGAAGAACAAGATCCTCTTCTTGTGCTTGCATACTTTAGTGCGGGTCTTTCGCGCAAAAATCAGGTAGAGTATCTGTTCACCTGTTTTTAAGCCATTAGAAATAGCAGTGAATAACATAAGCACTCCATCATCTCCCATTGTAGGGCGATAAGGAGACGGCAATCAAGCTCCTGCAAAGACTAACAGAGCTCAAGGAACCAGAACAAGTGATGAGCAAAGCATGCTATTTCCAAGGCTTTATTGCTCTAGGAAGGTAACTAAACCGTTTTCAGATCATTTTATCAATGTAAGCTTACAACTTGAGTAGTCTCCACTCTTCCGAGTATTGATCACGGCAAAATGAGCTAGGAACACTTGCCAGTTCCCCCATTTTGTATTGCATCTTTTTTGTGTCTTATAAGCAGCAGGAGCGTGTGGGCATACATAAGTTCACTGTTGCGTTTGGTTTGAACACTTGGTATACCTAGGTTTTGTTGTAGTGTCAGCTGCATGTAGCCAATTTAGTAACGCAGTTAGTTCACTGTTATTCAGGTTATCTGCTTGTAGTGAACTTATGAAACTTAGTTTAACTCCACTACTAGTTAGCCAACACAAAGATTAGAGCATCACCAAGCTGCACAAAAAGCTGCTCTAACAGATGATGTAGATGCAATTTTTTTTACTGGAGACACCTTCCCGCCGAGCACCCGCCGCCCGCCTGCCGCCGTCAGACCCCATGGACGCCTCTTCAGACCTCGTGGCAGCCAACGCTGCTCCGGCAAACCTCACCATGGCCGCCTCCACGGTGATGTAAATTTTATATCATCTGTTGGAGTTGGGAGGTTTTTGGTGATGTAAAAACCCACTTTTTGGTGATGTAAATTTTACTTGAAGCGATGTACTCCCTCCGTCTCAAAATAAGTGTCTCGACTTTGTACTAACTTTAGTACAAAGTTGTACTAAGGTTGTTTTACATCATCTATTGGAGATGCTCTTAAGGTGGGTCAAAAGAGAGGTATTGAGGAAAAAAAGACTAGACGAACCTTGCATGGGAGGTATGCATCGGCTGGGATACCATATTATGCATGTGTATACGATGAGTGGAGAAAAAGCTGCACAGGGCTAGAACGGGAGGGGGTGACTTAATGCTATCTCTTGCAGTTGGACTAGTATGCGCACCGTCTGAAACAAAAAGGAGCAGAAATATTTGCGCCCTGTAAAATATGAAATTGACTTATTATATTTTTCCACCCCTTGGTTTTGGAAGAGAAACCTAATTGCTATGTAGTAGCTGAAGTCACTGACATTTGTTTGCAGTATACTGTCAAATGAAGGTCGGAAATCTGAGGCTGCGAAATACCTGCGGGCGGCTACTGCTTATGATCCTGGTGTTGAGAGATTTCTGAAGGAATGCGAGGAAGCAATGGAAGATCAATCAAGTCAGCAGAGCACTGAGCCACCAAACCTGAAAGGACCATAAGACGCGGTACTGTTCGACCGCACGTCTACAGCAGCTCCCAGGTGGCTAACCCACTTCGCCGGGTCTCTAGCTAGGCCAAACTGTCCACGCACTTCATGCGCCTACGTGCACCCGCACGCCCTGCATGCCAGGGGTGCCGTTGTACTCTCTCTCTCTCCCTCTGTGTACTCCCTCGATATAAGCCCATCGAGGCTAATGTAAACTGTGTGCGAGAGATATACGACTCAACTTGGTACAATATACCGTTTCCACAAGTTTTGATCGGCAGTTTAACTGTGTTTTCCTACTCGGCAAGTTCAGTTTCATCCTTGTAGTACTTTTAGAAGGTGTTTGAAATCGGATAGCGTCAATCGCCTAATAAACCCTGAATCCCTTGGAAGTATTGGGATAATATAGGCGCTTCAAATTTTGTAGGGTAAATATACGAGGCACAGATGTCGCCAGCGATTGTATTATTATCATAGACATTAGGGTTTTATATATTTTTGCATGGATGTTCTTGGAATCGCAGCCACAAAATATAATGAATCTGTAACAGAAATGACTTGGAATCAGCTGCTAAAAAGGGCACTGAGTAAATGAGTTGAATATGTGTCGAGAGGATGTTTTTCCTTCACAATGCATGCTGACATGTCAGACCAGTAGCTCCCAGTCTCAGATGAACCGCACACAAAAAATTGTGGACAATATGTTCATATTGTGTGACATGGCACATCATATTACCAAAACAGTTAAGATACTGGTGCAGTAATACCAAATCCTTAACGAGCCCTTCATTCTGTAAATCCTCCTTAACACGACCAAGTCAGCCAGTTAACCATCTTCCTTCCGCGAACTTGCTTTGCATGAACATGTTGCAAACGAAAAGGAAAGTTCAAATTATTGAATATTTGCGCGAACATGTTACCGACGAAAAGGAAACTTCAAATTATTGAATATTTGCGCGATGTGGCGTTCTTGCGATTGGGTGCTACTTTAGTGATCTAAACCTCTTATATTAGTGCCGACGAAAAGGAAAGTTCAAATTATTGAATATTTGAGCGAAATTTTGCCAGATGCCTTTGTTCCTTTGAACCCCCAGTGTTCCAAGCAACCTTTACATTCCAATTTGATTACATTGTGTACAGAGAGGTAGATCATCAAGTTTATTTCCTTTTTAAGAATCCACTGTTCCCATGCAACCTTTTAATCCCAATTTAGTTCAATTGCATACACCCAAGCAGCTAAGATCATCTACAGCCGGGCGCCTCAAACCAGCCTCATACGTCTGGCCTCATTGGTCGCATTTATAATACATTTTGAGTAGACCGGAAGAAATGTCATGAACTTTATCTTCAGACAGTCATATACACCTTGAGTAGTTGAAGACTCGGAAACATTCTCGCACTAGTAGGGTGTCCTTTTGACCTCCTCTTAACATCGAAGTTTCAAATAGCGGGCTATGTCATTTAGCAACGGCTCGGCTAGAAGCTATGAAAAGCCGTAGTGAAGCTTAAAAATTTGAGATGTTCATTTAGCCTTTTTTAAATCACGAAAAGTTGAAATAAGACATGAGTTGTTCCAAAAGCATAGCTTAAAAATGGTTTACTCTCATAGCTCTCTAGTTTTCTGGTTACCCTGTTGTCCTCAATAAGTCATTCATGTTCTAGATATCACACAAAATTAGATGGGCTTTCTTGAGGAGCATGTAATACTAGATGTAGAGTTGAGGACTAAACTTAGACTTCAACAATAATTATGGAACATAAATTATATATATCTTTCACCAGAGGTTCCAACTTTCTTTCTTCTAAAAAAGACAAAGAGGTGTGTGGAGAATCATACCTTGTTGGGAGAGTTGGAGACTACATTTACCATGGACATCCTTCAAATGAAGAATAAATTACCATCTTTAAATGTGAGCGGCATCATTTATCAGTCATGACTTTGAACAATAGTCCTCTCGCAAGATTTATTGTACTTCCAATGGGAAAAAATCACGATTCTAAAAAATATTCACGATTTTGAAAAAATATTCACGAAATGAAAAGGAAAAGAAAACAGAAACATAAAATAAAAAACGGATACGAAAAAAAAGAAAAACAAGAGAAGAAAAAAAAGGAAAAACCTGGTATGAGATTCTTTTTTTTAGACAAACCTGGTCTGAGATGGTTCTAGAACTTTTCGAAAACCGGAAAAGTGATCCACGTTACTTGGACCGGCCCAACTATCTGCTTAAGCGGTAAATTGGAGACACGGTCGACGGCGGCAGGTTTTTTTTGTTAGAAACGGGATTTATTTAGCTTTTTTTAGAGAGATACGGGCTTTATTTATCTTAACTTCTGTTTAGCGGATTTATTTAGCTTTTTTTAGGGGACAACCAAATTTTATTCATCAAAGACCACAATGGGTGGGACTCGGATCATGGGGCTGACCTAACCAGAGGTGGTGCCCCGGACCGAGACTAAGCGAATATTTGGCTAGTCTATGTGCTTCGACATTAACAGCACGGCCTTCAAAAGAAAAATTACAATGAAAAAGAGTTGCTCTAGTGTTTATCTCCTGGATAATAGTACCACTCTTGCCTGTGCCTCCACTTAAGATGTCAGCCACTAGATGCAACGACAAAATTATGCAGATTAAGGTCTTCCGCCAGCGCCAAAGCCTCTCTGCAAGCGATAGTCTCTAGTATGGCTGGGTCCTCTAGACCGGCGATCACCAACGCGGAGCTGCCTAGGAAATTGCCTTGCCTGTCCCGGCATACAGCAGCTGCTGATCCACCTTTCCTTGCTCTTACTCCCGCGTCCACATGAATCTTGGCGTAGCCGATCAGGGGAGCTTTGGGGCGTGCAGCTCGTGACAGGCCCATAGATTGAGCTCCTCCCCTCATAGGCCTTTCCACTTTAATCATGTTTAGTTCAGCTATGAAGCGTCTGACAAAGTTGTTAGTTGCCTGAGGCGATTGGAATATTCCTTCATGAATAGCCTTGCGCCGCGCTGTCCAGATCGCCCAGAGAGTGACCGCAAGCAATACAAACTGATCATGTGATAGCGAGTGCATGAAGGTGAAGAGCCACTGCTTGGCGTTGGGTTCCGTGGTTGAGACTAGGTTTTGTGCTAGCTCCTCATCAACTAAAGCCCACACACATCTTGAGCTAGTGCAGTTAACCAGAGAGTGTCTCCACGAATCAGCCGAGCCACATAAACCGCAAGAAGCGTTATCTGCCATATGTCGATGAGCCCTGACGTCCTCCGTTGGGAGAGAGTGCTTTGATAAACGCCATAGAAACATTCTGACCTTTGCAGGAACCTGGGTCTTCCACAACATTTTCCAAGCCCCCTCCTCCGACGTGCTGTTTGATGTTCCAGCAGTGCCCTCAAGCCATGCCTCCCGGCGCTGTCTTGTCGCTACAAGCATGCGGTAAGCAGATTTGACTGTGAAGTTGCCACTCGTTTCAAAGTTCCAGCTCCAGAAGTCATGGAGATTGCGAGTGCACACCGGGATCCCCATAATGGTACAAGCATCCATGGGCATAAACACTTGGTTGATTAGCTGGCTGTTCCACGAAGCGCTAGTGTGATCGATCAGTTCCGAAACCAAGGTTGGCGGATTGGGGTGAATGCTCCCATATGGCCGTAACATCTCATCTCTTGGCAGCCACGGATCCTCCCAAATACGAGTAGATTGACCATTGCCAATTCTACGGATGAGACCTTGTTTGAGTGTATCTCTGCCTTCGATGATGGCTCGCCATATCTGACTGGGATGGTTTCCCAAGGTCGCCTCCAAGATGGTAGAATCAGGGAAGTATATGCTCTTCAACAAGCGTGCACTGAGGGACTCTGGTGTTTGGAGTAATCTCCAAGCCTGTCTTGCCAGCATCGCCATATTAAAGAGTTCAAAATCTTTGAACCCTAGTCCTCCCATTCCCTTCGGCTGTGTCATACTTTTCCAAGATACCCAGTGAGGTTTCCTTTTGCCATCTTTGCCCCCCCACCAGAACTTCCTAATAAGCATATTAAGGTGTTCACATAATCCCCTTGGAAGTTTAAAGCATGACATTGAGAATACAGGTATGGACTGGGCAACTGATTTCACCAAAACCTCCTTGCCTGCGGATGACATGGTGTTTTCCACCCAGCCCTGTACCTTACTCCATAAACGATCCTTGAGGTATTTGAAGGCCCCATTCTTCGAACTCCCAATATTTGACGGCATCCCTAGATACTTCTCATTTAAAGTTTCATTGGGAATATTGAGTAAACCTTTTATTTCTGTCCTCGTAGCTTCCGGCACTCCCTTGCTAAAGAAGATTGATGATTTTGCAAAGTTCACTCGCTGACCGGATGCTTGGCAGTATGTATTCAATACTAGGTTCACCTCATTAGCTCCCGCACAATTTGCCTTACAGAACAGCAGGCTGTCATCAGCGAATAATAGATGGCTAACTGGCGGCGCCGTAGGAGCCACTTGCACACCACCCAGATTGGATGACTCACTCTTTGATTTTAACAGGCACGACAGGCCCTCTGCTGCTAGCAAGAACAAGTACGGAGATATTGGGTCCCCTTGTCTGATTCCTCGCGAAGGTTCGAATTCCTCCAATCTTTTCCCATTAAACATGACAGAAAACTTAACAGTGGTAACCAGTCCCATAACTATGTCCACCCACCTCTCAGTGAACCCTAGTTTCACCATGATTGCTTTCAGGTATGGCCACTCCACCCTGTCATAAGCCTTCATCATGTCTAGCTTCAGAGCAAATGCCTGGTGCTTTTTAACTTTATTTCTTTTCATAAAGTGTAGGCACTCGTAGGCAGTGATGATGTTGTCAGTTATAAGTCTACCAGGGACAAAGGCAGATTGTTCCTCAGATATAATGTCAGGTAGTATCACCTTCAGCCTGTTAGAGATCACTTTGGACGCTATTTTGTAAAGAACATTACATAAGCTGATGGGGCGGAACTGGCTCAAGAGGGTTGGGTTTTTTACCTTAGGGATTAGCACCAAGACTGTCTCATTGATACATGCTGCAGATTCTGTGCCCTCAACAATTTTAAGAACGACTTTGGTGATTTTGTCTCCGCACGTCTCCCAATGCCTCTGAAAGAAGTGAGCAGGAAAGCCATCTGGTCCCGGTGCCTTGGTGGGAAACATTTGAAAAAGGGCAGTCTTAACTTCTTCCGGGCTATATGGGGCATTCAACGAGGCGTTCATTGCATGCGTAACCTTGCATGGCACTGTTTCTAGCACCTGTGCCATATCACCAACCCCTTCCGTCGTGTACAAGTCCTTGTAAAAGGAGGTCGTCATGTTTTCCATCTCCGGTTCATTCTCCGTTACCTCCCCATCAGCTCGCTGCAAGGATTTAATTTGGTTTTTCCGCCGACGCCTACTCGCTCTCATGTGGAAGAAATAAGTATTTTTGTCGCCATGCATGAGCCAATCAATCCTAGCTCGCTGCCTCCACAAGATCTCCTTGCGATGAAACAACTCGATCAGGCGATCGCAGATTTTTGTCTCCTGTCGAGAGGGACCAGATCTTCCTGGGAATTCTCGCAATACCTGTAGTTCCTTTTTTAATTCGGCTATCTCTCTGCACACGCTTCCAAAATGTTGCCGATCCCACGTCGACAGGTCGCCCGACAGTATTTGGAGTTTAGCCTTCACCTGGTCCACCGAATCCCCAGGATGCTGATTCCACCCCGCATGCACCACTGTCTCCAGTGTTGGGTCGCGCTCCCAACACAACTCGTATTTAAACGGCCGTGGTCCCCTTCTGCATGCATGCATTGCTTGAAGCCGAAGCAACAACGGGACGTGATCAGAAGTAGCTGCGGTGAGATGCTCAAGGGATGCATCTGGGAAGGCCAAAGCCCATGCAGGATTAGCCACGCTCCAGTCCAAGCGCACCCTGGTGTACGTACCTGTAACACCCCAGATGTAACTTTCCATATTTGTTAACTCCAACTATTACCATTTTCGGCTATGTGTTATGATATTCCCTCCGTGGTTGGGTTTTGTCTTTCGTTTTGCATTTTGTTCATGTCATGCATCTCATATCATGTCATCATGCGCATCTCATTTGCATACGTGTTCGTCTCATGCATCCGAGCATTTTCCCCGTTGTCCGTTTTGCAATCCGACACTCCCACATGCACCGGCGCACCCCTCTTGTCTCTTTTCGTGAGCGGGTGTTAAACGTTCTTGGAGTGGACCGAGGTTTGTCAAGTGGCCTTGGTATACCACCGGTAGACCACCTGTCAAGTTTCGTTCCATTTGGAGGTCGTTTGATACTCCAACGGTTAACTGGGTAACCGCAAAGGCCTATTGTGTGTTGCAGCCCAACACCCCTCCAAAACAGCCCACTAACCCAGCAAACCCCCCTCCATGCTCTCCGCCGTTCGATCACGACCGTGTCGGCGAAAACCACACTCCATTTGGAGTCTTCTAGCTCCCTCTACCTATATAAACACCCCTCCCCCGAAAATTCCGGGTCAAAACCACCCCTAACCCTAGATCAATTCCCCTCCGCGCCGCCGGACGTTTCTTCCTCAGCCGGCCGGACATGTCCGCCGCCCTCACCGCGCCACATGGCGGCTCCTGATTCGCCGAGCCGCTGCACCCACTTCGCCTGCGCGCCCGCACGCCGGCCCGTCGTGGCCCGCGCGGGGCCCTCCCGGCCCGGGACGCCGCTGCCGCCGCCGTCCTACGCCTCGCCGCCCGCCCGCCGTCCTCCGCCTCGGCTCCGCCGCCCGCCGAACTCCGCCGGCCGCCCGCGCCCGTCGCCGGCGACCGCGCCCCGTCGCCCTGTGCGCCGCCGCCCGGCCCCGACTCCGGCGCCGCCCGTCCGGTCGCCGCCTCCCTCCTCCGAGCTCCTCCACCACGGCCACCGTCTCCCTCTTCCCCTCCGTCTCCGGCGAGCCTCGAGCCGGCCTGATCCAGATCGGGACCGAACGGTTGACTTCTTCCTCCCCTCGATTTCTCCAAGTCCTGAAATTATTGCATTATGTTGCATACTTTGACGCACCATAACTCCTTGCATACGGATCCGTTTCGTGCGTGTAATATATCGAAATGTTCATCACGAGATGCTCTTCATTTTGTTCCATTGGGCCATGCTCGTTTGAGCTCATCTTGATGCCCAAATCTCTGATGCAAGAGTGCTATGTGATGTTTACTGCTGTTACTTAACAGAACTTGGTGTTTTGTTATTTTTGTTGCATTTAATATGTGCATCTTATGAGTAGGAACTCTACATGTGTTTTGATCTATGCCATGCTATCTGTACATAGGTGTATTCCATGTATTTTTGTGATCTATATGGTGACTAGCACAAGCATGCAAACTAGACTTCGTGATGTTTCTGTTTTCAGAGACTTAGAATTTTGCTAAGTCTTTACCTGCTGATATTTTTTATGCCATGTAAACTTGATGCTACAGTGATATTCATGCTTATTTTGAGATACTTCAGTAAGGATGTTTTGAACATATGGTTATGCTCTATCCATCCATGCCCCTGTTTGCAATTATGGAGTGCCGTAGCATGTCGTAATCGTGCTCTACTTTTGCTATAAAATGTTTCTGGCAGATTGTTAACATGATATTCAATTTTGCCAAGGTTGTTGTAGTTGATCATACATGCTATGACTTTGATCTTGCCATGGTTAGGTTCATAAATATGCTATAGTGCTGTAGGTATGCTTGGTTTGTCATGCATTGCTTTTTGATGAGTGCATAGAGCTAAAAAAGATGCCTTCATAATGCTGTGAATGCCATGTTCTGTTTTCTGCTAAGTCTGGAACCTGTTAACGAAACTTGCTATGTTTACATGGGTGCCATCATATATTTTGTACCTTTTTGGCTCATGGTCAGTAAGGGACGTTTGTTCTATGCATTTAGTAGATTCATGCCATGCCTTGTTTTGCTATGATAAGTTCCTGTAGCATGTGTTTTGCTTGCTCTGAACATTGCTACCTGATGCTGTTTCAGCCATGTCCAATATTTTCTCTAGGTCTGTTAAACTGATATCTTTTGCACTTTTGCCATGCTTGTTTGAACCTGTGATTGTGTGATCTAGCCGTAGCTCAGTGTTCATCTTTTGTCAAGCATCTCCTGTAGATTACTGCCATATGCTTTGTTGCTATGTTGGGGTGTTGTAGCATAGTTATTTGATGCATTCTAAGTGCTATCATGCTGTTAATCGCAGGTTCGTTTCATTCTTGTTTTGCTTGCCATTCGCAAACCGTGCATCCGTTTCCGGTGATCTTTATATCGATTTCGACCGAAATCATCTCATCTTTTCAGTGGCATACTTGGTTTGCCAAGTTGCTGCCTTGTTCATCCTTTTTTCTTTCGGAGCACGCATATGCATCGCATATCACATCTCGCATATCATGCATGTATTGCATCATGTTGCTTGTGCATTTCCCGTGATTGATTGTGGTTCCATTGCTTGTGTTCTTGCTGTGGGTAGAACCGGGAGACGAGTTCGTGAACGAGGAAACCTGTTGAGTACGCTTACGAGGATCAAGCTTTCGACAACTCTGAGAACCTTGCAGGCAAGATGACCATACCCTCGAAATCACTTCTATCTTTGCTTTCCTAGTTGTTCGTTCTATTGCCATGCTGCGCTACCTACCACTTGCTACATCATGCCTCCCATATTGCCATGTCAAGCCTCTAACCATCCTTTCCTAGCAAACCGTTGTTTGGCTAAGTTACCGCTTTTGCTCAGCCCTTCTTATAGCGTTGCTAGTTGCAGGTGAAGTTGAAGTTGGTTCCATGTTGGAACATGGATATTTTGGAATATCACAATATCTCTTATTTAATTAATGCATCTATATATTTGGTAAAGGGTGGAAGGCTCGGCCTTATGCCTGGTGTTTTGTTCCACTCTTGCTGCCCTAGTTTCCGTCATACCGGTATTATGTTCCTTGAGTTTGCGTTCCTTACGCGGTTGGGTGATTTATGGGACCCCCTTGACAGTTCGCCTTGAATAAAACTCCTCCAGCAAGGCCCAACTTTGGTTTTACCATTTGCCACCTAAGCCTTTTTCCCTCGGGTTTTCGCGAGCCCGAGGGTCATCTTTATTTAAACCCCCGGGCCAGTGCTCTGAGTATTGGTCCAACCTGTCAGTCGTCGGTGGCCACCAGGGGCAACTCTGGGCTCGCCTATCGGAAGCTTGGACAATCCGGTGTGCCCTGAGAACGAGATATGTGCAGCTCCTATCGGGATTTGTCGGCACATTCGGGCGGCTTTGCTGGTCTTGTTTTACCATTGTCGAAATGTCTTGTAAACCTGGATTCCGAGACTGATCGGGTCTTCCCGGGAGAAGGTTTATCCTTCGTTGACCGTGAGAGCTTATAATGGGCTAAGTTGGGACACCCCTGCAGGGTATTATCTTTCGAAAGCCGTGTTCGCGGTTATGAGGCAGATGGGAATTTGTTAATGTCCGGTTGTAGAGAACTTGACACTTGACTTAATTAAAATACATCAGCTGTGTGTGTAGCCGTGATAGTCTCTTTTCGGCGGAGTCCGGGAAGTCAACACGGCTTGGGTTATGAATGAACGTAAGTAGGAGTTCAGGATCACTTCTTGATCATTACTAGTTGACGACCGATGCTTTGCTTCTCTTCTCGCTTTCATTTGCGTATGTTAGCCACCATATATGCTTAGTGCTTGCCGCAGCTCCACCATATTACTCCTTGCCTCCCTACAAGCTTAAATAGTCTTGATCTCGCGGGTGTGAGATTGCTGAGTCCTCGTGACTCACAGATTCTACCAAAACAGTTGCAGGTGCCGATGATACCAGTGCAGAGGACGCAACCGAGCTCAAGTGGGAGTTCGACGAGGAACGTGGTCGTTACTATGTTTCTTTTCCTGATGATCAGTAGTGGAGCCCAGTTGGGACGACCGGGGATCTAGCATTTGGGGTTATCTTATTTTCATTTGGATTTGACCGTAGTCGGTCTATGTGTGGATTTTGGATGATGTATGAATTAATTTATGTATTGTGTGAAGTGGCGACTGTAAGCCAACTCTCGTTATCCCATTATTGTTCATTACATGGGATTGTGTGAAGATGACCCTTCTTGCGACAATACCTACAATGCGGTTATGCCTCTAAGTCGTGCCTCGACACGTGGGAGTTATAGCCGCATCGTGGGCGTTACAAGTTGGTAATCAGAGCCATCCCCGACTTAGGAGCCCCCTGCTTGATCGAATCGCTTGCGTTGTTGAGTCTAGAACAAAAATGTTTTGAGTCTTAGGATTATATATATCGGAGAGTAGGATTCCTTTTTACTCCTCAGTCCCTTCGTCGCTCTGGTGAGGCCTCCTGACGTAGAAGTTTTGACTCTTCTCTCCTCAAATTTCACTAATTTTTTTTAGGATCACGCGGGTATCTTGAAATCGTTCCGATGGTTTTGTGACGAGAACATTGTTCTTGGTGCCTCCTGACATTTAGGGGTTGTGGCAGTGTCCCGGGGAGTTGAGCTCCGAGGTGTTGTCGTCACAATTTTATCGTTGCAGTTCTGGAATACCTGAGTTTCGCCGACATCGAAAATCTCTTTTATGCAGTTGTTGGTGAGATCACCTCGACGCCACCCAGTACTGGGGCGGGAGTTCGGGAGTATTGCCATAACTCGTATAACGGATGCTTTTCGAAGGTTGAGGTACACGATTTCCGAAGGTTTCTTGGTTATGTGTTGACGGATGGATACAGCTGGATCTAGGGATTGCTAGTTTGGGTGATATATTTTGTGTCCCATGTATCCCCAACACCAGATTGCATAACCAGAAAGTTTCGGGAGTTTATAGGTGGGATTCAAGTAGCTCTTAGCATTTCTTCCCGCAGATATTTGGTTTGTGATTGGGTAATCCTTACCACTTATTTGTTCCAGTTGCACCTTGTTATTTTATTCACCAATATCTTATCAAGTGGCTTCTCACCATATGGAAGTGTGATGATTTACTATGAAATTCATTCGTTCATCGTCGTTCGAATGTTTATTGTGAAGACTATATGTTGCAATTTCTATCCGTTGATTCAACTTGTCTATTTGTCTATCAAGATGCTAACGGATGTCACCCTCTTCAGGATGGCTCCGCCAATGCGTCAGAATCCGGAACGCAATGAAGGGAGTCAGGCGAACCCTCCGCCACCACCTCCGCCTCCGGAGGCATGGCAAGCTATCATGGCAGCCACCAACGCCAATGCTCAGATGATTTTGCAACTCTTGCAAGAGCGCACCCAAGGGCAAGGCAATCAAGGAAATCAAGGCCAAGGCAACAATCAGCCTCACTTCGCTACCCTCAACTAGTTCCTCGCAAATCAGCTGAAGTCTTTCAGCTGCTGTGCCAAGGCCACAGACGCCGATGATTGGCTCGTGGACATCAACAAGCATTTTGAATGTAGCAATGTCAGGCCTGAGGACTTTGTCAAGTTCGTTTCTTTTCAACTCAAGGATCAAGCTGCCGAGTGGTATCAACAATACAAAGATTCCAGAGGAGGTCGTGTGATTACCTGGGATGATTTCCGTCGAGACTTCAAAGCTCACCACATTCCACAAAGTGTTGTTGAGAGCAAGCGTGAGGAGTTCCACAATCTCAAGCAAGGCAGCATGTCCGTGTATCAATACAATACTCAGTTTCAGAAACTCGCTCGCTTCGCTAAGCAAGACGTTCCTGATGAAAAGAGCATGATCTATCAATTCAGAGGTGGCCTCAGAGAAGATCTGCAATTACCTCTCGTGCTTTTTGAGCCGATCAAGTATGATGATTTCTACAATATGGCTCTGAAGCAAGAGGCTGCTCAGCTCAAGTGTGAGGCTTCTAAGAAGAGAGTCAGGGACGCAGTTTAGTCTTCTTCTTCCTCACTAGTGGCTGCTAAGCAACAGAAGTTCTGGTTGCCTCCTCCTCCTCCGTTTCGTCAGCCTTTCCAGCAAAAGAACAAAGGTGGCCATGGATCTTCCCACCCACCTAACCCTGGCTATCAGAACAAGTCTCAGAATCAAGCTCCAAAGTCGAATGCTCCTTATCATCGTCCACTCTCAGAGGTGACTTGCAACAAGTGTCAGCAGAAAGGTCACTATGCTAACAAGTGCTTCAATCAAAGGCGCCTTCCGCCTCCTCCTCCTGTGAGATCTTCCAGCAATGCAGTGGTCAAGCATAATCCCAAGTTTTCAAAGGTCAACATGATGAACGCAGCTCAAGCGGAGGAATCTACTGATGTGATAATGGGTAATCTCTCAGTTAATGATTTTCCTGCAAAAGTTCTTTTTGACACTGGTGCATCGCTTAGTTTCATCTCAAGACCATTTGCATCTAAGCATGAGTTGTATTTCCAAGAATTGCCTAGAACGTTAGCAGTTGTTAGCATCGGGGCTGTAGCGAGGGCTTGGGGTTCCATCGAAGATGATGGGTTGGTCTCTGAAGAAGTAAGCAAGAGTGTGTTTGCATGAGCTCCTCTCTTGCGGTTCCTATCTCCTTCTTCCATGTCTGTATCCAGATCAACAGCCTGGTCAAAGTTATCTTGTTGTGTTCGACCCGAGCCCCGGCCTCCACGACCTGCACGACCATTACCTCTCCCTCGACCACCTTCAAAGCCTCTTGCAGCACCTGGTCCACGGCCTGGGCTCCTGAACCAGACAGCTTTCAGATTTTTGAACACAAGCGCAGATTGGGGATGGATCCCATCGCCACACTCTTTGAACTGATGGCCTAGCATACCACAGACATCACACCAATCTGGAAGCCTCTCATATTTCACCCTGAATATCTCTCTCCTCTTCTTGATCACCAGCGATACTGCATTCTTGAGCGGCTTTGTGACATCCACTTTCACCCGAACCCTAAAAAAGTTCCCCTCAAAGTCCTGCAATTTGGGCTCAGCAAATATGAAGTCACCAACAGTAGCTGCTAGCGATTTAATCAAGTGGAAGAACAGTTCAGGGAGATCATGGATCTGGATCCACATCTCAATCTTGTTAGGAACAATAGACGATGGTCTGGTGAAACCATCATAGGGCTTGATTACGACAGCTTTTCCTTTGTATGTCCAGGGGCCGTCCTCCATGACTCTCTCCCAATCACCCAGGCAGGAGAATTGCAGAGTATAGAGGTTGTCTTCTAGAGGGCGGAACTTGACTTCTTGTGCTAGATCCCATGCAACCCGCATGTTACGAAAAAACCAATACTGACTGTACGGCTTATCAATGTGCACCCGCGCGATCGCCATCCACCGCGCCGCTTCCTCTGGTATGTCGCCATCCTGAACCACAACATCCTCCAGATCATCTTCTTTCAGGCCCAATTCCTTCATCGTAGCTTCCATGTCGCTCATCGCTGCGGCTGACGCCGACGTTGAGCCTTCCATCGGATCTCTTGCCTGAGAAGTCGGTTTCCGCGGGCGGGAGAACCCCTAGATAGATCGCCCAGCGCGCACACGAGCCCGACGTCCGAAGCCGCCGGCGATCAATGGTCTGGGAGACGCAGGGGATCACGGTCTCCACGTCGGTGCCAGGCGCCGCCGGGAGGAGAGAAAACCCTAACTAGAGGGGAATCACCAGCGGATTTATTTAGCTTAACTGAGAAACAGAGAAATATTACGTTTCCGAGGCCACGGCCCACAAGCCCACCTAGTGCCGAAAGCTGAGCACAGGGACGGGGACGGCGTCAGGCACACCTTCAAATACTCCGGCTTGGCGCCCAAACATAACCGCCGCAACCAACAGCTTTCGCTCCCCCTCTTCTCCCCGTCGCCGGAGCGCCAAGAAACCAAGAACCCGCTCCCCGTCTCCGCCGCGGAGAGCCCACCCCCTCTCCTCCGCAGCGGTCCAGCTCAAGCGACCCATGGAGCTGTTCCACCACGGCCAGCACGTGCGGCTGCGGAGCCGCGATCTGGGCACGTACCTGCACGCCGACGAGGACGGGCAGGGCGCCTCCCTCCACCACCGCCGGGCGTCGATGAACGCGGCCTGGGCGGTGCACGTGTACCAGCCCCCCCGCGCCCAGGTGCCGTACCTGCTCCTCCACAGCGCCGCCTACGGCCTGTACCTCGCCGCCACGGACGGGCCGGCGCCGGTGGGCCTCCGCGGGTTCCGCGTCGAGCTGCGCAGCTACGACCACCGCGAGGCGGACGCTGTCTGCTGGACGGCCATCCGGACGGGGTCCGGGGACGACGTCCGGCTCCAGCACTTCAACCTCGGCTGCCTCCGCGCCAACGGCAAGTACCTCCCCTGGAACAACGGCGCCAGCATCGGCCACATCGACGGCACCAGCACGATGATGCACTGGGTCGTGGAGCCCATCCCCGGCCGGGAGACCATGCCTCCCCTTCCACGTTCCACCGGGGTGAGTCCGCCATGCCCGCTTCTTGATTCTTCCCGGTCGATTTTGCGCGAGCTGGTAACTGGGTTCTTGGATTGGATGTCGTTAACATGCATCGGAATACGACCGCGGAGACCGCAAATCGTGTTAATTTCGTTCGCCTGGGAGCAATTCTTGGCTCGGTTCTTGCCAAATTTGCGCTTTCAAATTCTTGGCATCTCAAATTCGTATTTGATGATTTTGATCTGCTGACGATGTTGGGGCGCAACTGCAGCTTACCCTCCCCCGCGCCGTGCTGCCGTCGCGGCAGATCGTGTACGTGTGGACGGACAACCACGGGGACCTCATCACCAGCGGCTGGCACACGTTCAGGGGGAGATCCGTGTTCCGCCTGAGGAAGGAGCTGGCCAGGCTGCTCAACGCCGTCCAAGTCTTGGGCGTCGGCGACCTCGTCTTGTGCCTCCCCACACGTGATGGCCGGCTTTTCCCACTCCTCGTCGACCTGCCCAACAACCGCCAGCCCCTCCACGTCGCCGTCGTCGTCGTCGGGACGCCTCGTGAGTGCCCCTCCATATCCTCAACTTCCTACTCTTCTCCTTTGGCAAGAAACTCTTATTTGCATTGCAGTTGTCTTGAACTTGTCCGGATCGGATGTTTTGGGTTTCATTTCAGTTGAGTGCTAATCTGCCCGTGCTTGGGAAACAGTGTTCGAATCGAAACTAGTAGTCTGAAAAACAGTCTGTTTGCTGAAACTTTTTCTGCTACTCTGTTTCAGTTAGGAATCTGAACTGCTGTAGGATTATAGGCACCAGTAAAAGTTGCTGAATCAAATCAGTTGTCTGAAGCTGGTTGTTTGTTGGGGTGAAAATCATTTCATAATTCTAAAATCCACTCTGTTTGTCTGAAGCTAGTTGGAAACTATTGGTTTTGATGCTATTGTGCTTCGATTCGGAGGATTCAGTTCTTCAATTTATTTAATACCAATATACCATATGTATGCCACTAGTGGAAAACTTCTGAACTTCAAAACCCAAATCAGTTCGGTCTGCCTAGTTCAGATTCCCAGAGAAGATAATGATTTCTGCTTTTTCAGCCTATTGTAACTGTTTCACAGAGAAGATGATGTTTTGCAGTAGTTTGAACTTGTCCGGATGTTTTGGTTTTGGTTTCAGTTGAGTGCTAATCTGCCCGTGCTTGGAAAACAGTAGTCTGAAAACCAGTTTGCTGAAACTTTTGCTGCTAATCTGTTTCAGTTAGGAATGTAAACTGTTGTAGGATTATAGACATCAGTAAAAGTTCCTGAATCAAATCAGTAGGTGTTCAACAGGCACGACATTATGCTAGAAGGTTGTCTCTGAAGCTAGTTGTTTGTTGGGGTGTAAACTGCTGTATTGTAAAAAAAAACAGATTACATTGTTTTGAGGTTTTGTACATCTGCTTTCCTTTTCATCTTTGTATTTCAACTTGTTCCAGTACCTGTGACACATGATGCCTAACTGCTTAACTATTTTTCTGCTAATCCAGTTCACGCGGGGCTGCGGTACGCGGATGTCAATGCAGAGTAGAAAGATACCCCTACAAGTCGCCTTCCTGTCCACTTCTTCAGAAGTGTCGCCGCCTCGGACACGATGACATTAGAACCCAGTTCCTTGCGTTGAGATATGGATTCAGAAAAACCCAGCAGTTTTTGTTTTTCTGCTAGCTAGCTAAACTTTTGGTTTGTTCTCCTGACAGTAGGAAACCTATTTGCGTTGGCATCACGGTTCTGAAATTCTGAAACTGTTTGAAAAATGATGCAGTGGCATCAGTCTGTAATGTGTTGGAAATGGCCACTACTTCAAAGTTGCTAGCTGCATTTCTCTTAGATGAAGCATCTGGTGTCCACACGGATGTGGCGGTTCTTGCAGTGAGTTGAGCGCTTGAGTTCCGTTATTCTGCTGAAAGTTTCAGTCCTTCAGCAGAAAATGAATTTTTGTTTCGCTTTATTTTCAGGTTGTGTCCCCGGCGTCTGAAAATGTATAGTCGCTTAGAAGACGAAATCTACTATCCTCGCAGAGTAAATAAGATAAGAGAAAGTTGGAATTGGAATTACACATTGGTACAGGTCAGACCAGTAACTCCGAGATAAAACCATGCACACCAAATTGTCAACAACATTTTCATATTGTGACAAGCCACGTCATAGTACCAATCTGTAAATCCGTCTCAATAAATGGGTTTGTTTGAATGAAAATCAGCAAAGTTTGAACACAACCAAAGCAGTTTTCGTTTCTCTGAACATCAAAACCAGTTAACCATATACAACTTTCGCTGACCTGATTTGCATGAACATATTGCCTATGCGGCGATTCGAATCACCGGGGATGCATTGGCTTCAAATTCACGCGAGGCAACAATACGGATAGCACGGAGTACGTCTTGCAGCTGGGTGCTGTGTTTGCACAACACAGAAATGAGAAATTCATGTATTTCACTGAGGAAGAAGCATCAGGAGGAGGGAGGTCTTCACTGCAGCCATCTCCTTATTCGCATCATCATCATCGGTCACTTGGTTCCTGAAGGCCCTGGTTGGTCAGGGTTGGCTGTATCACCAGAGCGGAGCTCTGTCGGTTCCTGCATTGACCGTGGAGTTTTCAGTGGGATCGAAATGCTGAATTTAGAGAGATCATGCTTCAAGGTACTTCAAACAGATAAAAGTATCGAGGTTCGCGTTTTCTGCTTGCACCTCTTGCCATGTGCCAAGGATGGTTGGCAGTGACCCAGCATCTGCACGCGGCATGTACCACTGCAACAGCAAAGTGAAAATCTTCAGTCTACTTTGTTAAGTTTGTGACTCTTTGTAGCATAGTAATACCAGCTTATCATGGAAATAGGAAAACTGTGCAGTCCCGTAAGGGACACGAGTATAAGGGCATGTTTGGTTGGGCTGTGGACTGTCTGTTGCAAAGAAAAAACTGCTGCGGGCTCTCTGTTGTGGGAATATCGTAGGTCGTTTGGCAAACTGATTAGACATTAGATAATTGCCCACCCCTTCCACGTGTGATTTCTAAGTTATGCATGGCCGTGCCTTAAGGCAAATTGGTTGAAGAAGTTTCTTCTTTTCTCTCAAAAAAACCTTCTGAAATACAAGCTTCTTCCAAAGCATACAACTATTAGAGCATCTCCAACAGGCGCCCAAAAAGAGCTCCGCGCACTAAAAGTTTGTTTTTTTTGGCGCCGGACAGCTCTAGCAGAAGCTGTAGCACTAAAAGTTTTTGGGCGCGCGCTGAAAAACGCTATCGCGCGCAGCATATTTGGGGCGCCGGATTGCGCGCGCTTCACAATTTGCACTGTCTGCTTTTTGGGCGCCTGCTAAAGCAAAGTTGGTCCCGGCGCATTAAAAGTGCTACAGTGGCGCACTATAACGTTTATTGGGCGCGGAATTTTTGTGCGGCCGTTGGAGATGCTCTTATAATATATAGGCCAATAGCCAAAGCCAAAGGAACATAAACAGGTTACAGAAACATGTTTCTTTCGGGTTTTTCTTATAAGACAAAAGCCACCTCCAACCTAACCAAACACCCCCTAAAGCCCTACCATGTGCTGCCTCCATTCTCTAGTATATTGTCAAACTAGCTTCAAAGAATTGACCTTGGGTACATGACGTTCTATGATTCCAATGTGACTTTTCACCATCATTTCGTGAGATATCCATGTCCTTCAGTATCCATATGAGTGCTTCCATGTTTGTTTACGGGACTAGAATAATCATAATGAATACTATACCAAGAGTAATGAGTAACATGATAAATGTTATGAGTGAGGGTAAATAGGTGCTTTAAATTAGAATGCCATCTTCTATTAGAACCACAAGGTTAATATGATGTCTACATGAGCCAAAGCATTTAAGTAGGTCAATCAAGCCATACTCACCTCACTGGACTTTCGAAGTTTGCACTTGAAGAGTTCACCATTTCGCCACTCTGAATGCATTATTGGCTCACACTGGCATCAAAATGCTAGAGCATTAGAACAAGATGAGGGATGGAAGTGACCATCTTGTCATGTCACTGAATGAAATAAGGCTATCCCAAAATCTTGAAGTCACTGTTTGACTGCGCTACACAATATTAAAATATTGGCTTGATTACATGAAGGTTACCCAAAAGAAGAGGATGATTTGGAATTCTAGTTACTAGCATGGTGTTACAGAATCATTGTTTCGATAGCATCTTGCGCATAAAAAGAAGCACATCACACTTCTGCATGGGGTGTCAAGTAATAGCACAGGTGAAAAGTATAATTCAGAAATGGATCTTGCACAGTTACCTTGACATTGGCTAAGAATTAGGAAGAAAGTAATTGCATAACTTTTGTATCAAAAAACTTTAAACAATGGTATGTTCGTATATTTAAGGTGCTGAACAGAACTTACACCAATTATTTCCACAGAAGTGATGTGTCTTATCATGTCCAAAATCACTACAGAAGGCACCTGCTTGAGTGTCCCCTGGCAATCCTCGATTCTTAAGGCAATCTGGTGACGATCATAAACAAACTGGGATAGGTTGAGCGGTGGTTTGCTCTTTATGATGTGAAGTTCACGCAGTGAGGAGAGTTTACACAACCATCTAGGCATGTCGCTCTCATGCAACTCCAGTTTTTGAAGGGAGGTAAGGAGGAGGATGCTTTCTTGCCAACTGCTCAGATTTGTACAGCCATAAACTGATAGTAATCTCAGGAATTTGAAGTATTGGAGTCCTGTGCATCTACCATGTAAATAGAAGCAGAATAGTTCTGATGTGGGCATGTCCCAGGGAGGATCATCATGGTGCTCCGGCACTATTACTTCACTAGTCACACTGATAATGCACTTTGAGCAGACTGGAAGAAATGGCACAAACTTAAGCTTTGGACAGTCAAAAACCTTGAGTAGTTGAAGATCAGGGAAGATCCTCACATGAGTAGCATGTGCTGCAGTAGCATGCGCGGTAGTCCACCTTTCAAGATTAGGCATGCTCCCTATCTTGAGGGTTTGTAGCATCGGCAAACAATTGCTGCCCCCGGAAATATCCTGATGCACTGTCTTGAGATCAGGCATCTGTCGTAGTGTCAATGAACGTAGCTTTTCTAGACAGCCAAGGAAGGGAAGTCGGTCGCAGCCAATGAAATTGTCAAGCTCAAGATTTACAAGATTCTCGAGACAGGATGGCATATTCGTCAACCAATTGACCTGTAAAAAGAAGATGCCAAACTATCAGAAACTATGATTCTTTTCCTACATTTTGTTGAGGTTTATTGTCCATTTGTGTTCTTTTTGTCATTCTGAATTCTACTTGAAACCTGGTTCCACCAGAAACTGCATATTGTTGGCACACAAAATTATCTTTTTCAATTCATGGGTCTATGATTTGACAGATTACAATGTTAAATGACAGCACGCAGTGCCCTACTTGAAATATATGTGATTTCTATACTGATCTGTATCATTTTGTGAAGAGTGAAGCGTGTCAAAGTAAGAAAAACGTATCTTGTTGATTATGCTTCTTACCTCTTGTTCATTTACTAATTTAGTCGGTTGGCTACAACAAATTGACAGGTCCACCAATGCAGTAAGATGTAGTACTTGCTCTAGAGTGTTATAATTTACTGGGCAGTTACGGATTTTCAGACACTCCAGTGAAGTGACACCTCCCAAGCATTCAGGAACATTGCTCATAGCTATATCTAAACTCTTCAGTGAAGTTAGCATGTCAATGCTATCTCTCCAGTTATCCAGACCTATGCAGTGGCGCACACCGAGGAACTTGAGGGAGGTAAGAGACTGCAACCCTATCAAACCATCAGAAGATAATGTGCAGGAATCGATCAGCACCCTTATTGTTGGCATGTAATACAAATGGCCATTTGATTGAACTCCTGACGATAGAACTTGATTGCTTCTATAAATTTCCAATGACACAGATCGAGGAAGGAACGGCTGAAATCTCAACTTTGGACATTTGTGTATCTTCAGATGATGAAGAACTGGGAACATGAATTCCACATCATTGCCACTTACAGTAGCATCTGTGTGCCATTTTTCCAGGTTTGGCATATTCTTTATCACAATATTTCTTAACTTCTGAAATGGTCTAGCACCCCCTGAGAATTCTTGATTGACTTCCTTGATATGAGGCATGTCAGATATCACCAACATATGTAGCTTAGGCAGTTGTCCAAGAGGTGGAAGGCAGCCACATGTTTCCAGATGGCGTAGTTCAAGGTGAGCAAGGTTTGGGAGGAAAGACGCAATGTCTGTCATCCAACTAGGAAATGTAGAAATAGTACAGCCCAACAATTCAAACCGTTCTAGTGTCCTTGGAGGTTGCAATTTCTCAAGCACGGCCTCTTGAGGCACAAGTTCTTGTGCTAGTTCTGTACCAGTCCCATAACCATGCCCCGAGACCATCAGTGAGTGCAGCTGCCGCCTTTTCCATAATTGCAGTTCCTCAACTTCCGCAAGATTCTGCACACGCCCAAGATCTCCAACTTGAAGAGTATTATCCTTTATGCTTAAATCACTTGGTTTATTCTCCCCAGTAAAGAAAAAACTAGACCTGGAGCTACTTAAAGCATTAAAGAACACGATATCTTCTTCATTTTCCCATGACCAATTGATAAGGCCATCTGCCAACAGAATCTTGAGATTAGACATTTCAGCTATCCCCTTTGGAATGTTGACATTACCATCGCCAATGTATGACATGTTCAGCTCTTCAAGTTTGACTAAATTGCCATAGTTACCAGGTAACTCATGAAGATCCGTGCACCATGATATATTCATATACTCTAAATTGACAAGTTCACTAACAGATTCAGGCAATGCAGAAATCTGAGAACTTGACAGGTCTAGATACTGGAGTTGTTTGAGATTCCCGAATGACTCTGGAAGTACAGTTAGCTCCCAGCAGTCAGATAGAATTAGTACCTTCAAATTTTGAAGTCCAGAAATAGATTCAGGCAATTTCTGAAGCTTGTGACAATCTGACAGATCCAGAGTCTCAAGGTTGCCAAATAGTTCTGGTAGCTCTTTAAGTTCATAACAACATGACAAATTTAGACCCTTCAAATGATCAAGTTTAGCAAAAGAATCAGACAATGCATCAAGTTTCCAACAGTTAGAAAGATCTAGAACACGAAGCTTTTGAAGGCTACCGAGACTCTCTGGAAGCTTTGTTAAGTCACAACAAGATGATAAATCCAGAGTTGACAGGCTAAAAAGATTGCCAAAATGTGGAGGCAACTCCTTAATTGCAGAGCAGTTTGACATGTCTAGATACTGCAAGTTTCCAAGACTACATAATGATTCTGGCAGTACCAAAAGATTAGAACAACCACTCAGATTTAAGTAACGCAGCTTCTCAAGAGAACCCATGTCATGTGGAAGTGCCCCAATCAAGCTACCCGAGAGCTTTAATGCCTGTAAATTCTGCAGACTGCTCAAGTGATTAAGCGTTTTATCTTGCATTCCTGAAGCATCAAGGTACCTCAGTAGCTTCAACTGTTTGATGCAACTTGGCAGCACCAAAAGAGAACATCCACTTAAATTTAAGACTCTCAAGAATTTAGTAGCAAATATTTTATTAGGGATCTTTTCTTGCTTCCATTCGTTAACATGGAGAGCCCTCAGTTTTCTCATCATGTTGTTAGGGAGAGTTGTTGGATTGCAATTGGTGAGCACTGCATAACGGCAATCACTGTGTGTGGAACTAACTTTAAGGTTACTCTCAGTGTCAAGGAAAAGTAGGTCCACCATCGCCAGCGATCTTGCCAAGTCATATACTAGGTCATGCAAACGGAATACATTTGGTGCTTCAATACATTTCCTGGTAATCTGGAAGAAAAATGTTACAAACAAACACCATGTGCCAGCCAAATGCTGAGCAATTCCACTTTTAAAGACAAAAACAACAGAACAATCCAACACAAAAGTATGGTGAGCTGGTTTGGATAACACCCACGACATACACTCGTATTTTCAAGTCTACATACTATAATGTTCTGTAGCTGCAAGTGATGCATATTCATAAATAATCACAACACTTGGATTGCATATCGAATTCACATATTGGTTCTTCTGCTTCCATAGATTTGGAACTGGGTTATGGTATGTGACTATCTGGTATTTGATCAGGAACAGAATGAAACTAAACTTGAGAAAATATTTATAAAAGCCTACAGGGTGACTCACAGGTGTTTGTGTAGTTGAAATCTGAAGGAAGGACATCCCCAAAAGTTGTTTAACATACTCCTCTCCGCGCCTTTCAGGATGGAACGACTCATTCAGCCGAATAAACCCAAGTGCAATCCATTGTTGGATCAGCAAGTCCTTGTCAATGTAACTGCCTTTTGGGAAGACAGAGCAATACACAAAGCATAATTTCAAGGTGGCAGACATATGTTGAAAGCTCAACTTCAATGATGGCAGGACACTATCAAAAGATATATCTTGTTTTTCCTCCAATTCCCAGAGGTGACTATCCCTGATATCTTCCCACTCATCAACCCCTTCCTTCAATTTTAGTACGAATGCAAGCGATCTCACAGCTAGAGGAACACCTTTGCACTTCTTTACTATATCTCTGCCGATGTGTTGCAGTCTTGCTTCTTTGGCTTCAGAGACGAAGGCCATTTCCTTAAAAAGATCCCAACATTCTCCATCAGATAAACTCTCCAGCCTGTGGCATAGGACAGGGTCCATGTTTATAGCGATTTTCTCATATCGTGTAGTAACTAAGACCATGCTTCCTTTTGCACCAACATTCAGAAAATCCATTAACTTCACCAGTTCATGCGGGTCTTCCTCCCAAATGTCATCCAGAACGATCAAGAAAGTCTTGTCCTTGAGCAATCCTTTCAGTTGTGTCTTCAAGTGATCCAAATCACCAGAACAATTTGCTTCAAGTTTGGAAAGTATCGACTTCCCAATTTTTATCAAATCATACTTCATAGAGACATGAATCCAGACCCTACAATCGAAGGCTCCAATCACAGGCTCGGCATTGAAGGCCAGCCGGGCAAGTGTTGTCTTCCCTAAACCGCCAAAGCCATGTATCGAGATAACAGAGAGCTCTTTCTCAGTGTGCCTGAGCAAAGTGCTCACTACAATATATTCTCCGAAATCTGACCATGTTTCTCTTCGGCTGATATCATCATCCTGATCATGGAGATTGCTGCTCGTGCCACCATGGGATCTAGCAAGTCCAGCATCTGCTTGAATTCTTCCTAATCTTTCCCTCATCTTCTTCATTTTGTGAGCCAAGATACTGCGCGACGGAGATATATTATAGCAGCAGCGAGACCCCTGTTGGTAGTAGTTAACGCCCGTTCAGTAGGAAAAAGATGGTGAAATGTAAGTATGAAACATACTGAGAGGAAGGTTACAGGTTTGCAGTAATATGAAGATACAGAAAAACATTCGTGTAAATTACAGTTAGCTTGTAATTCTTCTGAACAACAATCCACCATCACCACATCACTCCAAAATTAGGGAAAGCGACATTTTGCTAACAAAATTGCACACTTTGGAAACTGCAACTTCAGAGTTAGTGGATGCACACATGTCAATTTCCGGTAAAACGCGAACCTCGCGGAGCCAGTTGCTGCGGCGGCCCCGGGCGCCGGCGTCCGCGAACTCCTCCAGCAGGTCCTCGATGTCTTGCGCCGCCGCCTTGAGGCGCCCGAGCAGCAGGCGCGTCCTCTCGTCCGGCGCCGGCCCGCGGGCGGCGACCGCGTCCCTGAGCGCCGCGTGGATGGTCTCCAGCGTGTCCCCCATGGCCCCCAGGTCGTCCTTGAAGCTCCAGAGCAGGCCCGCCTCGCGCTCGGCCGCGACGCGGATCATGTTCACCGCCTCCTTCACCACCGCCGACGCGAGCGTCTCCCCGACGCTGAAACCCATCGCCGGGAGAGTCGCCAAGAAATGGATGGAAGTGGAGATGACAACGCGGCCGCTCGGTCAACTAGCCAAGTGCCGATTCAACGCCCGCCTCCCTGGATCTTATAGTGCTGCGAAAGCGAAATAAGTGCTCCCTCCCTTTTTTGTTTAAAGGACTGAATTCACTCAAAAATCTTTTCAACCAAGATAGATGTTAGAGTAGTAGTAGACGAAAATCCAAATCAGTGCCCAGGCTCATCTGCTCCCGGCCAGAAAAAAAATTAAAAACAAATACTAGAAAAATTCAAAAAAATCCATTTTTTTGTGTGGTAGATCATTTGATGCGTGAGGTCCACTCAAAATTTCAACTCATTTGAATATCTGAGCAGCTCTCGGCAAAAAAGACAAATCGGATCAAAACAGTGTGTGAACAGTAAACTTTTTTACAGACTCTGATTTTGTCTTTTTTGTAGAGAGCTGTCCAAATGTCCAAATGAGTTGAAATTTGCAACGAACCTCACGCATCAAATTATCTACCACCCAATTTTTTTTTGGAATTTTTCTAGTATTTGTTTTGATTTTTTTCGTCGGCGCGGGTGCAGCTGAGCCCGGAAGCAGAAACGCCGCACTCAGTAGTAGATCAACTTTGTAAAAGTAGTCAATTAGTGTGCTCGTTATCCTAAAGCTACTCATAGTAAGGAGTATCATAGACCACCTACCCTTTGTTAGCTTCAATTCCCTCCGGAATCCTCGGGCGGACCATCATCGTACTCGTAGCATTGCTCCTGAGAATAGTAGCTTCGTACCTTAAAGCATCCAAGTCCCTAGCCTTCCATAAACCTGCCCAAGACGTTAGGAACGGACAAAATGCAAACACAGATTCAAATGGAGATTGAGGCATGATGACGGGAAAAATGGCGGGCGTGAAAATACGTGTCCACGCCATTGATACAGAGTGAATAATTTAAATGCATAAATAAAATGGAGATCAAACATTGCAGGTACTTTATTTTCAGAACTCTTACAATTACATAACAATTCTGTTAATTACATCTCCGAAGAGAAAACTCCTAATTAAGAATTCCAACATATCTATTATATAGCATCACAACAGCTGAGTACTACAAAATGTAGAATTAAAAGAAAATGTAGAAATGTAGAAATAAAAATCCTCCTTGCTGCCGTCGACGTCGGCGTACTCGGGGAGCCTTGAACCTCGTCTATGGCAACATATGTGTTTCATAACAGTCATGATTTGACGATGTTCATTCATATAGCACGTTCATGCCTAGCTCATTAACCATCGCGAATATGTAGTGGTTGTCTTTTTAGTCGTATGGAGCTCTATTTTAATGGTTAACTAGCCGGGCTAACGGGTGTATATGCAATATATAGCATAACTCTTTTTATGAGTTAATGGCAGAATATTGGGTTTACTTTATAGCAACGTATATAGCGTTGCCTCGAGCCATTATATGCGAGGGCTATATGAAATTTATTGATGACATATTCGATCGCACTATATTATGTTTAGTGCGAGTGACATGGGTTATGACCCTGGTTATGTTTTAGTTTTGTGCATGCATGCACCTATATAAAAGGAGTGCATGATTTAATTTTAATCTCTATGAAAGATTATCTTATGACACATGGGTTATGCCTAAATACTAGTTTTTTCTTAGTCTCGAACATATCATATATGAACATGCGACTGGATGAATCTCGTCAAATATTTATATGACCTTGGATTTCAAGTGCATGGGAATAAAGTTTCACTTCACTTGTATTAGTGCTTCACGTAGCAACATCGTGCCCATGTGTATACGTAGCATAACCAAATGAAGTGTCATGACTTTTTCTTGCTTGTATTATCACCAACATAGCATAGATTGTATGCTTGTAGTGTAACCAAACAGAAGTATATATCAATTTATGTCTTGCAAGGACATGATGGGGTCTATGAAAATTGTCGATTCAAGTTTAGCAAGTTTATCATGTTTCATTGGCCATTTCCATATCGCAAGCGCACTATGTTTTGTCTAGTGCAAATCAATAGAAAAATCATCTATCAAATAACTTAATATATTTCTATTCTTGATTTGTATCAACATGGGATGCGGGATCACCATAAGACCAAACAAGATGGATGGAATCTGTTCTTGAGTCGTATCAACATGGGATGCAAGATCACCATGAGACCAAACCAAGATGAACATGTTTTTTATTCTTGAATTGTATCGACGTGGGATGCGAGATCACCATGAGACCAAACCAAGATGAATATGAATTTTATTCTTGAGTTGTATCAACATGGAGATGCAAGACCACCATGAGACCAAGACAAGAATTTTGATTGCACATTTGAACGTAGTTCGCATCAATATAGGATTGAACAACGATATGTGACCAGAGTAGGCATTTATGTATTGTCTTGATTTGTATCGACATGAGATCGAGATCATCATGAGACCGAACCAAGAGAAAATTAATTGGGAGGCACTGAACATATATAAGGTGTACGGTGAAACAAAAGCATCATCGATGGATATATTTTAGTCTTGAATTGTATCAACATGGGATGCAGGATCACCATGAGTCCAAAACAAAAGTGACTTAATTTAATCTTGGTTGGTATCAACAAAGGATGCTAGATCCCATGAGACCAAACAAGGTGTGCTATATGGAGCAACGTAAAAACACCACTACTGTTTGACACATATGATGCAACAGGAATACATCAAAAGGGAAACAAGGAGGTAGCCATGCACTCTCACCTTGCCTTGGCTTTCCTCCCGTGAAGTGGTGATGTGGATGAGCAACCGCCGGTGTGTCGCAGCTTGTGGGCGGTGCAGATGATGAGCAGCCGGCAACGTCGACGATGAGTGGCGCGGACCAACGAGCGACCGGCGACGTGTGTGGCCGACGAAGAGCGGCATGACCGGCGACGATGATGACGAGCGGCCGGCGGCGACGATGATGACGAACGGCCGACGGCGGCGACGACGACAACAACGAGGCGAACGGCCGACAATGCGTACATAGGCGGGCTTGTGAGCAGCGCTTGAGCGATGTTCTAGTGATGAGTGGGCGAATGATATGCTTGCCGATGGATGGATGAATGATCAGCGAGCAGCCGCAATACATTGGTCTGGCTAGTATTTATAGAAGCGGAGAGAGCAACAGAAGTCTTCGGCTGGACAGGCTCACATCACAATCGTGGGATTGTGGGAGCTTGCCCACGTTCTTCAGATCGCGCAGAAAACTTGGCCGACTGGATTTCTCCTATGCGATCAGTTTTCGTAATGGCTTTGAGAGTTTAGTTGGATGGGCCCAGTCGATTATAATACGTGTAGGCCATACGTGTTGTGGCCATGGGTTGGCTAATTACTCCATTAGTTCTTAACGTTGCCGCATAATTAATCCATGCATGCATACATAGTAGCTCGTACATGTGTGTATTCCTCAGATGGGTAATTAGTTCTTAACCTTGCTGCATAATTAATCCATGCATAACACATGCATGCATACCTGCACCATGCATGTACGTAGCGTTTTGTATAAGCAGATAAAGTTTAATGATATGAAAAGATATTCTTCCGTAATAATTGACGCACTGATATATTTTTTATGCATCGCCACATGCCATACTATTTCTTTACACATATCGCGCCGATATTTCGTTAGCGATGATATAATAATTCTCATAAATGCAATATAACATTTTGGCAATATTAGCATCTTCTACGATACTTTGAATTTGTGTCAACATCGGGATTTCGCTGTTGGTGATGGCGTATGCGTATGAAAGTCATATATCCTCGACAATATGACTCATTTTCTTCTCTTTTACCTTTTTGGTCTTTTATTCTATATTGAGCGGCGTGGCGGAAATTCATCATGGTTTTTTATAAATCCGCGTATTCGAAAATTCAGTATTTGTTTTATCATTTTATATAAATGATTTTATTTGAATAATATCTAAGCACCGTGTTTCACTTTGGCCGAAATCGGTGTCAACAAGGCAACTTGAATTCGAAGGTTGGTCTGTTGCGGAAATTCTTGATAATCCAACAAGCAAGCGCTAAGTTGACAATGTAAAAGTTTTCCCCATAAAGAAATAAAGTATAGCACCAGGCAAAGAACTACCATAAACTATTTGGGCACTGATCGTTCCCAAAGACCGATCCCATAGTACGCCAAGCCAACCTAGCAACTGAGAAAGAAAGAACATATGTTGGGAGGTTTCCCTCTCCCCACATAATGAACATTTAGGGTTACCGGGCCAATTCCTTCTCTTCATCATATCCCTAGTCAAAACTGCATCTTAGAATAATTGCCAAAGGAAAATTTGTATTTCAGTAGAAATCTTTTATGAACCCCAAATTTCCAGGAAACAACACCATGTTCCGGAGAAGATAGTAAACGAGCACAATTGAACTTAATATACTCCCATTGTTCCAACAACTTAGGGGTTCGTCTTCTCCTCAAAAAATAAAAACATTGACCCCAACACCCTCTTTAATAGTGCAATCATGATGTTGCAAATATCCAATAATTGAGGGAATTTATCCACAAAGGAATGTTATCATCCCAAGGCTCTTTCCAAAGCTTATCCACATCCCCAATTAACAGAAACATCTCTACCCAACATATAAATGTTTTTGACTTTAAGGATGTCTTTCCAAACAGGGGAATTAGATGATCTTTCCTTAACAATAGCTATAGTATCTCTCTTGATATACTTAGCTTTAGAAGTATCTTGCCAAAGGCCTGAATAATGCTAAGTTTCCACCACCACTTCACAATAGGACTAATGTTTTGTCTTCTCAAATCTGTAATGCCCAAACCTCCCTTATTCTTAGATCTACACACTCTAGACCACTTAACCAATTAATATATTTTTATGCCTCCTTTTCTCCGCCAGAAGAAATTTCTTCTGTGTTTATGAAGTTTGCCAACAAAGGTTTTTTTCATCAAGAACAAGGACATATGATAATATGATATGCTGGAAACATTGAAATTTAGAAGAATGGTTCTACCACCCATAGAAGCAACATTAGCTAGACATCCATCACATTTCTTGATATATTCAGTCTCAATATAATCCCAATCAGAATAGTGCAAGGCAGCAAAACCCACAAGAACTCCTAGGTATTTCATAGTAAAATGACTAGTAACACAACCAAACAACTCAACACAAAAATCAAGGATGCTATCATCACCTCCAATACAAAATATCTTTACTTTCTTGGAAATTGATTTTGAGGCCACACATGAGCTCAAATATACATGAGAGGAGTTTCATATTGATAGCCCACTCTGGGTAATGATCAATACATAAAACCATGTCATATGCATATTGTAGGGTTGCAACATCCTTATCAATCAATTCAGGAGCTAAGCCACTAAGTAAATCATTTTTCTAGTATTCTTAACCATCTTGGATAGACACTCAACGCCCAAACTCAACAAGAAGGGGGGGAGAGGGTCCTCTTGCATTAACCCCTTATGACTATCGAAATATGGTCTAGTAGTGTTATTAAGTTTGACACTGACAGTCCCATTGTGTAACACACTTTTTGGTCCAATTACACCAAACATGACAAAATCCTCTCAACACATGGCATTCCATCACGAATTCCCAATTGACTTTACTGTACGCTTTATCAAATCTAATATGCTTATTCTTAATAAAAAGATTCTAGTTGGTACTAATCAAAATATCTACAAAGGATTCCAATCTGATGTCAAGGATCTTATCAATCCACTTACAAAGGAGACAAATAAGACAAAGTTGTGTATTCTGTTAGTAGCAGAAAATTTTAGGGAGCTGAGTAATTTTCCCATAATTGAGTCTTTGCGCATCCAGAGTGCTAGCATGGAAAGCATGGAACATGTTCATAATATCAAACTGAATTATCTCCCAACAACGCTAAAAAAACATAGTAGGGATGTCATGAGGAGTTCAGGACTAGGAGCTCTATTTTATCCAATCAAATAAAGCATTTTAACTTCTTCTATAGTGAAAGGTCTATTTTTTTTCATTTTAACAACCAAAGAGCTTCTCATCTATAGACCAGGTATCTAGGGATAAATGGAAATTATTCCCAGGGCATGGACCAAAGAGGTTTTTATAGGTTGTCGGTACCCTCAATAGTAACACCATCAACCAAGAAGGAATGTATAGTGCCTTTTTTTCCATTAGCAATTTTCTGGAATGTGAGGTTTTTTTAATCTCCTTTGAATAACCATCTCTCATGAGATTGTTGTAATAGGTATACTTCCTCATTAACCAGGATCTCATTTAGTACAATATTATTGTCAACTCTCCAACAATATAATTCAGGGTGAAGAGGACCTAATTCTTCCAACTCTACCAATACATAGAGTTCCACTCCAAGTTCCTCCTTTCTCCTTCTAGCTAGCATGACCAACGGAATGTGAGCCCTAGCCTTTCATGATTAAAAAAAATTAATCTTAGTGTGCAGTACATCAATAGAATCTGGTGACCTAACAGGTTTACTACAAATCTTATGAACTAGGGGAAGAAATTTAGCTTTTCTCATTTAATTAATCTCAAAATGAAGCTCCCTATTTTAGGACATGTAACATGGTTATTCTCGGTGGATAATAAGAGGTGATTATGGTTAGAGACATCTCTGGCCAAATTTTTTCCAGACACCAAAGGAAAAAGGTGCGCCCAATCACTAGGCATGAGGATCATATAAAGTTTCTCAAGAGTCATATGCTTTTGATTATTAGTCCACGTGTACTTTCCACCACTTATAAAAGGTTCTCTCAAACCATAAGTATGAATGATTGAATTAAAAAATATCATTATACCGAAAACATTACATTCTCTTATTCTTATCCCCACTATGCCTCAAGATATTAAAATAACCCCCATAAGAATTTAACATTACTACAAAAACTAGGTAGTGATGTCTACTACGCAACCTTTCTTCTTCTAAACGTTGTTGGGCCTCCAAGTGCAGAGTTTGGTAGGACAGTAACAAATTTCCCTCAAGTGGATGACCTAAGGTTTATCAATCCGTGGGAGGCATAGGATGAAGATGGTCTCTCTCAAACAACCTTGCAACCAAATAACAAAGAAACTCTTGTGTCCCCAACACACCCAATCCAATGGTACATTGTATAGGTGCACTAGATAGGCGAAGAGATGGTGATACAAGTGTAATATGGATGGTAGATATAGGTTTTTGTAATCTAAAAATATAAAAACAGCAAGGTAACTAGTAACAAAAGTGAGCGAAAACGGTATTGCAATGCTTGAAAACAAGGCCTAGGGTTCATACTTTCACTAGTGCAAGTTCTCTCAATAATGATAACATAATTAGATCATATGGCAATCCCTCAACGTGCGACAAAAGTCACTCCAAAGTTCCTATTGTGGAGAACATAAGATGAAATTGCTTGTAGGGTACGAGACCACCTCAAAGTTATTCTTTCCGATCAATCCATTGATCTATTCCTATAAGTGTCACAAACAGCCCTAGAGTTCGTAGTAAAATAACACCATATGACACACATCAATCAACCCTAATGTCACCTAGATACTCCAATGTCACCAGAAGTATCCGTGGGTCAATTATACGATATGCATCAAACAACTTCAGATTCATAATATTCAACCCAACACAAAGAACCTCAAAGAGTGCCCCAAGATTTCTACCGGAGAAACAGGGACGAAAATGTGCATCAACCCCTATGCATAGATTACCCCAATGTCACCTCGGGAATCCACGAGTTGAGTGCCAAAACATACATCAAGTGAATCAATAGAACACCCCATTGTCACCATGGGATCCCACGCAAGACATACATCAAGTGTTCTCAAATCCATAATAGTATTCAATCAGATAATAGTGAAACCTCAAAGGTAAAACTCAATTCATCACAAGAAGGTAGAGGGGGAGAAACACCATATGATTCAACTATTGTAACAAAGCTCGCGGTACATCAAGATCGCGCCAAATCAAGAACAAGAGAGAGAGAGAGAGAGATCAAACACATAGCTACTGGTACATACCCTCAGCCCTGAGGGTGAACTACTCCCTCCTCGTCATGGAGAGTGTCGGGATGATGAAGATGGCCACCGGTGATGGTTTCCCCCTCCGGTAGGGTGCCGAAACGGGCTCCCGATTGGTTTTTCATGGCTACAGAGGCTTGCGGCGGTGGAACTCCCGATCTAGGTTTATTTCTGGGGTTTTCTCTATTTATAGAAGTTTTTGGCGTCGGGGACAAGTCAGGGGGGTCCACGAGGGCGGCGACAAGGTAGGGGGCGCGCCCTAGGGGGGGGGGGCGTCCTCCACCCTTATGGATGCCTCGTGGCTCCTCTAGTCCATCTCCGATACTCCGTGGGCTTCTTCTGGTCCATAACAAATCGTCGTAAAGTTTCAGCTCGTTTGGACTCCGTTTGGTATTCCTGTTCTGTAAAACTCAAAAACAAGGAAAAAAACAGGAACTGGCACTGGGCTCTAGGTTAATAGGTTAGTCCCAAAAATAATATAAAATAGCATATAAATGCATATAAAACATCCAAGATGGATAATATAATAGCATGGAACACTAAAAAATTATAGATACATTGGAGACGTATCAAGGATCCCCAATCTTAATTCCTGCTCATCCTCAAGTAGGTAAATGATAAAAGCAGAATTTTTGATGTGGAATGCTACCTAACATATTTATCAATGTAATCTTATCTATTGTGGAAAGAATATTCAGATCCATAAGATTCAAAACAAAAGTTTAATATTGACATAAAAACAATAATACTTCAAGCATACTAATAAAGTAATCATGTCTTCTCAAAATAACATAGCCAAAGAAAGCTATCCCTACAAAATCATATAGTCTGGCTATGCTCCATCTTCATCACGCAAAGTATTCAAATCATTCACAACCCGGATGACAAGCCAATCAATCGTTTCATACTTTTGATGTTCTCAAACCTTTTCAACTTTCACGCAATACATGAGCGTGAGCCATGGACATAGCACTATAGGTGGAATAGAATATGGTGGTTGTGGAGAAGACAAAAAGAAGGAGATAGTCTCACATCAACTAGGCGTATCAACGGGCTATGGAGATGCCCATCAATAGATACCAATGTGAGTGAGTAGGAATTGCCATGCAACGGATGCACTAGAGCTATAATTTTATGAAAGCTCAAAAGAAACTAAGTGGGTGTGCATCCAACTTGCTTGTTCACGAAAACCTAGGGCAATTTGAGGAAGCCCATCATTGGAATATACAAGCCAAGTTCTATAATGAAAAATTCCCACTAGTATATGAAAGTGACAACATAGGAGACTCTCTATCTTGAAGATCATGGTGCTACTTTGAAGCACAAGTGTGGAAAAAGGATAGGAACATTGCCCCTTCTCTCTTTTCTCTCATTTTTTTGTCGGCTTCTCTGGCCTCTCTTTTTTCGTCCGGAGTCTCATCCCGACTTGTGGGGGAATCATAGTCTCCATCATCCTTTCCTCACATGGGACAATGCTCTAATAATGATGATCATCACACTTTTATTTACTTACAACTCGATACTTAGAACAAAATATGACTCTATATGAATGCCTCCAACGGTGTACTGGGATGTGCAATGACTCAAGAGTGACATGTATAAAAATTATGAACGGTGGCTTTGCCACAAATACTATGTCAACTACATGATCATGCAAAGAAATATGACAATGATGAAGCGTGTCATAATAAACGGAATGGTGGCAAGTTGCATGGCAATATATCTCGGAATGGCTATGGAAATGCCATAATAGGTAGGTATGGTGGCTGTTTTGAGGAAGGTATATGGTGGGTGTATGGTACCGGCAAAAGTTGCGCGGCACAAGAGAGGCTAGCAATGGTGGAAGGGTGAGAGTGTGTATAATCCATGGACTCAACATTAGTCATAAAGAACTCACATACTTATTGCAAAAATCTATTAGTCATCGAAACAAAGTACTACGCGCATGCTCCTAGGGGATAGATTAGTAGGAAAAGACCATCGCTCATCCCCGACCGCACTCATAAGGAAGACAATCAATAAATAAATCATGCTCCGACTTCATCACATAACGGTTCACCATACGTGCATGCTACGGGAATCACAAACTTTAACACAAGTATTTATACAATCCACAATTATTCACTAGCATGACTCTAATATCACCATCCTCATATCTCAAAACAATCATAAGGAATCAAACTTCTCATAGTATTCAATGCACTTTATATGAAAGTTTTTATTATATCCCTCTTGGATGTCTATCATATTAGGACTAAATTTATAACCAAAGCAAATTACCATGCTGTTTAGAAAGACTCTCAAAATAATATAAGTGAAGCATGAGAGTTCAACAATTTCTATAAAATAAAACCACCGCCGTGCTCTAAAAAGATATAATTGAAGAACTAGAGCAAAATTGCCTAGCTCAAAAGATATAAGTGAAGCACATAGAGTATTCTAATAAATCACGATTCATGTGTGTCCCTCTCAAAAGGTGTGTACACCAAGGATGATTGTGCAAAATAAAAAGCAAAGACCCATATCATACAAGATGCTCCAAGCAAAACACATATAGTGTGGTGAATAAAAATATAGGGGAAAATTGATTTTATACCCCTAGTTGTGTCACCCTCGGCAGGTTTGCCCCTAGTTTCCAAAAACCCTCGTTCTTGCCCAACTCACTTTGGTTTTCTTATGCTTTTGCCCTTCCGGCACGGTTCCGTCCAGTCAGCGCCGTTTGACCGCTACCGGCGCTAGATTTTGGACATTTTTGCCCCTGGGGCTGCTAACTTTAGTACCCCTTCGTCCTCATCCAGCTCTCACGAAAAACAGACGAAAGGAAGGCGCGGCCAGATTGGAGGGGGGAGCGGGACGCAGGAGAAGGAGCCGGTGCGCATGGCGAGCTCGGGCTCATCCAGCTTCTCGCCGGCGACCGGAGAGGTAAGCAATATGGTGGGGTCGTGCTTCTCCACCCTACCCGACATTTTGGGGTTCAAAGCTAGGGTTTGTGACATTTTGGGGGAAATTTGACTTTTTTTAGGTCAATGGGGTCGGGATTGTGCAGCATTCATCAGAGTTTTATCTTCCCGACGAGTCTTATTCCGGCTTGGAGTTTCTGTCGAAGCATCGATGCCCCGGTCATGGCCTTGTTCCTGCCCGCCGTGTATCATGGGGTGGTGCAAGCAGTGGCCGCCGTTTTTTAGGTTGCCCATTGGATGTAAGTTCATGTCAAATTACGACTCTTGATTTTTACTCTCTAATTTTTACTTTTCTAATTATGACTCTTGATTTACAATTAGTTACCAGATGAGTGTGACTGGGTGGTTTGGGTTGACCCAGCTCCTCCATTGCGTGTTGGACTAGCTTTTGAAGACTTGCACGCTGAGGTTGAAGTGAGTTGGATCAAGTGCCACCATTTGAAGAAGGAAAACATTGAGCTGGTAAGGAAGAACAAGGCTTTGAAGAAGAAGCTTCGAGAGAGAGACGAGATGCTGCTGTTGTGGGCACTGTTGCTTGTGGGAATTAGTATGATAGTTGCACTACTATGGTAGTTGTTGAAGAAATTATGCAGTTGTTCGATGTCAGCTATAGTAGTTTGGTATTCTAAGATGTTGTTGTCAAATGTGGTTTGGTGAATGAATTTGATCTTGTACTGCTGAATTTGATCTTGCCAGCTCAATTTGATCGTAAACTTGTGAAATGACAGATGAATGACACAAGTTCAACAACAACTAGAATGACACAACATTGTGCATCACATATGAATGACACAAGTTCGACAACCTTAAGATTAGAACACATTGTGCATAAAAACACCAAGTACATAACAACACCATAGCAGACAGTAGACATAACAGGTGCATCTCAGAAGTTTAGCAACATCACACAGTACACATAACAATAAATAAAAGGTGTAAAAAATACCATCTAGTTGATAACAGCATCTAGAACTTCAGTTTTTTGCTCCTGGTGTTTCTGGCTCGGTTTGGAGCTTCCCTTGCCTTGCTTCTAGTGTTTCTGGCTGGGTTGGGGCCAGTTGGTGGAGCTTGGTTTTGTGCTGGTTCTTTTGATGCAGGAGGAACAAGCTTGCTGTCAACACTGCTTCCAGTAGCTGACAATGTAGTTGCTGGTTGTACATCTCCACCTCTCTTCTCTTTCACAAACCTTGGAGAAGCTCCTCTCTCTGCTGCTTTTTATAGTTTTTCCTAGGGCTAAAAATTGCAAATATGTCACAAATTGTAATGTATGCATGAACAGAAATGGATGTGAGAATTGCACATACCTTACTACACTTGCTTGTGTAGATGCTTCATGAGATGGTTCCCTTGGTGGTCTCATTTCATGCTGGACTACATTAGGTATTGGCTGATCCTCATCCTCGTCCTCATCCTGCACTTCTACTATTGCTGGCTCATCTGCTGTTGGATGATCATCTGCATTTTGTGCACCCCAATGCTCTTCTTCTCCAAAAGCTGGATCAACAGATCGTGTGCATCCCTTGGCTTGGTGTCCACATCTACCACACCTTTTGCACTTCTTCTTCCTTGGCCCAAGGCCCTTTCCTTCACTGCTTGCTCTAATCCTCTGTTTTCTTGGCCTGCCTGGTGCTTGCTTCTGAACAGGAGCACATAACTTGAATCCAGGATCTACAATGTCCCACTGCTGCTTGCCTTCCAAAGCTGGTAGGTTTTCAGCATAAGTGGCTCTGAACATCTCAACAGAGTAGTACTTATGGACATACTTTTCAATTGCATTAGCATCACCCCTTAGAGAAGTGATGAAGAAAAGTGCATGGATGCATGGCTTACCAGTGACCTGCCATTGCCTGCAACTGCAAGTCCATTTCTCCAAGTCCACAGGATACCTCCATTCTCTCTTCTCTCTGTCAGTTGCAGTTACCTCAGCCTCTGTTGGGCTTCTCCTCACAATGCTCATCTCCAAACCTTTAGTTTTCTCCATTAATGCCTTCATTACTGCTGGTATGATGTTGTGCCCAATGAAATGGTCAATGCAAATTCTTTTTCTTAGGTCAAACTTCTCCATAATATACTGCCTGATCTTGTCAAGCAGGTCAACTAGGTGTAGGCCCTTGTATTTCTTGATCCTAGAGTTGAATGATTCAGCTAGATTGTTATTTACATAGTCAACCTTGCTCAACTCAGTGAAATCAGCTCTAGCCCATATTTTGGTGTGGTGCTCCTCAAGATAGTCCTTCACTTTGAGCTTGCTTTTCAACTGGTTCAGATGATAATTGTGCTTTTTGATGCTGTAAGTAAGTGAGCAAGGCCACAGATTGTCATCATAAAATTTCCCTTTGAATTTCTTGCCAAAATTTGAGACAAATGTCTCATGCACTCTCTATGCTCAACTCCAGGATAAACATCATCAACAACACTCTCCCGTCCTTTGCAAGCATCAGTATGGATAACTAATCCTTCAGGGTGTCCTATAACTTTCTTCAAATTATTGAAAAACCATGTCCAACTCTCAGTGGACTCCACTTCAAGAACACCATATGCAATAGGAAATAACCAATTGTGTGCATCTAGGGCACATGCTGCTACAAGTTGGCCCCTAAACCTACCATGCAATGCAGTTGCATCTACAGCCAAGTATGGCCTGCACCCCTCTAGAAACCCCTTCTGACAAGCTTTGAAACAGACAAAAACCCTTCTAAAACACTCTTTGTAGAATTTCTTTCCTTTTAACTTGTACTCCACTGTGTGATGGTCAATGTCAACAACACTGCCTGGTGATGCCCTCTCTACTTCTGCTTTGAAAGCAAAAAGTAACTGAAAACTGTCATTGTACTTACCATATAACTTGTCAAGTGCCATTTCCTTACCATAGTAGCATCTGCTGTAAGGCACCTCAAGACCATACTTCTCTAACAACCTACCCTGGATTTCCTTTGTGCCAATCCCTGGATTTTTTCTGATCCAAGCCATAGAAGCATCTGCAATCCACCTTCTTTTTGCAGCTCTCAATCTCTGAGATCTGTTCACACTAGGACATGTGTGAGGGTGGGGGTTCACTTTGATCTGAAAATAAAACAAGGAAACAAATGGTCTGTCAGTACAACATTAGTAAAACAAAAAGTCACAATTTTAAAACAAATAATAGTAAACTAAATAGCTAGTACTTGAAACAAAGTGCTCCTCCTCATCAAAGATGCATGCAGCCTCCACTTACACCTGTCATAGGCACATTTAACAGTGAACCTATTCTGGCCACTCTTCAGTGTGATGTACTCAGTTTTAGACTTGATTGAGAATGTTCCAACTGCATTTCTGCAATCAACTGCCCCAGGAAAGACCACACCTTCCTCAATGCTTGGGTTATCTCTATCATACATCATGACAGGTCTGTCCTCATCTGCATCCTCAAAAGCTCCTATGTCATGATCCTCTTGCCTTTCATCTTCATCAGTATCTGAAAATTCTGCAGGTATGTAGTCTTCATTTGCTGCATGTTCCTGACTATTTTGTTGTACATAACCTGGATAAAGCTTCTCATCCTCCTCATCAGACAAAATAGGTGCATCAGGCAGTGCTTCCTCCACAACTGTATCAGGTTGATCATCTTCTTTCTCAGTGCCACTTGGAGCAGTTGGGGTGGTACTAGCACTTGCTGCACTAGTGCCAGGAGCACCAGGAGTACTGCTAGCTCCTGTCCTAGATGCACATGGTCTACCCCTTCTTCTACCTCTGGTCCCTCCAGCAGTTGTCCTAGATGCAGGTGTTTTCTCACACCTTTCTCCTCTCTTTCTCTGAATTACTGTAATTTCCAAATTGCATGACCTTGTCTCTGCATTTCTTGCAAACATCAAACCTAACTCATCATCACACTGTAGAGGGTTCCAACTCTCCTGTGAACTGTCCCAATATCTTATTTCAACAGCATCAAACAATCCCCATGGATACTTTGCACAAATACTAGCCCTAAAATCATTAAATGAACTACTACTGCTGTCCACAACTAATGGAAATGTGAAGCTGCTTTCTTTTCCTCTGGTACCAGCAGAAACTATGACTGTGGTCTCCATTCTAACAGACAGAAAGAATGCAGCAGCTGGATCCATCCTACAATAATGAACACAACATCTACCATGACTAAATCTTCTCTGAATCAAGCCTATGATACTATGGAAAAGCAGATCTGAGACTTACCCCGTCGGGATCTCCCGTGCAAATGCGGTGCCCTTGCCCTTGTCGCCCTGACTGCTACCACAGCCTCCTTCAACGCTCCCCGTAACCGATGGCAAGCTTTTTTCGCCGTCGACGAGGCCACCGCCGCCGTGGCCGTGCGTGCAGCCATCACCCTCCCGCGCCATGCGATTCCCTTCTTGTGGCGGCAGCCGCCGCCTAGGGTTTCTCCATTCTCCCCCATCGCCTGGAAATGGATGTGCTGGTGCTGCAGACGGCGTTCTGGTGGTGGTGCCCTTAGGGTTTCTGGATCTGGTGGTGGCGCCGACGAACTAGGGTTTGGACAGGGTGAGAGAGTGACGGGAGGAATGGGGAACAAAAGAGTGAGGGGGGAACAAGCGAGTGAGCACGGGGGGCAAGCCGCGTCCAAAATCTAGCGGCGGTAGCGGTCAAACGGCGCTGACTGGACGGAACCGTGACGGGAGGGCAAAAGCACAAAGAAACCAAAGTGAGTTGGGCAAGAATGAGGGTTTTTGGAAACAAGGGGCAAACCTGCCGAGGGGGACACAACTAAGGGCACCAAATTAATTATCCCAAAATATAGCCTCAAGTAAATTTACTGATGGATGAAGACGAAAGAGGGGATGCCTTCCGGGGCATCCCCAAGCTTAGTTGCTTGGGTATCCTTGAATATTACCTTGGGGTGCCTTGGGAATCCCTAAGCTTAGGCTCTTGCCACTCCTTATTCCATAGTCCATCAAATCTTTACCCAAAACTTGAAAACTTCACAACACAAAACTCAACAGAAAACTTGTAAGATACTTTAGTATAATAAAACAAATCATTCACTTTGGTACTATCAAGACAAGATTCATAATTTTTCTCACATGATTCCTACTGTACCCTATCATTTCTAGAATTTATATTAAGCAATATAAGCCAAAGAAACTAGAAAACAAGTAAACTATGCATCGAAAACAGAATCTGTCAAAAACAGAACAGACTATAAAGATCTGAACTGAAATCATACTTTCGCAACTCCAAAAATTCTGGAAAATTAGGAAAACAGCGGAAATTTTTATATCAATCTTGTGCTAAAAGAATCAGTATTTTATCGCACTTCTGTTAAAAATAAGAATTATTTAACTGGGCGCAAAAGTTTCTGTTTTTCAGCAAGATCAAATGAACTACCACCGTAAGCCATCCCAAAGGTCTTACTTGGCACTTATTGAAACAAAAGCTATAAAACATGATTAATACAGTAGCCTAATCATGTGAACACACAAAAACAGTAGGGGTAAATGTTGGGTTGTCTCCTAACGAGCGCTTTTCTTTAATGCCTTTTTATGTAGGCATGATGATTTCAATTGTGCTCACACAGAAGATAAGAATTGAAACATAACAGGGGGCATCATGAAGAATATGACTAGCACATTTAAGTCTAACCCACTTCCTATGCATAGGAAGGTAAAGCAAGCAAAACTTCAAGATTTTCAACACGTAGAGAGGAAACTTGATATTATTGCAATATGTAAGAGCACATGTTCCTCTCTCATTATAATTTTCAGTAGCATCAAGAATGAATTCAACAATATAACTATCACATAAAGCATTCTTTTCATGATACATAAGCATAGAATTTTTATTACTCTCCACATAAGAAAATTTATTCTCATGAATAGTTGTGGGAGCAAACTCAACAAAATAACTATCATGTGAGGCATAATCCAATTGAAAATTGAAATCATGATGACAAGTTTCATGGTTATCATTATTCTTTATAGCATACATGTCAGCACAATAATCATCATAGATAGCAACATTGTTCTCATAATCAATTGGAACCTCTTCCGAAATAGTGGAATCATCATTAAATAAAGTCATGACCTCTCCAAATCCACTTTCATAAATATTATAAGATTCAGCACCCTCCAAAATAGTGGGATCATTATTACCTAGAGTTGACACTCTTCCAAACCCACTTTCATCAATATAATCATCATAAATAGGAGGCATGCTATCATCATAATAAATTTGCTCATCAAAACTTGGGGGACCAAAAATATCATCTTCATCAAACATAGCATCCCCAAGCTTGTGGCTTTGCATATCATTCGCATCATGGATACTCAAAGAATTCATACTAACAACATTGCAATCATGCTCATCATTCAAATATTTAGCTCCAAACATTTTATAGACCTCTTCTTCTAACACTTGAGCACCGTTTTCCTTTCTATCATTTTCATGAAAGACATTAAAAAGCTGAAGCATATGAGGCAACCTCAATTCCATTTTTGTAGTTTTCTTTTATAGACTAAACTAGTGATAAATAAGAAACTAAAAGATTCGACTGCAAGATCTAAAGATATACCTTCAAGCACTAACCTCCCCGGCAACAACGCCAGAGAAGAGCTTGATGTCTACTATGTAACCTTTGTTCTTGTAGACGTTGTTGGGTCTCCAAGTGTAGAGTTTTGTAGGACAGTAGCAAGTTTCCCTCAAGTGGATGACCTAAGATTTATGAATCCGTGAGAGGCGTAGGATGAAGATGGTCTCTCTCAAACAAGCCTACAATCAAATAACAAAGAGTCTCTTGTGTCCCCAACACACCCAATACAATGGTATACTGTATAGGTGCACTAGTTCGCCGAAGAGATGGTGATACAAGTGTAATATGGATGGTAGATATAGGTTTTTGTAATCTGAAAATATAAAAACTGTTGGGAAACATAGCATGCAATTTCAAAAAAATTCCTACGCTCACGCAAGATCTATCTAGGAGATGCATAGCAACGAGAGGGCGAGAGTGTGTCTACGTACCCTCGTAGACCGAAAGCGGAAGCGTTTGACAACGTGGTTGATGTAGTCGAACTTCTTCTCATTCCGACCGATCAAGCACCGAACGTACGACACCTCCGAGTTCTGCACACGTTGAGCTCGATGACATCCCTAGAACTCTTGATCTAGCAAAGTGTCGAGGGAGAGTTCCGTCAGCACGACGGCGTGGTGACGGTGATGGTGAAGTGATCCGCGCAGGGCTTCGCCTAAGCACTATGAAGATATGACCGAGGGTGTAATCTGTGGAGGGAGGCGCCCCACACGGCTAACATATGTTGTTGTGTGTTCTAGGCGCCTCCCCCCTTCACCACGCCGAGAGGGAGCAGCCAAGGGGGGCGCCCCAAGTAGGCCAAATACTACTTGGGGTTCCTCCCCAATTCGCCCCCCTTCCTTATTCATCGGAGGGGAAAGGAAAGAGAGGGGGGAGGGAAGGAAGGGGGAGGTCGAATCCTCCCCTTTCCTTCTCCCTTCCCCTCTTTCCTTCTCCTCCTATTTCGGCCTATATGGGGCGCACCAGTCCCTTAGGGGCTGGTCTGTCCCTCTCTTGGCCCATTAGGCCCATATAGTTGCCGGGGGGGTGTGCCCGGAACCCCTTCCGGTGACCCGATATGTACCCGGTACCCCCGGAACACTTCCGGTGTCCGAATATTATCGTCTTATATATCAATCTTTACCTCTCGACTATTTCGAGACTCCTCGTCATGTCCGTGATCTCATCCGGGACTCCGAACAACATTCGTTCACCAAATCACATAACTCATACAATACAAAATCGTCATCGAACGTTAAGCGTGCGGACCCTACGGGTTCGAGAACTATGTAGACATGACCGAGACACCTCTCCGGTCAATAACCATAGCGTAATGATACGTCTCCAACGTATCTATAATTTTTGATTGTTCCATGCTGTTTTATTATCAATCTTGGATGTTTTATAATTATTTTATAGTCATTTTATATCATTTTTGGTACTAACCTATTGACATAGTGCCAAGTGCCAGTTGCTGTTTTTTCCATGTTTTTTACATCGCAGGAAATCAATATCAGACGGAGTCCAAATGCAACGAAACTTCACGATGATTTTTTATGGACCAAAAGGAAGAAGTTGGGCCCTGGTTGCACCTGGGGGAGTCCCGAGGAGGGGACAACCCACCAGGGCACGCCAGGAGGCCCAGACGCACCCTGGTGGGTTGTGCCCACCTCGGGTCCCCCCGGACCGCCTCTTTGCTCATAAATAGCCCAAAAATCCCAGAACCCTAGGGGAGTCAACGAAATATTCATCCAGCCGCCGCAGAGTCCAGAACCACCAGATCCAATCTAGACACCATCTCGGATGGGGTTCACCACCTCCATTGGTGCCTCTCCGATGATGCGTGAGTAGTTCTTTGTACACCTTCGGGTCCGTAGTTAGTAGCTAGATGGCTTCCTCTCTCTCGCTGAATTCTCAATACAATGGTCTCTTGGAGATCCATATGATGTAACTCTTTTGCGGTGTGTTTGTTGGGATCTGATGAACTTCGAGTTTATGACCAGTTATATCTTTTTATATCCATGAAAGTTATTTGAGTTTCTTTGATCTCTTATATGCATGATCTCTTATAGCCTTGTATTTCTTCTCCAATATTTGGGTTTTGTTTGGCCAACTTGATCTATTTATCTTGCAATGGGAAGAGGTGCCCGGTAGTGGGTTCGATCTTACGGTGCTTGATCCCAGTGACAGAAAGGGAACCGACACGTATGTATCGTTGCTACTAAGGATAAAAAGACGAGATCTATATCTACACAATAGATAAACGGATCTTGTCTACATCATGACATCATTCTTATTGCATTACTCCGTTTTTCCATGAACTTAATACACTAGATGCATGCTGGATAGCGGTCGATGTGTGGAGTAATAGTAGTAGATGTAGGCAGGAGTCAGTCTACTAATCTTGGACGTGATGCCTATGTAATGATCATTGCCTGGATATCGTCATAATTATTTGAAGTTCTATCAATTGCCCACCAGTAATTTGTTTACCCACCGTTTGCTATTTTTCTCGAGAGAAGCCACTAGTGAAACCTACGGCCCCCGGGTCTTCTTCCTCATATATTTGCTTGCGATCTACTTTTCCTTTGCATTTTTATTCAGATCTATTAAACCAAAAATACAAAAGTACTTTGCTGCACTTTATTTTATTTGTGATCTATTATTTCAATCTACTACAATTTTCTGGCATCGTTACCCGAAAGGGATTGCCAACACCTTTAACACGTCGGATTGCGAGGTGTTGTTATTTGTGTGCAGGTGCTATTTACGTCGTGTTGCTTGGTTCTCCTACTGGTTCGATAACCTTGGTTTCTTCACTGAGGGAAATACCTACCGTCATTGTGCTGCATCATCCCTTCCTCTTTGGGGAAATACCGACATAGTCCTAGCAGACAGGAGCTTTTCTGGCGCTATAGTCAGAGAGCGATCAAAAGGAATTTCTGGCGCCGTTGCCGAGGAGGATCTTCAACATAACCAGCTTCCTAATCACAAATCTCATCTCCTCGCAATTTAAATTATTTTCCATTTGCCTCTCGTTTTCCTCTCCCCCACTTCACAAATTTTTTCTGTTTTATTCGTCTCTCTTTTTCCGTTCGCCATTTTCTCGTCAGATTTATTCTTTGCTTGCAATCATGAGTGATTTCGGTATGGCACCAACAAATGATGGCCTGACTCCTAAGATTGGACATACAGGCAATTTGGACGCTAAAACTTTTATCTTGGGGCAAGGAAACGTTATGGGGAAAGAACGTATCCAAGAATTTTTCAATTGTGTTGGAAATCTGAGTCTTGATGATGCTCCTATACTTAAAACTACTAGATTTTATGCGGATGCTATTTTAGCACTAGTTCCGAAACTTGAAAGTAAATTTATCCGCACTCATCCTACTTTGCAAAGATTGGTTTTTAAGCTTCCCGAAATAAAGAATCCTAGAGCCAAGAAGTTGGCCACTCTCGTTCTTATGAACGAGTTTGACTACATAATTCGGGAAGCTAGGGAAATCTTTGACTTTTATGGTATGAATCGTGAAAAACCTGTGATAGATGAAATTCTTTACAATAGAGACTATGCACTAAGGCATTTGCTTGGGGATAATAAGATCTTTGATGAGAATCTTAAAAAGGAGGTTCCCGTTCTAGAAATAATCCAACAAGTTTTTAATAAAGTTAACCAACACTATTCTTGGATTGTTGCGGGAAATAAAAGGGGTTATGATGAAAACCAACTAAGGAATGCTAAAGTTTCTACGGATAATATGTTTTATGTTGTGTTTACAAAACCTCCTGATAAAAATACCCTCAAGAAAATTAAGAAGAAGAAGGATGACAAAACTTAGATCCTTGCTTTATGCCTAGCTAATGGCGTAAAACTATAGCGCTTGTTGGGAGGCAACGCAATGAATAAAATTTATTTTTGCTTTTTTCTTGCTGTTCTTGAGTGTTTACACAATTATGCTACTAGTATGATTGTGCTTTTTATGTTTTAATTAGTGTTTGCGCCAAGTAAAGCCTATAGGATCTTCTTGGGTGATAGTTGTTTAATCTTGCTGAAAAAGACAGAAACTTTGTGCTCACGAAAATAATTGTTAAAAATCACCAGAACGTGATAAAATTCCAATTTTTTGCAGAAGATTAATATACAAATTACCCAGGTCTTCCTATTTTGGTAGAATTTTTGGAGTTATGGAAGTATTTGCAGAAGTCAGATTAGTACAGACTGTTCTGTTTTGACAGATTCTGTTTTCTTTGTGTTGTGTGTTTATTTTGATGGCTCTATGGTTTTCTTTGATGAGTTTTTGCCATTGAAAAGTTTGAATACAGTAGATATAATACAAAAACAAAATATGAATTGGTTTGATACAACACTTATAGTAGTGGTTTGCTTTCTTATACTAACGGATCTCACAAAGGTTTTGTTGAGTTTTGTGTGATTGAAGTTTTCAAGTTTTTGGTTATCTTACGATGGATGAAAGAAGGATAAAGAGACTAAGCTTGGGGATGCCCCGGCATCCCAAGCTATTATCCAAGAATGAGCAACCAACTAAGCTTGGGGATGCCCCCCGAGTGGCATCCCCTCTTTCTTGTAACGACCATCGGTATTTTACTCGAGGCTATATTTTTATTCTTCACATGATGTGTGCTTTGCTTGGAGCGTCTTGTATGATATGTGTATTTGCTTGTTTTATTTTGTGTTTTAAGTCATCAATCCTTGCTGGACACACCTATTTGAGAGAGCCAAAATTGTTTCATGACTTGTTAGAATTGCTCTATGTGCTTCACTTAAATCTTTTATGAGCTAGGACTTGCTCTAGTGCTTCACTTATATCTTTTTGAGCACGATGTGCTTTGTTATTTTTGAAGAAATGCTCTCTTGCTTCAATTATATTTATTTGAGAGTTAGTAAAATTTTGAAGAAATTCTCTCTTGCTTCACTTAAATTATTTTGAGAGAAAGAAAATTTGTTATGCTCATGATCTTCACTTATATTTGTTTGAGCTTATGAAAAGCAACACATGAAAATTAGTCCCAAAGTGATAGATATCCAAGAAGGATAAAGTATAAAATGTCATGAAGATCATTGGACAAAATAAACTTGATTCTTAGTAATAGTTTTGAGATATGATGATGTGATATGTGAGTTATGTTGATGAGTAATTGTGCTCTAGTAAGAATATTGGTGTTAAGGTTTGTGATTCCCTATGCATGCACGAAAGTCAATAATCATGCAATGAAAATTATATCCTATTGTGGTGCATTATTCGGTGTTAATTATGCTTAATGCTTGCTTATGAGATTATTCGTTTCTTGGTTGGTCGCTTCTCTATCTTTTTGCTAGCCTTCATTTTGCACTAAGTATGACCTCTACTTGTGCATCCAAAATCCTTTAAACCAGTTTTGCTACATGAGTCCACTATATCTACCTACATGTGGTATTCTTTTGTCGTTCTATGCAAATTTGCATGTGCCATCTCTAATTTTCAAAATAAACTTCTCTTTTGTGTGTTTGTTTCGCTCGCGAAACGGTAACGGGTGGCTAATATTTTCCATGCTAGATGTGTTATTCTAACGATGAGTGTTTATTCACTTGTCATTGCACGAGAGTAAGGCAAAGGTTTTAGGGATGCCCAGCCCCGAAATGCAAAAATGAATTTACTTTATGTTGTCAAATAATAAATTCCTTGGAAAGTGTTGGTATGGAGGGCACCCGTGGATACGGTTAGCCATGGAAAGTGAAAGTATGGTGGAAAAAGGAATAAACTGTATTTTCTGTTTGGGAACCGCCTATGGCATATCTAGCATGGAAAGTGTTCGTAGCTCTACGTCGTTTTTGTTGGTGGGATGGATACACCTCCCAAAATGTTTTTATCTCTATTTTTTCGCTTTGAGCTCTGGCACCTCTACAAATCCCTACTTCCCTCTGCAAAGGGCCTTTCTTTTACTTTATGCAATTTTTATTTTGAATTTGAGTCTCCATCTTCTCTTACAAAAGCACCAACTAAGAGGCAATATGCTCATGCTTAAGTATTGGGTGTAGTTAATATTCGAGTGTGTTTCATGAATGGATCAATGTTTGAGCATGATGGGCTAGGGATAACTTATTTTAGCGTTGATATTTTGCAAGACATGGTTGCTTGTTGATATGCTTGAGTATATAAATTATTATGTCAAACCAGACTATAGCTTTGAATCACATAAAAAGTCCAAATGTCCATGATATAAAGAAAAAGAATATGATATGACTTGATGAACAACACTCCACATCAAAAATTCTGTTTTTATCACTTACCTACTCGAGGACGAGTAGGAGTTAAGCTTGGGGATGCTGATACGTCTCCAACGTATCTATAATTTTTGATTGTTCCATGCTGTTTTATTATCAATCTTGGATGTTTTATAATCATTTTATATCATTTTTGGTACTAACCTATTGACATAGTGCCAAGTGCCAGTTGTTGTTTTTTCCAAACATCGCAGGAAATCACTATCAGACGGAGTCCAAATGCAACGAAACTTCACGATGATTTTTTATGGACCAAAAGGAGGAAGTTGGGCCCTGGTTGCACCTGGGGGGAGTCCCGAGGAGGGGACAACCCACCAGGGCGCGTCAGGAGGCCCAGGCGCACCCTGGTGGGTTGTGCCCACCTCAGGTGCCCCCGGACCGCCTCTTTGCTCTATAAATACCCCAAAAGTCCCAGAACCCTAGGGGAGTCGATGAAATATTCATCCAGCCGCCGCAGAGTCCAGAACCACCAGATCCAATCTAGACACCATCTCGGATGGGGTTCACTACCTCCATTGGCGCCTCTTTGATGATGCATGAGTAGTTCTTTGTAGACCTTCAGGTCCGTAGTTAGTAGCTAGATGGCTTCCTCTCTCACTGAATTCTCAATACAATGGTCTCTTGGAGATCCATATGATGTAACTCTTTTGCGGTGTGTTTGTTGGGTTCTGATGAACTTCGAGTTTATGATCAGTTATATCTTTGGGTCTTTTACATTTGTGTCCCTAACTCGAACCCACTACTCAGATTTGCCCCTAATTTTGAAGCATGCTCAAATTTGCCCCTCTGCCGTTAGATGTCCTTATAGAAATGCCCATCCATTCCGTTTCCGTCAAGTCAAAGGGCTTTGACCGCTATTTGGATGTTTGCTGGACATTTTGCCCTTGACTCCATGTGTCACTTACAGCTGGGACCCACTCTAAAAAAATAAATGAGAAAACTCTTTCTCTCACCCCCTCTCTCACGCACTTACATGTGAGGCTGAACTAATAAAAAAAATATATATATAAACTTTCTCTCACGACCTCTCTCTCCCCCTTAGATGTGGGCCACAGGAGGCTTGCGTGGCTTGGCCGATGATGGCCATCACCGGCGAGGGGCGGCGCACCCGCGGTGAGCAACAAGGGGCGGACGCAGCAGTAGTCGCGGCTGCCATACCACGATGAATCAAGTGCGCAGGCAAGGGGCAGCGCACCTGCTAGCCCTCTTGTTCTGTTAGAGAACAAACAATGTCCAGATCTCGCCGCCGTTGACGCAGTTCATTGTTTTCGTGGCAAGAGTCGATCCCAAGCCTCAAAAGCATGTCCATTAGCTTCTTATATTCCTATAGAGTCTTCCCTATGGATGAAATCAACAGAGGTGACGTAAATCGTTGAATTGGTCTTCGTCTTCTCTGCCTCTGATGTCGTGCTGCCGCGCCTTGATCTCCTTGTCTAGGCCGCCCCGACGCTCTCTGTTGGCTTCCTAGTAAATCTGTGATGCTTCTACACCTGCTAGATCCGTCGCCGCCGAGGATTACATCCCCAAGCAGTCGCCCCACAAACAGCCGCTCTCTCCCTAGCGCCGCCGCTCGCCGCGGCAAGCTGTTGTCGTTGGCCCGGTCGTTGATCATCCCACATCTTGCTGTTGTGCTTCCTGACCACGCCGGCGTGCTCGCACCTCCCCATACCCCCTCCGGCGTGTTCCCACACCATCCAGTAGGACACCGACGAGCTCGCACACTCGCTGGAGTATAGTGTAATTAGATTAGGGCCAGATCCTATTAGTTCTGACTAACCTAGACACTAACCAGCGGGTCCTCTTGTCTAATAATCCAATAAATATTGTTCAACAAATAATTAAAGTATGACAAGTGGGCCTATGCATATTTTCTAGGACATTTTTTGTTTCTTTTTCTTGGGCCCCACATGTAAGTGAGAGATAGAGGGGTGAGAGAAAGAGGGGTGAGAGAAAGCATTTTTTCTTTTTATTTTTTCTCTAAGTGGGTCCCACATGTAAGTGGCACATGGAGGCAGGGGTAAAATGTCCAGGAAACATCCGGTAGACGGTCAAAGGCCTTTGACCTAACAGAAATGGCACAGAAGGGCATTTTTATAAGATCACCTAACGGCAGAGGGGCAAATTTGAGCAAGCTTCGAAATTAGGGGCAAATCTGAGTAGGTGGTTCGAGTTAGGGACAGAAATGCAAATGGCCCTATATCTTTTTATATGCATGAAAGTTATTTGAGTTTCTTTGATCTCTTATATGCATGATCTCTTATAGCCTCGTATTTCTTCTCTGATATTTGGGTTTTGTTTGGCCAACTTGATCTATTTATCTTGCAATGGGAAGAGGTGCCCGGTAGTGGATTCGATCTTACGGTGCTTGATCCCAGTGATAGAAAGGGAACCGACACGTATGTATCGTTGCTACTAAGGATAAAAAGACAAGATCTATATCTACGCAATAGATAAACGGATCTTGTCTACATCATGTCATCGTTCTTATTGCATTACTCTGTTTTTCCATGAACTTAATACACTAGATGCATGCTGGATAGTGGTCGATGTGTGGAGTAATAGTAGTAGATGCAGGCAGGAGTCGGTCTACTAATCTTGGACGTGATGCCTATGTAATGATCATTGCCTGGATATCGTCATAATTATTTGAAGTTCTATCAATTTCCCAACAGTAATTTGTTTACCCACCATTTGCTATTTTTCTCGAGAGAAGCCACTAGTGAAACCTACGGCCCCCGGGTCTTCTTCCTCATATATTTGCTTGCGATCTACTTTTCCTTTGCATTTTTATTCAGATTTATTAAACCAAAAATACAAAAATACTTTGCTGCACTTTATTTTATTTGCAATCTATTATTTCAATCTACTACAATTTTCTTCACTGAGGGAAATACCTACCGTCGCTGTACTGCATCATCCCTTCCTCTTTGGGGAAATAGCGACGTTGTCCTAGCAGACAGGAGCTTTTCTGGCACAATAGTCAGAGAGCGATCATGTAACCTGGATGCTCATATTGGTTCCTACATATTCTACGAAGATCTTTATCGGTCAAACCGTAATGACAACATACATTATTCGCTTTGTCATCGGTATGTTACCTGCCCGAGATTCGATCATCGGTATCTTCATACCTAGTTCAATCTCGTTACCGACAAGTCTCTTTACTCGTTCCGTAATACATCATCCCACAACTAACTCATTAGTCACATTGCTTGCAAGGCTTCTTATGATGTGCATTACCGAGAGGGCCCAGAGATACCTCTCCGATACTCAGAGTGACAAATCCTAATCTTGATCTATGCCAACCCAACAAACACCTTCGGAGATACCTGTAGAGCATCTTTATAATCACCCAGTTACGTTGTGACGTTTGATAGCACACAAGGTATTCCTCCAGTATCCAGAAGTTGGATAATCTCATAGTCAAAGGAATATGTATATGATATGAAGAAAGCTATAGCAATAAAACCGAATGATCAATATGCTAAGCTAACGGATGGGTCATGTCCATCACATCATTATCCTAATGATGTGATCTCGTTCATCAAATGAAACACATGTCTATGGTTGGGAAACTTAACCATCTTTGATTAATGAGCTAGTCTAGTAGAGGCTTACTAGGGACACGGTGTTTTGTCTATGTATTCACACATGTATCAAGTTTCCGGTTAATACGATTCTAGCATGAATAACAAACATTTATCATGATATAAGTAAATATAAAATAACAACTTTATTATTGCCTCTAGGGGATATGTCCTTCAGTCTCCCACTTGCACTAGAGTAAATAATCTAGATTACATTGTAATGATTCTAACACCCATGGAGTCTTGGTGTTGATCATGTTTTGCTCGTGGAATAGGCTTAGTCAACGGGTCTGCTACATTCAGATCCGTATGTATTTTGCAAATCTCTATGTCTCCCTCCTTGACTTGATCACGGATGGAGTTGAAGCGTCTCTTGATGTGTTTGGTTCTTTTGTGAAATCTAGACTCCTTCGCCAAGGCAATTGCTCCAGTATTGTCACAAAAGATTTTCATTGGGCCCGATGCACCAGGTATTACACCTAGATGGGATATGAATCCTTCATCCAGACTCCTTCATTCGCTGCTTCCGAAGCAGCTATGTACTCCGCTTCACCCGTAGATCCCGCCACGACGCTCTGCTTGGAACTGCATCAACTGATAGCTAAATACGTATCCGGTTTGTGACTTAGAGTCATTCGGATCAGTGTCAAAGCTAGCATCATCGTAACCATTTACGATGAGCTCTTTGTCACCTCCATAAACGAGAAACATATCCTTAGTTCTTTTCAGGTACTTTAGGATGTTCTTGACCGCTGTCCAGTGATCCACTCCTGGATAACTTTGGTACCTCCCTGCTATAGCAAGGCACAAATCAGGTCTGGTACATAGCATAGCATACATGATAGAACCTATGGCTGAGCATAGGGAATGAATTTCATTTTCTCTCTATCTTTTGCAGTGGTCGAGCATTGAGTCTGGCTCAACTTCACACCTTGTAATATAGGCAAGAACCCTTTCTTTGACTGATCCATTTTGAACTTCTTCAAAACTTTATCAAGGTATGTGCTTTGTGAAAGTCCAATTAAGCGTCTTGATCTATCTCTATAGATCTTGATGCCCAATATATAAGCAGCTTCACCGAGGTCTTTTATTGAAAAACTTTTATTCAAGTATCCCTTTTTGCTATCCAGAAATTCTATATCATTTCCAATCAACAATATGTCATCCACATATAATATTAGAAATGCTACAGAGCTCCCACTCACTTTCTTGTAAATACAGGCTTCTCCGAAAGTCTGTATAAAACCATATGTTTTGATCACCTCATCAAAGCATATATTCCAACTCCGAGATGCTTGCACCAGTCCATAAATGGATCACTGGAGCTTGCACACTTTTTTAGCACCATTAGGATTGACAAAACCTTCTGGTTGCATCATATACAACTCTTCTTTAAGAAATCCATTAAGGAATGCACTTTTGACATCCATTTGCCAGATTTCATAATCATAAAATGCGGCAATTGCTAACATGATTCGGACAGACTTAAGCATCACTACGGGTGAGAAGGTCTCATCATAGTCAACTCCTTGAACTTGTCGAAAACCTTTTGTGACAAGTCGAGCTTTGTAGACAGTAACATTACCATTAGCGACAGTCTTCTTCTTGAAGATCCATTTATTCTCTATGGCTCGCCGATCATCGGCAAGTCAACCAAAGTCCACACTTTGTACTCATACATGGATCCTATCTCAGATTTCATGGCCTCAAGCCATTTATCAGAATCAGGGCTCATCATCGCTTCTTCATAGTTCGTAGGTTTGTCATGGTCTAGTAACATGACTTCCAGAACAGGATTACCGTACCACTCTGGTGTGGAACGTGCTCTGGTTGACCTACGAGGTTCGGTAGTAACTTGATCTGAAGTTTCATGATCATTATCATTAACTTCCTCTCTAGTTGGTGTAGGCATCACGGGAACGATTTTCTGTGATGAGCTACTTTCCAATTCGGGAGAAGGTATAGTTACCTCATCAAGTTCTACTTTCCTCCCACTCACTTCTTTCAAGAGAAACTCCTTCTCTAGAAAGGATCCATTCTTAGCAACAAAGATCTTGCCTTCGGATCTGTGATAGAAGGTGTACCCAACAGTTTCTTTTCAGTATCCTATGAAGACGCACTTCTCCGATTTGGGTTCGAGCTTATCAGGCTGAAGCTTTTTCACATAAGCATCGCAACCCCAAACTTTAAGAAACGACAGCTTAGGTTTCTTGCCAAACCACAGTTCATACGGCGTCGTCTCAACGGATTTAGAAGGTGCCCTATTTAACGTGAATGCAGCTGTCTCTAATGCATAACCCCAAAATGATAGTGGTAAATTGGTAAGAGACATCATAGATCGCACCATATCTAATAAAGTACGGTTACGACGTTCGGACACACCGTTACGTTGTGGTGTTCCAGGTGGCGTGAGTTGTGAAACTATTCCACATTGTTTTAAATGAAGGCCAAACTCGTAACTCAAATATTTGCCTCGGCGATCAGGTCATAGAAACTTTATTTTCTTGTTACGATGATTCTCCACTTCACTCTGAAATTCTTTGAACTTTTCAAATGTTTCAGACTTGTATTTCATTAAGTAGATATACCCATATCTGCTCAAATCATCTGTAAAGATTAGAAAATAATGATACCCGCCGCGAGCCTCAATCGGACCGCATACATCGATATGTATTATTTCTAATAAGTCTGTGGCTCGCTCCATTGTTCCGAAGAACGGAGTTTTAGTCATCTTGCCCATGAGGCATGGTCGCATGCATAAAATGATTCATAATCTAGTGATTCCAAAAGTCCATCCGCATGGAGTTTCTTCATGTGTTTTACACCAATATGACCTAAACGGCAGTGCCACAAATATTTTGCACTATCATTATCAACTTTGCATCTTTTGGCATCAATATTATGAATATGTGTATCACCATGATCGAGATTCAACAAAAATAGACCACTCTTCAAGGGTGCATGACCATAAAAGATATTACTCATATAAACAGAACAATCATTATTCTCTGATTTAAATGAATAACTGTCTCGCATTAAACAAGATCCAGATATAATGTTCATGCTCAACACTGGCACCAATAACAATTATTCAGGTCTAAAACTAATCCTGAAGGTAGATGTAGAGGTAGCGTGCCGACGGCGATCACATCGACCTTGGAACCATTCCCGACGCGCATCATCACCTCGTCCTTAGCTAATCTTCGGTTAATCCGTAGCCCCTGTTTCGAGTTACAAATATGAGCAACTGAACCAGTATCAAATACCAGTCACTACTACGAGCATTAGAAAGGTACACATCAATAACATGTATATCAAATATACCTTTGTTCACTTTGCCATCCTTCTTATCCGCCAAATACTTGGGGAAGTTCCGCTTCCAGTGACCAGTCCCTTTACAGTAGAAGCACTCAGTTCTAGGCTTAGGTCCAGACTTGGGCTTCTTCCCAGGAGTGGCAACTTGCTTGCCATTCTTCTTGAAGTTCCCCTTCTTTCCTTTGCCCTTTTTCTTGAAACTAGTTGTCTTGTTAACCATCAACACTTGATGCTCCTTCTTGATTTCTACCTCCGAAGCTTTGAGCATTGCGAAGAGCTCGGGAATTGTCTTATCCATCCCTTGCATATTATAGTTCATCAGGAAGCCTTTGTAGCTTGGTGGCAGTGATTGGAGAACTCTATCAATAACACTATCATCTGGAAGATTAACTCCCAGCTGAGTCAAGTGATTATGATATCCAGACATTCAGAGTATGTGTTCACTGACAGAACTTTTCTCCTCCATTTTGCAGCTATAGAACTTGTTGGAGACTTCATATCTCTCAACTCGGGCATTTGCTTGAAATATTAAATTCAACTCCTGGAACATCTCATATGGTCCATGACATTCAAAACATCTTTGAAGTCCTAATTCTAAGCCATAAAGCATGGCACACTGAACTATCGAGTAGTCATCAGATTGAGCTTGCCAGACGTTCATAACATCATCATCTGCTCCTACAGCAGGCCTTTCACCTAGCGGTGCATCAAGGACATAATTCTTTTGTGCAGCAAAGAGGATAATCCTCAAGTTACGGACCCAGTCCGTGTAGTTGCTACCATCATCTTTCAACTTAGCTTTCTCTAGGAACGCATTAAAATTCAAGGGAACGGTAGCACGGACCATTGATCTACAACATATATATGCAAAAACTATCAGGACTAAGTTCATGATAAATTAAGTTCAATTAATCATATTACTTAAGAAATCCCACTTAGATTGACATCCCTCAAGTCATCTAAATGATATGTGATCCAAATCAACTAAACCATGTCCGACCATCACGTGAGATGGAGTAGTCATCAATGGTGAACATCTCTATGTTGATCATATCTACCATATGATTCACGTCCGACCTTTCAGTCTCCCGTGTTCCGAGGCCATGCCTGTACATGCTAGGCTCGTCAAGTTTAACCCGAGTATTCTGCATGTGCAAAACTGTCTTGCATCCGTTGTATTTGAACGTAGAGCCTATCAAACCCGATCATTGATACGTCTCCAACGTATCTATAATTTTTTATCATTCCATGCTATATTATATTATCTGTTTTGGATGTTTAATGGGCTTTAATATGTTATTTTATATTATTTTTTGGGACTAACCTATTAACCGGAGGCCCAGTGCCAGTTGCTGTTTTTTTGCCTATTTCAGTGTTTCCCAGAAAAGGAATATCAAACGGAATCCAAACGGAACGAAACCTTCGCGAGGATCTTTCTTGGAACAAACGCAATCCAGGATACTTGGAGTGGAAGTCAGAGACGCAACGAGGCAGCCACGAGGCAGGAGGGCGCGCCCCCACCCTCGTGGGCCCCTCGTAGCTCCACCGACCTACTTCTTTCGCCTATATATACTCTTATACCTTGAAAACATCCGGGAGAGCCACGAAACCACTTTTCCACCGACGCAACCTTCTGTACTCGTGAGATCCCATCTTGGGGCCTTTTCCGGCGCTCCGCTGGTGGGGGAATCGATCACGGAGGGCTTCTACATCAACACCATAGCCTCTCCGATGATGTGTGAGTAGTTTACCACAGACCTTCGGGTCCATAGTTATTAGCTAGATGGCTTCTTCTCTCTCTTTGGTTCTCAATACAAAGTTCTCCTCGATGTTCTTGGAGATCTATTCGATGTAATACTTTTTGCGGTGTGTTTGCCGAGATCTGATGAATTGTGGGTTTATGATCAAGATTATCTATGAACAATATTTGGTTCTTCTCTGAATTCTTAGATGCATTTGATATCTTTGCAAGTTTCTTCGAATTATCGGTTTAGTTTGGCCTACTAGATTGATCTTTCTTGCTATGGGAGAAGTGCTTAGCTTTGGGTTCAATCTTGCGGTGTCCTTTCCTAGTGACAATAGGGGCAGCAAGGCACGTATTGTATTGTTGCGATCGAGGATAAAAAGATGGGGTTCATATCATATTGCTTGAGTTTATCCCTCTACATCATGTCATCTTGCCTAATGCGTTACTCTGTTCTTATGAACTTAATACTCTAGATGCATGCTGGATAGCGGTCGATGTGTGGAGTAATAGTAGTAGATGCAGAATCGTTTCGGTCTACTTGACATGGACGTGATGCCTATATTAATGATCATGCCTAGATATTCTCATAACTATGCGCTTTTCTATCAATTGCTCGGCAGTAATTTGTTCACCCACCGTAATATATGCTATCATGAGAGAAGCCACTAGTGAAACCTGTGGCCCCCGGGTCTATTTTACATCATATTAGTTTTCCGTCAACTCTCCAATTTCTGTCGCCGTTTATTTTGCAATCTTTACTTTCCAATCTATACAACAAAAATCCAAAAATATTTATCTTATTATCTTTATCAGATCTCACTTTTGCAAGTGGCCGTGAAGGGATTGACAACCCCTTTATCGCGTTGGTTGCCAGGTTCTTGATTGTATGTGCAGGTACTAGGTGATTTGCATGTAGTCTCCTACTGGATTGATAACTTGGTTCTCAAAAACTAAGGGAAATACTTACGCTACTTTGCTGCATCACCCTTTCCTCTTCAAGGAAAAACCAACGCATGCTCAAGAGGTAGCAAGAAGGATTTCTGGCGCCGTTGCCAGGGAGATTTGCGCCAAGTCAAGTCAAGATTTGATCTCCCGTCAACTAGCCATTTCTGGCGCCGTTGCCGGGAAGATCTACGCTCAAGTCAAGAGATACCAAGTACCCATCACAAACTCTTCTCCCTCGCATTACATTATTTGCCACTCGCCTCTCGTTTTCCTCTCCCCCACTTTTAAAATGATTTTCAAAAACCTTTGCCATTTCTTTGCCCTCCTTCCGTTCGATCTTGTGTTACCATGTGCCTTCTTTTTGCTTGCATCTTCGCTTGCTAAAAGTTTATGGATCCTCATCCCCTTGCTAATGTTTTTAAGAGATCCAATTATGATGAACCAATTTCTAGTGATTTGAGTGCACTAGATTATCTTTATGAGGTTTTGCTTGAAATTCGTGAATCTGAAAATTGTGATGAAGAAATTTATGAAGAGATTCACGATGGCTCCTTGAATAAAAAGCATGATTTCAATTATTTTACTATAAATTGTCTTGATGTCAATTGTGCTAATAATATGCAAAACGCTAAGCTTGCGGATGCTAGTTTTGCTATGTCTACTACTTGTTGCAATGATCATGATTGGGGTGATTCTTCTTATGATCTTGAAAATTTATTTAAGCCCCATGATGAATATGAGATTGATAATAATGTTTGCAATAGTACTAAAAGTGGGTTTGGAGAGGTCATTACTTTAGTTAATGATATTCCCACTATTTTGGAAGAGTGTCAACTTTGCATGCATGTGGATCATGTAGAGAAAATTTTATGTGAGAGCTATATTGTTGAATTTTATTATGATCCTACATGTAATTATTATGAGAGAGGGAAATATGGTTGTAGAAACTTTCATGTTGCTAAATTACCTCCCATTATGTTGAGATTGCTATTGTCTCTTTCCTCTTCCTTGCATATGCTAGTTTTTGCTTGCTATGATAATTTGTTTGCCTATAAAATGCCTATGCATAGGAAGTATGTTAGACTTAGATGTGTTTGTCACGTGTTTCATGACGCTCTCTTTGCGCTTCAATCCTTGTCTTTCATGTGAGCATCATCGAAATCTCAATGCCTAGCTTAGGGCGTTAAACGATAGTGCTTGGTGGGAGGCAACCCAATTTTATTTTTGTTCCTTGCTTTTTGTTCCTGTTTAGTAATAAATAATTCATCTAGCCTCTGTTTGGATGTGTTTTTATGTTTTAATTAGTGTTTGTGCCAAGTAGAACCTTTGGGAAGACTTGGGTGAAGTCTTTGCTATCTTGCTGTAAAAAACAGAAACTTTAGCGCTCACGAGATTAGCTGCCATTTTTTACTGGAGAGTGATTTTAGGTTGATTCTTTTTGCAGATGATTAATAGACAAATTCCTCATGTCCACCAATTTATTTCATAATTGTTGGAGTTCCAGAAGTATTCGTTTGATACAGATTGCTACAGACTGTTCTGTTTTTGACAGATTCTGTTTTTCGTGTGTTGTTTGCTTATTTTGATGAATCTGGCTAGTATCGGGGGTATGAACCATAGAGAAGTTGGAACACAGTAGGTTTAACACCAATATAAATAAATAATGAGTTCATTACAGTACCTTAAAGTGGTGGTTTGTTTTCTTACACTAACGGAGCTCATGAGATTTTTTGTTTAAGTTTTGTGTTGTGAAGTTTTCAAGTTTTTGGGTAAAGATTTGATGGATTTTGGAATAAGGAGTGGCAAGAGCCTAAGCTTGGGGATGCCCAAGGCAACCCAAGGTAAAATTCAAGGACAAGCAAAACCCTAAGCTTGGGGATGCCCCGGAAGGCATCCCCTCTATCGTCTTCGTCTATCGGTAACTTTACTTGAGGCTATATTTTTATTCACCACATGATATGTGTTTTGCTTGGAGCGTCTTGTATGATTTGAGTATTTGCTTTTTAGTTTACCACAATCATCCTTGCTGTACACACCTTTTGGAGAGACACACATGAATCGGAATTTATTAGAATACTATATGTGCTTCACTTATATCTTTTGAACTAGATAATTTTGCTCTAGTGCTTTACTTATATCTTTTTAGAGCGCGGTGGTGGTTTTATTTTATAGAAATTATTGATCTCTCATGCTTCACTTATATTATTTTGAGAGTCTTTTAGAACAGCATGGTAATTTGCTTTGGCTATAAAATTAGTCCTAATACGATAGGCATCCAAGATGGGTATAATAAAAACTTCCATATAGAGTGCATTAAATACTATGAGAAGTTTGATACCTGATAATTGTTTTGAGATATAAAGATGTGTTGGGGAACGCAGTAATTTCAAAAAAATTCCTACGATCACGCAAGACAGGAGAAGCACAACAACGAGTGGGGAGAGTGTGTCCACGTGCCCTCGTAGAACGAAAGCGGAAGCATTTAGTAACGCGGTTGATGTAGTCGAACGTCTTCGCGATCCAACCGATCCAAGCACCGAACGTACGGCACCTCCGCGTTCAGCACACGTTCAGCTCGATGACGTCCCTCGTACTCTTGATCCAGTTGAGGCCAAGGGAGAGTTTCGTCAGCACGATGACGTGGTGACTGTGATGATGAAGTTACCGGCGCAGGGCTTCGCCTAAGCACTACGATGATATGACCGATGTGTTTAACTGTGGATGGGGGCATCGCACATGGCTAAGACAAATCTTGGGTGTCTTTGGGGTACCCCCTGCCCACATATATAAAGGAGGGAGGAAGAGGAGGCCGGCCCTAGAAGGGGCGCGCCAAGGGGGGAGTCCTACTTGGACTCCCTGTCCAAGTAGGATTCGGTCCCCCCTTTCCTATTCCAACTAGGAGAAGGAAGGGAAGGAGGAAGAGGGGAGAAGGAACGAGGGGGGCGCCGCCCCCTCCTAGTCCAATTCAGACCAGCCCATGGGGGGCGCGCGGCCACCCCTTGGGGCCCTTTTCTCCTTTCCCGTATGGCCCATTAAGGCCCACTACTTCCCCCGGCGAATCCCGTAACTCTCCGGTACTCTGAAAAATACCCGAATCACTCGGAACCTTTCCGATGTCCGAATATAGCCTTCCAATATATCAATATTTACCTCTCGACCATTTGGAGACTCCTCGTCATGTCCGTGATCTCATCCGGGACTCCGAACAACCTTCGGTACATCAAATCACATAAACTCATAATACCAATCGTCATCGAATGTTAAGCGTGCGGACCCTACGGGTTCGAGAACTATGTAGACATGACCAAGACATATCTCCGGTCAATAACCAATAGCGGAACCTGGATGCTCATATCACTACAGGAATCAGGTAATTTGCCATCTGTGAATTACAGACGGCAAAGACCTAAATACAGACGGCAAAGAGTTTGCCGTCAGGACGCAGACGGCAAAGTCAGACAGCAAAGACAAATCGGTAAAGAATACTTTGCCGTCAGCTTTTCATCGGGATGACGGCAAAGACTTTGCCGTAAGCCAATCTCAGTCTTTTGCCGTCTGCACAAATAATAACAGACGGCAAAGCAGCATCTTTGCCTTCAGCTGAAAGGCGGTCTTTGCCATCAGTCCAACTACTCTATAGACGGCAAAGTTTTTTTTAATTTAAAAAAATATACGCTGGACACAAGAGCATCGACAAGACACAAAGGACTAGAGCAAAATCCTACTACAACATTATCACGCAAAAAACTTACAGATCTGAACATCAACAATTTCTTTATAGATCAACTTACAAAATACTTCTACAACTTATTTACAGAGATCAAATTACAAAATACTTCTACAAATTATTTACAGAGAAAGAGGGCTCGGGGCGTTGGCTCGGGCAGTCGGTGGCGCGAGCGTAGGAGGCACGGGGCACCCCCGTCGGCAGCCGCGCCGGCCATGGAGCCACTCGGCGTGCTGAACCAGTTGGGGGCGAACGGCAGCGGCCCTTCGCATCCGTCGATGCTCTCTGCGACAGCGGGTGGCGCTAGCGGCGACCGGTGGCCCGAGCAGCGACGGCGGTTGGTGGCCCGAGCGCTCGAGCGGCGGAGGCGGTTGATGGCTCGAGCGGAGGTGGCGGTTGGTGGCGCGGGCGACGGCCGATGGCTTGAGCGACGGTGGCACGAGCGGCGACCACTGGCCCAAGCGGCCGCGGCTGCCGGCGGCCCAAGAGGCGGAGGCGACTGGTGACCCGAGCAGCCGCGGCGGTCAGCGGCCCGAGAGGCGGAGGCGGCTGGTGACCCGAGCGGCGGCGGCCGGTGGTGCGAGGGGTAATGGAGAAGAGAGGGGCAGGGACGCGGGCGGCGGCCGGCGAGATAGAAGCCCAGCAGTGGAGGCGAGATCGAAGCCTGGATCAATGCGGGGCAGAGGATACGAGAGAGAGAGAGACGGGTCGTGGGGGGTGGATAAGATTGATGGGCTGCGGGTGGTTGGGTTGGGCCCCGCAACATGGAGGAGAGAGAGAGTGGTGGTGGTGGGATGTGCATCTACGGTGGATGTTGCTGCCAAGTCATCGATCCGTGGGCTGTGTTTTCTCCGTCTGTGTGTTTATTTGCAGACGGCAAAGAGCTCACTTTGCCGTCTGTCTACAAAAATGTTGACGGCAAAGACTACGCCGTTTGTGGTTTTTTCTGCAGACGGCAAAATGAGCTCTTTGCCGTCTGTAAAAAAAACTGCAGACGGCAAAGATACTTTACTGTTTGTCATTGTTTTTACAGACGGCAAATCAGTCTTTGCCGTCAGTCGTTCTTTGCCGTCAGCAACTATTGGCAAAATTAGTCTTTGCCGTCTGTCCCGATGAAATGCTGACGGCAAAGTGTAGTACTGACGGCAAATTTCCTGTTTCCTGTAGTGTATTGGCTCCTACATATTCTACGAAGATCTTTATCGGTCAAACCGCATAACAACATACGTTGTTCCCTTTGTCATCGGTATGTTACTTGCCCGAGATTCGATCGTCGGTATCATCATACCTAGTTCAATCTCGTTACCGGCAAGTCTCTTTACTCGTTCTGTAATGCATCATCCCGCAACTAACTCATTAGTCACATTGCTTGCAAGGCTTATAGTGATGTGCATTACTGAGAGGGCCCAGAGATACCTCTCCGAAACATGGAGTGACAAATCCTAATCTCGATCTATGCCAACCCAACAAACACCTTCGGAGACACCTATAGAGTATCTTTGTAATCACCCAGTTACGTTGTGACGTTTGATAGCACACAAGGTGTTCCTCCGGTATTCGGGAGTTGCATAATCTCATAGTCAGAGGAACATGTATAAGTCAAGAAGAAAGCAATAGCAATAAAACTTAACGATCATAATGCTAATCTAACGGATGGGTCTTGTCCATCACATCATTCTCCTAATGATGTGACCCCGTTCATCAAATGACAACACATGTCTATGGTTAGGAAACATAACCATCTTTGATAAACGAGCTAGTCAAGTAGAGGCATACTAGGGATACTTATGTTTTGTCTATGTATTCACACATGTACTAAGTTTCCGGTTAATACAATTCTAGCATGAATAATAAACATTTATTATGAAATAAGGAAATAAATAATAACTTTATTATTGCCTCTAGGGCATATTTTCTTCAGTCTCCCACTTGCACTAGAGTCAATAATCTAGTTCACATCGCCATGTGATTTAACACCAATAGTTCACATCACCATGTGATTAACGCCCATAGTTCACATCGCCATGTGACCAACACTCAAAGGGTTTACTAGAGTCAATAATCTAGTTCACATCGCTATGTGATTAACACCCAAGAGCACTAGGTGTGATCATGTTTTGCTTGTGAGATACATTTTAGTCTACGGGTCTGCAACATTCAGATCCGTATGTATTTTGCAAATTTCTATGTCGACAATGCTCTGCACGGAGCTACTCTAGCTAATTGCTCCCACTTTCAATATGTATCTAGATCGAGACTCAGAGTCATCTAGATCGGTGTCAAAGCTTGCATCGACGTAACTCTTTACGATGAAGTCTTTATTACCTCCATAACCGAGAAATATTTCCTTAGTTCTCTAAGGATAATTTTGACCGTTGTCCAGTAATGTACTCCTAGATCACTATTGTACTCCCTTGCCAAACTCAGGGTAGGGTATACAATAGGTCTGGTACATAGCATGTCATACTTTATAGAACCTATGGCTGAGGCATAGGGAATGACTTTCATTCTCTCTCTATCTTCTGTCGTGGTCGGGCTTTGAGTCTTACTCAACTTCACACCTTGCAATACAGGCAAGAACTCCTTCTTTGACTGTTCCATTTTGTACTAATTCAAAATCTTGTCAAGGTATGTACTCATTGAAAAAACTTATCAAGCGTTTTGATCTATCTTTATAGATCTTGATGCTCAACATGTAAGCAGCTTTACCGAGGTCTTTCTTTGAAAAACTCCTTTCAAAAACTCCTTTATGCTTTGCAAAAAATTCTACATCATTTCCGATCAACAATATGTCTTTCACATATACTTATCAGAAAACTGTAGTGCTCCCACTCACTTTCTTGTAAATACAGGCCTCACCGCAAGTCTGTATAAATCTATGCTTTGATCAACTCATTAAAACGTATATTCCAACTCCGAGATGCTTGCACCAGTCCATAGATGGATTGCTAGAGCTTGCACACTTTGTTAGCACCTTTAGGATTGACAAAAACTTCTTGTTGTATCATATACAACTCTTCTTTAAGAAATCCATTAAGGAATGCAGTTTTGACATCCATTTGTGAGATTTCATCAAATGTGGCAATTGCTAACATGATTTGGACAGACTTTAAGCATCGATACGAGTGAGAAAATCTCATCGTAGTCAACACCTTGAACTTGTCGAAAACCTTTTGCCACAATTCGAGCTTTGTAGATAGTAACACTACTATCAGCGTCCGTCTTCCTCTTGAAGATCCATTTATTCTCAATGGCTCGCCGATCATCGGGCAAGTCAATCAAAATCCATACTTTATTCTCATGCATGGATCCCATCTCAGATTTCATGGCCTCAAGCCATTTAACGGAATCTGGACACATCATCGCTTCCTCATAGTTCGTAACATGACTTCCAGAATAGGATTACCGTACCACTCTGGTGCGGATCGTACTCTGGTTGACCTACGAGGTTCGGTAGTAACTTGATCTGAAGTTTCATGATCATCATCATTAGCTTCCTCACTAATTGGTGAAGGAATCACTGGAACTGATTTCTGTGATGAACTACTTTCCAATTTGGGAGAAGGTATAATTACCTCATCAAATTCTACTTTCCTCCCACTCACTTCTTTCCAGAGAAACTCCTTCTCTAGAAAGGATCCACTCTTAGCAACAAAGATCTTGCCTTCGGATCTGTGATAGAAGGTGTACCCAACAGTTTCTTTTGGGTATCCTATTGAGACGCATTTCTCCGATTTGGGTTCGAGCTTATCAGGTTGAGGGCTTTTCACATAAGCATCGCAACGCCAAACTTTAAGAAACGACAGCTTAGGTTTATTGCTAAACCACAGTTCATATGGTGTCGTCTCAACGGATTTAGATGGTGCCCTATTTAACGTGAATGCAGCTGTCTCTAATGCATAATCCCAAAACGGTAGTGGTAAATCAGTAAGAGACATCATAGATCGCACCATATCCAATAAAGTACGGTTACGACGTTCGGACACACCATTACGGTGTGGTGTTCCAGGTGGCGTGAGTTGTGAAACTATTCCACATTGTTTTAAATGAAGGCCAAACTCGTAACTATAATATTTGCCTCCGCGATCAGATCGTAGAAACTTTACTTTCTTGTTACGATGATTCTCCACTTCACTCTGAAATTCTTTGAACTTTTCAAATGTTTCAGACTTATGCTTCATTAAGTAGATATAACCATATCTGCTCACATCATCGGTGAAGGTAAGAAAATAACGATACCCGCCACGAGCCTCAATACTCATTGGACCACATACATCGATATGTATTATTTCCAATAAGTCAGTAGCTCGTTCCATTGTTCCGGAGAACGGAGTTTTAGTCTTCTTTCCCATGAGGTACGGTTCGCAAGCACCAAGTGATTCATAATCAAGTGATTCCAAAAGCCCATCAGCATTGAGTTTCTTCATGCGCTTTATACTGATATGACCTGAACGACAGTGCCACAAATAAGTTGCACTGTCATTATTAACTTTGCATATTTTGGCTTCAATATTATGAATATGTGTATCACTACGATCGAGATCCAACAAACTATTTTCATTGGGTGTATGACCATCGAAGGTTTTATTCATGTAAACAGAACACCAATTATTCTCCGACTTTAAATGAATAACCGTATTGCAATAAACATGATCAAATCATATTAGTGCTCAACGCAAACACCAAATAACATTTATTTAGGTTTCAACACTAATCCCGAAAGTATAGGGAGTGTGCAGTGATAATCATATCAATCTTGGAACCACTTCCAACACACATCGTCACTTCACCCTTAACTAGTATCAGTTCATTATGTAATTCCCGTTTCGAGTTACTAATCTTAGCAACTGAACCGGTACCAAATACCCAGGGGTTGCTATGAACACTAGTAAAGTACACATCAATAATCTGTATATCAAATATACCTTTGTTCACTTTTCCATCCTTCTTATCCACCAAATATTTGGGGTAGTTCCACTTCTAGTGACCATTCCCTTTGTAGTAGAAGCACTCAGTTCCAGGCTTAGGTCCAGCTTTGAGCTTCTTCATGGGAGTGGCAACTTGCTTGCCATTCTTCTTGAAGTTCCCTTTCTATCCCTTTGCCCTTTTACTTGAAACTAGTGGTCTTGTCAACCATCAACACTTGATGTTTTTTCTTGATTTCTACCTTCGCCGATTTCAGCATCGCGAAGAGCTCGGGAATCGTTTTCGTCATCCCTTGCATATTATAGTTCATCACGAAGTTCTATTAGCTTGGTGATAGTGACTAGAGAACACAATCAATCACTATATTATCTGGAAGATTAACTCCCACTTGATTCAATGTAACATCCCAAAATTCTAAGTTTTGGAATGTTATATTAAATAAATAGTTTTGATCGATTGTTTGATTGTGGTGTGGTTGCTTGTGTGAAATTGAGTGAAATTTGAAACTTTTTGAAAGTTAAATGAGAGGGAATAAAAGGACTTTCCCAAACTTTCATTTTTGCATTTATGATCGCCATGAATTCAAATTCATTTCATCACAAAACCCTGGAGTGAAGATGATATGACTTCTTCCATTTAAATAAATGAAAAGGGTTTTGAAAAGATTTGAATTCCATTTGGAACTATTTCAAATTCAGAAACTTTATGCAACTCAATGATTTTCATGAGAGAAGATAAAATGACTTCTTCAAATCGTATGAAATATGAGTTGGAAGTTTCAAAGAACCAAATTGAAAGTCCCGTTGAAATTATTTTCAATTTGGAGTTATTTGGTTTTTATTCAAATTATTTTTTTTCCAAAAATAAAATATATGGAAATTAGGGTAAAATGATTCCCTACAGTAGAAAATTGGAGAGAAATAAATTTGAAATCGTTTTGGTATTTTTAAAATGATTTTTATTGGGTTTTATTGCAACAGTAGCACTGTTTGTTTTATTTAAATTTTTTGTGGAATTTATATAAAAATGTTCATGTTGTAGAAAATCTTTTTCTGAAAATTTTGGTATATTATATGCCTATGGTGTATTTTTAGTTTATTTGGTTTTATTTTACTTTCTGTAAAATTGTTTTGAAAAAAAATCTTCCGCCGCCGAACTGGGCCGGCCCAAGTCGCCAGCCCAGCCCAGCCGCCACGCCCGCAACCGACTCCCGCCGGAGTTCGGCCGGCGCACGCCTCCCGAGCGCCACCACCGCACCGTGTCCGCCCCGGCCTCCGTGCCCCCTTCCCCACGCCTCGCGCCGCCTCTCCCCCCTTAAATAGCGCGCCCCGGCTTCTCTCTCCTCCTCCCCCTCACCCCGCACCGCTGCCGCAGGCCATCGCCGCCGCTGTTTGCCGCCGCCGCCGCCTCTCGCGCCCGGAGCCGCCCCGCCCTGCCGCACTTTGCCCCCGCTGACCGCCGCTCCACCCGCCGCCAAAGCCGCAGCCGCGCCCGAGGCCGAAGCCGAAACCGCCGCCGCCGTTCGTCTCGCCGTCGCTGGTAAAAACCGCCACGAAGCCGCTGGTTTTTCTTTCGTTTTAAAAAAAACCCTAGAACGGTTTTTTTAAACCCTAGATCTGTTTTTTTAAGTTTAGTTATACAGCGAACATCCGCTGTTTAGATCAGATAAATGAACGTTCACTTTTTAGTCTTTTCTTTTTCTGTTATTTTTTGTCAGGGACCTATCCGCAATTAAAGTTTTTACACATTAGTCCCTAATCTTAAAAACCCTCACTACTTTTTGCCCGCTTATCCGAATCCAACAAAACCAACGCCCACTTCTTTGTTATGATCCCCTCTATCCAGATAATCAAGTTAAACATATTTTTAAAAGTTTAAAAATTTGATTTTAAACAGATTTGAATTCAAACTTTTTTTGTTCATAACTCGAGTTTTATAACTCCGATTTAATTGATTCTTTTTGCTAATTGAAGTTCTTGACCTAAACGTTCTGATAAGACCAAATTCACCCAATTTTGGTACTGTTAGAATTTTTTTCTGTTGCAAGAGTTAATTGCTTGTTTTCGAGTTTCCGAGATTTCTTCTTCGATTCTTTTGCATGAGTGCTTATGTATGCAATTGCTTGCTGATGATAGATTGACCGGAGTGTGACGAGTAGAACTATCAGGAGTTATGAGTGCGAATCATCTCCATCAACAGTACAAGGCAAGTTCTCACTTTGATCATACTCTTCATACCCAGTTTTTATGCATTAGTTTCAACCCTCAAACATTGCATGAGTATGATTTTGATAACATGTGGGTATTGGGAAGTAGTTGTTGAGGTAGAACCTATTGTCTATTATCAACCCTGGGAATACTACGTTATGCTTATACTGCTATGCTATGCTCGTAGACGTGGTTTTGTTTCAGAGAATTCATGACAGATGTGAGAGTTATTGTTAACTAAGGTTCAAACTTAAGGTGGCCACTTTAATAAACATCTGGGTGGAATGGTTGGGGGCACCCTGGAGCACCCAGTGGTTTGCCCGAGCACCTGGAGAACCCAGTGCTTGCCCAAGGGGATCCCGCAGTACCCGTGTGATCACCCTATGGAATGCCACCTAGGCTCAAAGGGATCATAAGATTATTCAAGCTAGAAACTTCCGTGTGCAGCCACAAGCCATTATGGGCTCTGGCATAGTTGAGTATGTTGTGTGACCTCTTTCAGTGGTAGGATAGCAGATGTAGGGGAAAGTAGGTGGTACTGTCTACCCAGGGTAAAGAGTTAATGCTTCGGAAAGACTGTGTCTCGATCATCCATTTCTCAAACAACATGTAGTGCAAGAAATTCAACGAAGGAGATCGAGTCTTGTGGGGAGAAGTGCGCAAACCTCTGCAGAGTGTACAAACTAATCATGATTAGCCGTGTCCCCGGTTATGGACATCTTGAGTATCTGGTACTTAAATTATTTGATTGATCTCATCACGTTACTTAAATAAATTGTTGGGTTATAACTATTATTTTGGGATTGAGTTGGAGGAACCTTCTCAATGTTTTGAACCAACTTTGTAGTTAAATAAAATCTATTTCTTTGATGTAGGGAAAAATTAGCTTTATGCAAACATTAAACTTAGAGCCTCCACCAGCCAAATATGCATGTAGTGATAGCCATTATTCAGTATTGCTCTACAGTGTGAAATTGCCAGTACATTCAATGTACTGACCTACATGGCTGCAACGTCTCATGTTGCAGGATCTTACGACGAGTAAGTGATACGTTAGGGTTACGATTTCTACCCTCAACTTTGCCGTTGGTGTTGATGGGAATCCACAACCTTATTGCTACTTCCGCTATTTGGATTGAGGTAATAGTATTTACATTACTTTATACATGTGATTTACCTCTATTGTAAATCCTCGAGTACTGTGTGTGTCAGCGTACCGATCCAGGGATGACACTTAGGCACAGAGACTTGATCCTTTCGGGTCCGGTCGCTACAAGATGGTATATGAGAGCACATGTTGACTGTAGGGCGTGACCCCTAGAAACTGGCAAGCCCATAGGAAAGATTACTCTAAAACTTTATTTTCAAAAAGATCTTTTACCTCTCTTCTTTTCTGAGCTTTATCAAATATTCCCTCTTAGTTAGACTATACCTCTTTCCCCTTTTGACCACACGAAGATTCAACTGATGAGACCACTCCAAGAAGTATGAGATATCGGACAACTAAGACCACTTCGGAACGAAGAGGATTTTACCGTGCATTATAATAATGGAAACTACGACGGTTGAAGACTCCGAAGACTAGGAAAATTTGAAGGCTCTGAAGAATTTCCAGATTGGTATGACCTAGGAAGGCTACCCTTATGGAACTTGTCAGACTATTGAAGCTGTCAATACCCGAGATCAAGGTGTGTCGGATAAAGACCGGAACATGGAGCGTTAAAACTCAAAAATTTTGTCAAGAAAACCCCAAGGCAGGAGATATCAACTATGGTATGATAGCTCATGGCAAGGACATGGGCAAAAACACGGCTATCCATGATGTTATCACTCGCTCATGCTATTGTCACTGTGCTGAGTTAAGCATGCATTTTTCGGAAGGATTGGATGACAAAAAGGCTAATGGAGCACCTATCAGCAAAAGATGAAGTTTTAACCTTAGCTGGTGTATCGCCAGGATCTGGAGTAATACATCAAGAATTTTAAGATTGACCCTTAGGAAGCCGTATTAGACAAGGAAGCATTTCGTGAAGAACTCAGGACCCAGAAGCTGAAAGTAGCCAAGCTGGAGGAGAAAAACCTCGAGATACTGGAGATTCGATAGGAACTGAAGGACAGTAGGACCATGGTTCATGCCAAGTATGTTGAAACCTAGAAGTTTGGAATGCAACTCTAGAATATTAAAGGACGTCATGAGAGACTTCGCGTCAACAGAGATGATCTGGCAAAAGAACTTGAGAAGGACAAGCACGATCGGAAGAAGCCACCGGAGACATGAACAAGACTTGAAGAGTTTGGCGACGTTGAAGATTTATTGACCTTTAGAAGACCAAACTCATGTTATACACTTATGTTATATGCGACGATTGTGAGCTGTCATTTGTTTGATGTTTTTCCGACAGCCACAAAATAAAATCTGTATTTTCAAAACTTTTGTTTGTATTGTGTGTATCCCTCTCTATCTCTTTTATCTTACCCCAAAACCCATGGACCCAACAGAGGATGAATGGAGATGAACTCACCTTTCCGGGACTGATCAGTCAATTCGAGATGGACTGATGGATTCAGAACATGAAAGGTCACATGAAGAATAACACTATAGCCGAAAAGGATATGACCCAGCATGCTCTTCAGTGCTTTGAAAGAGGTGCTGCTACTTGGTGGAGGATGTACCAAACCATCAATGGGTGGCAAGGAGTAACCACTTGGAAAGAATTTAAGTAGACTCTGCTAAAGTCTCATCTTGTGTCCCCGAATTTGAAGTCTTATGGAAATGATATGAAGAAACCTTGTGCATGCAAGCTCTGTGGAGAAATAGGACACAACCATAAAGAATATAAGGATGAATGCCCTCATTGTGAAGAAAGTCACCCAGCTGAAGAATGCCCAACTAGGCAGATTACTTGTTTCTTGTGTAAAGGGACTACCCATTACCCTGCTCAGTGTCACATTTACCCCGTGGTACAAAGAACCATCCAGCAGAAGAAAGAAGAAATGAAAGGAGCCCTCATGGAAATTTTAAAAGAACCTGTGATGAAGGAAGAGGTGGAGGACACACCCAAAGAAGACCCAATTAAATCCTGGGCCAAGCCATGCTATTCATGTGGAGAAGAAGGAGACATCTCCCAGAATTATCTAAAGGGAGAGCTAGTAGCATTCCCGACAGTGGAAGTAGAGTATGACCCACAGGAAATAGAAGTCCTGATTGGCGCGGAAAAGTCCAGGAAGAGAAATAGATTGGATTCCAGGAATAACCCGATTTCTACAAAGAAGGACCTGAGTTATATCACATGTTTCAGGTGCAAAGATTCAGGGCACTACTTCAGTGGTTGCCCAAAAAGCTGAGGACCCAAGGAGGCTATGTAATGACAAGGAAACCACGATATTTGTCAGAAGTAATATGTTTCCGTTGCAATGAAGCAGGGCACTTTACCAGTGATTGTCCCAAAGAGAAGGAGGCTTGTGCTAAATAGTTGAGTCTGTGAGAAATATGGTCTATGGAAGAATTTGTGCATTTCAAGGGTGGTAGTACCCTGTGAGGACACTTGACACCTGGAGGAGATAAAGATATTCCACAAAGTGAACTTTGGAAAAAATAAGTACGAGTTTTATCTCGATATGTGGGATACCCCAAGAGTATGAAGGGATGAAGTACTATTGGATATAAAGGAGGTAGAATGTTGGTAATATGGAGCATCTGTAACTCCATGATGAGTCTGAGTAATGACGTCTTAGTTTGGTACCAGTAGAAGGAAGAGAGACAGTACAATTGGATGGATTTAAGAATCCTAGGAAGCTGGATGTTGGAATGATGATCGGTTGCCCCGAGGATGAGTTCAAGGTTTACAAGTGATGAGATATGGGCCGTAACCCACAGGCTCCAGGACCTGCCAAGAAGCAAGCACACTCTTGCTGAAGGAAAAACCCTGGAAGAAGATCCGACTTTATCAACAGACGATCTTAGAGGAGTTACGCAAAACCTGAGAGTTGTGAAGGAACGGTAGATGTTTGTTGGCTTGCAGAATCAATGGATTTATCCGAACTTAGTTCGTCAACAATAGAAATTCTGCAATGCTCGTGAGGATGACCGAGTGTTAGAATGCAAGATTCGCTAAACCATATACAAGGTAATGATTTGGGTGCGGGATGGATTGATCACCATACCGACTTACTCTTATTATTCGCCTTGCTATATGTGATGGTAAATCTGAGTGACTTACCCATAGTAGAGCGACGACGATCAAAACCTTGTTTAAACCTTAGAATGGTATGACAATTTTCCCTTGTATAGGCAACTGTTGCCAATCGTAGGATATACGGTGAGATTCAACCCAGACCCATTTCTTGCAGGAGAAATCATAAATTGTTGACCACCATGAGATATCGATAGTTGTTTAGTATTGGCGCCAGACCTGTCAGCTAAGGAGACCTAGTCTCAGAAGGACCTTACTAAGATGGAAGGACAGAAGAATTGAGGAAAAGGTTATGCCACTACCGGAAGAGCCCAGAGAAGGAATTTTCCCGAGAATTTGAGAAGACCGATACTGTCAAGAATAAGGATGGAGTATATGGGTTTTGATGGAACCATAATGATGTTTCTAAGGGTGGTAGCACCCCAGACTTTCGTGGCAATCGGTGGATTTTAAGGAGACCCCGAACCTAACCTATTTCTTGCTAGCCTCTCCGAATCTCGAGGACGAGATTCATTTCAAGGGTGGTAGGTTTGTAACATCCCAAAATTCTAAATTTTAGAATGTTATTAAATAAATAGTTTTGATCGATTGTTTGATTTTGGTGTGGTTGCTTGTGTGAAATTGAGTGAAATTTGAAACTTTTTGAAAGTTAAATGAGAGGGAATAAAAGGACTTTCCCAAACTTTCATTTTTGCATTTATGATCGCCATGAATTCAAATTCATTTCATCACAAAACCCTGGAGTGAAGATGATATGACTTCCTCCATTTAAATAAATGAAAAGGGTTTTGAAAAGATTTGAATTCCATTTGGAACTATTTCAAATTCAGAAACTTTATGCAACTCAATGATTTTCATGAGAGAAGATAAAATGACTTCTTCAAATCGTATGAAATATGAGTTGGAAGTTTCAAGGAACCAAATTTAAAGTCCCGTTGAAATTATTTTCAATTTGGAGTTATTTGGTTTTTATTCAAATTATTTTTTTCCAAAATAAAATATATGGAAATTAGGGTAAAATGATTCCCAACAGTAGAAAATTGGAGAGAAATAAATTTGAAATCATTTTGGTAATTTTAAAATGATTTTTATTGGGTTTTATTGCAATAGTAGCACTGTTTGTTTTATTTAAATTTTTTGTGGAATTTATTTGATGCTAGAAAAAATGTTCATGCTGTAGAAAATCTTTTTCTGAAAATTTTGGTATATTATATGCCTATGGTATATTTTTAATTTATTTGGTTTTATTTTACATTATGTAAAATTGTTTTTAAAAAAATCTTCCGCCACCGAACTGGGCCGGCCCAAGTCGCCAGCCCAGCCCAGCCGCCACGCCCGCAATCTTCCGTTGCAATCTTTCTTTTTTTAAACCCTAGAACGGTTTTTTAAACCCTAGATCTATTTTTTTAGGTTTTGTTATACAACGAACATCCGCTGTTTAGATCAGATAAATGAACGTTCGCTTTTTAGTCTTTTCTTTTTCTGTTATTTTTCATCAGGGACCTATCTGTGATTAAAGTTTTTACAGATTAGTCCCTAATCTTAAAACCCTCACTACTTTTTGCCGTTTATCCAAATCCAACAAAACCAACGCCCACATCTTCGTTATGATCACCTCTATCCAGATAGTCAACTTAAACATATTTTTGAAAGTTTAAAACTTGATTTTAACCAGATTTGAATTCAAACTTCTTTTGTTCATAACTCGAGTTTTATAACTCTGATTTAATTGATTCTTTTTGCTAATTGAAGCTCTTGACCTAAACATTCTGATAAGACCAAATTCACCCAATTTTGGTACTATTAGAAATTGTTTTATGTTACAAGAGTTAATTGCTTGTTTTTGAAGTTTCCACGATCTCTTCTTCGATTCTTTTGCATGAGTGCTTATGTATGCAATTGCTTGCTCACGATAGATTGACCGGAGTGTGACGAGTAGAAATATCAGGAGTTATGAGTGCGAATCATCTTCATCAACAGTACAAGGCAAGTTCTCACTTTGATCATACTCTTCATACCCAGTTTTTATGCATTAGTTTCAACCCTCAAACATTGCATGAGTATGATTTTGATAACATGTGGGTATTGGGAAGTAGTTGTTGAGGTAGAACCTATTGTCTATTATCAACCCTGGGATTACTACGTTATGCTTATACTGCTATGCTATGCTCGTGGACGTGGTTTGGTTTGAGAGAATTCATGACAGATGCGAGAGTTATTGTTAACTAAGGTTCAAACTTAAGGTGGCTACTTTAATACACATCTGGGTGGAATGGTTGGGGCACCCTGGAGCACCCGGTGGTTTGCCCGGGCACTTGGAGAACCCAGTGCTTGCCCAAGGGGATCCCGGAGTACCCGTGTGATCACCCTATGGAATGCCACCCAGGCTAAAAGGATCAGAAGATTATTCAAGGTAGAAACTTCCGTGTGCAGCCACAAGCGATTATGGGCTCTGGCATAGTTGAGTATGTTGTGTGGCCTATTTCAGTGGTAGGCTAGCAGATGTAGGGGAAAGTAGGTGGTACTGTCTACCCAGAGTAAAGAGTTAATGCTTCGGAAAGACTGTGTCTCGATCATCCGTTCCTCAAACAACATGTAGTGCGAGAAATTCAACGGAGGAGATCGAGTCTTGTGGGGAAAAGTGCGCAAACCTCTGCAGAGTGTACAAACTAATCATGATTAGCCGTGTCCCCGGTTATGGACATCTTGAGTATATGGTACTTGAATTATTTGATTGATCTCATCACGTTACTTAGATAAGTTGTTGGGTTATAACTATTATTTTGGGATTGAGTTGGAGGAACCTTCTCAATGTTTTGAACCAACTTTGTAGTTAAATAAAATCTATTTCTTTGATGTAGGGAAAAATTAGCTTTATGCAAACATTAAACTTAGAGCCTCCACCAACCAAATATGCATGTAGTGATAGCCATTATTCAGTATTGCTCTACAGTGTGAAATTGCCATTACATTCAATGTACTGACCTACATGGCTGCAACGTCTCATGTTGCAGGATCTTACGATGAGTAAGTGATACATTAGGGTTACGATTTCTACACTCAACTTTGCCATTGGTGTTGATGGGAATCCACAACCTTGTTGCTACTTCCGCTATTTGGATTGAGGTAATAGTATTTACGTTACTTTATACATGTGATTTACCTCTGTTATAAATCCTCGAGTATTGTGTGTGTCAGCATACCGATCCAGGGATGACACTTAAGCACAGAGACTTGATCCATTTGGGTCGGGTCGCTACATTCCAGCGATTGTAGTACCGAGACAATCTGAGCACATGCTCACTGGTTGAGCTATTCTCCCCCATCTTGTAGGCAAAGTACTGTCAGAGGTCTCATACCTCTCGACACGGGTATGATTCTAAAATACCAATTTCAACTCTTGGAACATCTTATATGCTCCATGATGTTCAAAACGTTTTGAAATCCCGGTTTTAAGCCGTAAAGCATGGTGCACTAAACTATCAAGGAGTCATCATATCGGGCATGGCAAACGTTCATAACATTTGCATATACTCCTGCAATAGGTATGTCACCTAGCGGTGCATCAAGGACATAATTCTTCTGTGCAGCAATGAGGATAATCCTCAAATCACGGATCTAGTCCGCATCATTGCTACTACCATCTTTCAACTTAGTATTCTCTAGGAACATATCAAAAATAAGACAGGGGAGCTATACGCGAGCTATTGATGTATACCACAGATATGCAAATACTATCAGGACTAAGTTCATGATAAATTAAGGTTCAATTAATCATATTACTTAAGAACTCCCACTTAGATAGACATCCCTCTAATCATCTAAGTGATCACGTGATCCAAATCAACTAAACCATGTCCGATCATCACGTGAGATGGAGTAGTTTTCAATGGTGAACATCACTATGTTGATTATATCTACTATATGATTCATGCTCGACCTTTCGGCCTCAGTCTCCTGAGGCCATATCTTCATATGCTAGGCTCGTCAAGTTTAACCCGAGCATTCTGCGTGTGCAAAACTGGCTTGCACCCATTGTATGTGAATGTTGAGCTTATCACACCCGATCATCACGTGGTGTCTCGGCACGATGAACTTTTGCAACGGTGCATACTCAGGGAGAACACTTGTACCTTGAAATTTAGTTAGAGATCATCTTATAATGCTACCGCCGAACTAAGCAAAACAAGATGAATAAAGGATAAACATCACATGCAATCAATATAAGTGATATGATATGGCCATCATCATCTTGTGCCTTTGATCTCCATCTCCAAAGCACCGTCATGATCACCATCGTCACCGGCTTGACACCTTGATCCCTATCGGAGCATCGTTGTCATCTCGCCAACTATTGCTATCACGACTATCACTACCGCTTAGTGATAAAGTAAAGCAATTACATGGCGATTGCATTTCATACAATAAAGCGACAAACATATGGCTCCTGCCAGTTGCCGATAACTGTGTTACAAAACATGATAATCTCATACAATAAAATTTAGCATCATGTCTTGACCATATCACATCACAACATGCCCTGCAAAGACAAGTTAGACGTCCTCTACTTTGTTGTTGCAAGTTTTACGTGGCTGCTACGGGCTGAGCAAGAACCGTTCTTACCTACGCATCAAAACCACAACGATTTTTCGTCAAGTGTGCTGTTTTAACCTTCAACAAGGACTAGGCGTATTCACACTCGATTCAACTAAAGTTGGAGAAACTGACACCCGCCAGCCACCTGTGTGCAAAGCACGTCAGTAGAACCAGTCTCGCGTAAGCGTACGCGTAATGTTGGTCCGGGCCGCTTCATCCAACAATACCGCCGAATCAAAGTATGACATGCTGGTAAGTAGTATGACTATTATCGCCCACAACTCTTTGTGTTCTACTCGTGCATATAACATCTACGCATAGACCTGGCTCGGATGCCACTATTGGGGAACACAGTAATTTCAAAAAAAATCCTACGATCACGCAAGATCTATCTAGGAGAAGCATAGCAACGATCGGGGAGAGTGTGTACACGTACCCTCGTAGACCGAAAGCGGAAGCGTTTAGTAACGCGGTTGATGTAGTCGAACGTCTTCGCGATCCAACCGATCCAAGCACCGAACGTACGACACCTTCACGTTCAGCACACGTTCAGCTCGATGACGTCCCTCGTACTCTTGATCCAGCTGAGGCCAAGGGAGAGTTTCGTCAGCACGACGGCGTGGTGACTGTGATGATGAAGTTACCGGCGCAGGGCTTCGCCTAAGCACTACGACGATATGACCGGGGTGTGTAACTGTGGAGGGGGGCACCACACGCGGCTAAGACAAATCTTGGGAGTCTTTGGGGTGCCCCCTGCCCACGTATATAAAGGAGGGAGGAAGAGGAGGCCGACCCTAGAAGGGGCGCGCCAAGGGGGAGTCCTACTTGGACTCTCGGTCCAAGTAGGATTCGGTCCCCCCTTTCCTATTCAAACTAGGAGAAGGAAGGGAAGGAGGAAGAGGGGAGAAGGAAGGAGGGGGGCGCCGCCCCATCTAGTCCAATTCAGACCAGCCCATGGGGGGCACGCGGCCACCCCTTGGGGCCCTTCTCTCCTTTCTCGTATGGCCCATTAAGGCCGACTACTTCCCTCGGCGAATTCCCGTAACTCTCCGGGACTCCGAAAAATACCCGAATCACTCGAAACCTTTGATGTCCGAATATAGCCTTCCAATATATCAATATTTACCTTTGAACCATCTCGAGACTCCTCGTCATGTCCGTGATCTCATCCGGGACTCCGAACAACCTTCGGTACATCAAATCACATAAGCTCATAATACCAATCGTCATCGAACGTTAAGCGTGCGGACCCTACAGGTTCGAGAACTATGTAGACATGACTGAGACATATCTCCGGTCAATAACCAATAGCGGAACCGGGATGCTCATATTGGCTCCTACATATTCTACGAAGATCTTTATTGGTCAAACCGCATAACAACATACGTTGTTCCCTTTGTCATCGGTATGTTACTTGCCCGAGATTCGATCGTCGGTGTAAGGGCATATTTATCCCTTAGTTGTTTTGGTGATTGATGACAATGCTTTTGCGGACTAACTGTGTGCATGGAGTATTTCAGACATATCATGACTAGGCACAAGACGATTTGGTGCCCCTTGAAGACTATTGAAGACGACGTTTCTCTACGTTTCTTTTCGGTGGATTTGAGTTGTAGGAAAGCCGTACTATTAAGAGGGGGTCCGCTTTGGAAAGGTTTGGGTGGAATCATCACATACACGTCTACTCCTTTTGCACCACCTTTCCTTTGGCCCTTTGGAGCATCCTCCGTCTTTCCTTGTCTATGCAAAATGTTGTGTTGCTGAACTGAGGCATGCGGTAGTACTGCTCCTTAGAGCGGTAGTACCGCTGGCCCTTGCGGCAGTACCGGCCTCTGGCGCGGTAGTACCGCAAGTGCCCACGGTACTAGCGCACCCAGGGAGCGGTAGTACCGTGGCCTCTGGCCAGGCGCTACTGCTAGTGCGGTAGTAGGGGCGGATGTAATTTTTTACATCCGCGCCCCAAGCGGGAGTACTGCTCCAGGCTTGCGGTAGTACCGTGTCAGATTTTTGCATGGATCAAAACTCAGCGGAAGTTGCCACGGATGTATTTTTATATGTCCATGCCTTCCCTGCCTAGTCCATTTCTGCCTTGCGGTAGTACCGCAAGGGGGCGCGGTAGTACCGCGCCAGCGGTTCTACCGCTCCCTGCCTTAGCGCGTCAGGACAGGACTTAGGCTCTGCCGTGCCAGCGGTAGTACCGCGGTTCGCCACGCTAGTACCGTGAGCCCGTGCGGTAGTACCGCTCATTTGGTGCGATAGTACCGCAGGTCGCGGGCTGGTTTAGTGGATAACGGTTGGATTTGTTCTTACACTATATAAGGGGTGTCTTCTTCTCCGAGTTGACCACCTCTTCTATTCCTAAGCTCCATTGTTGCTCCAAGCTCCATTTTCGCCCGATCTCTCTCCCTAGCCAATCAAACTTGTTGACTTTCTAGGGATTGGTTGAGAAGGCCCCGATCTACACTTCCACCAAGAGAAATTTGATTCCCCCCACTAATCCCTTGCGGATCTTGGTACTCTTGGGTGTTTGAGCACCCTAGACGGTTGAGGTCACCGCGGAGCCATATTCCATTGTGGTGAAGCTTTGTGGTGTCGTTGGGAGCCTCCAATTAAGTTGTGGAGATTTCCCCAACCTTGTTTGTAAAGGTCTGGTCGCCGCCTCCAAGGGCACCAATAGTGGAATCACGGCATCTCGCATTGTGTGAGGGCGTGAGGAGTACGGTGGCCCTAGTGGCTTCTTGGGGAGCATTGTGCCTCCACATCGCTCCAACTGAGACGTACTTCCCCTCAAAAGGAAGGAACTTCGGTAACACATCCTCGTCTTCACCGGCTCCACTCTTGGTTATCTCGTGCCTTTACTTGTGCAAGCTTATTTGTGTTATATTCCTTGCTTGCTTGTGTGCTTGTTGTTGTTGCATCATATAGGTTGCTCACCTAGTTGCATATCTAGACAACCTACTTTGATGCAAAGTTTAAATTGGTAAAGAAAAGCTAAAAATTGTTAGTTGCCTATTCACCCCCTCTAGTCAACTATATCGATCCTTTCAATTGGTATCAGAGCCTCGTCTCTTTATTAAGGACTTTGCCGTCCGAAGAGTATGGTTGACACCGTAGACGGTGGTGAGGAGCACTCCGGTGTGAATCCAATCTCGTCTATGGCCAATGGGGGAACCGCGGTCTCTCGTGAGGAATTCAATGTGGCTTTGGACACATTGAAAACCTCCATGACGACCGAGGTTGAAAGCATGTTTAACAAATTCTTGGAAGGGCTTAAATTATCCACCGCACCGATGAAAGTGGGTGATCCTACTAACAAGGTGACGGATGCTAACTCCGACAAGGGGGAAGCTACTAGTGAAAAGGCTCCTTCTTCTAGTGGTAAAAATGGCAACGACATCTTTGCCCATGTGGAACCTCCTCTTACTTATGGTGGACCGATTCCTTCCACTCATTTGAATCATGCCGGTCATCCCCCTAAGATTGTGAAACATGAGGATTTTGATTCTTGGGTTTATCGCTTTAAGTGTCATTTAAACCATGTTAATACTAATCTTTGGAGAATCATTGAAGAAGGTTTTTATCCGCATGACCGAAGCAACTTCACCCCTAGAGAAGCCGCGGATAATCAATTCAATGAGAATGCTCTCTTCATCATCCAAGATGCAATTCCACCCGAAGATCTTGCTCATCTCCGGCCCTTCATCGTGGCCAAGGATGCTTGGCGCCATGTTATTTCCCTCTACAGGGGAAGCACAAGCATTCAACGCTCCAACTATGAAGTGGTGCAAGACGAAGCTGATGAGTTTGCAATGAAAGAAGATGAAGAACCTCGTGAGCTTTATCGGAGATTAAATACTCTCGCGGTCTCACTCCGAGATCACGGGAGCAAGGATACAGATGACAATTGGATCAAGCACAAATTCCTCAAGGCCATGATGTCTTACCACAAGGCCATGTCCTCCGTCATTCGTCAAAGGCCGGACTTCCACACCTTGTCCTCAAGTGAAGTGTTGGATGAGTTTGTGGCTATGAGCATCTTGGACAAGACCATGCGGTGTTACTTTCTCAAAGAGCAAAGAAGCCCAACCTTGCATTGAAGGCCAAGGTTAGTGTGGAAGAAGAGCACGAAGAGGAGAGCAACACCGAAGATACAAAGTATTCTTATGATGAACACATGGCTCTTGCTTCAAGGCAATTTTGGAGCAAGAAGAACACAAGGCCCAACTTCAACAAGAACAACTCAAGTGGCGCGAAGGTCAAGCAACGAGTGAGGGCTTGCTATAACTGTGGCAATGTGAGCCACTTTGTTGCGGAATGTCCTTATGAGAAGAGGGAAGACAATGGTGGCAAGCTCATCCGAAAGGACAAGGCAAAGTCTTTCCCCAACAAGAGCAACTTCACCAAGAAGACTCTTCCCAAGGGGTTGGTGGCACAAGAAGAGTACCATGAGGATGATGATGATGAAGATGGTGAGCCGGTTGCCATGGCCTCCGTTGCCATTGCGACAACTCCACGGGTGTCTCTCTTCGAATCACCCAATGAGAACATCACCGCCAAGTGCCTCATGGCTAAAGCCACCAACAAGGTAACCCCCAACATCAAAACTGCCATCATTAATAATCCTTCTTTGATGGATTGCATTGATTAATACTTAGAAGTTTCCACGATAGTAGGAAATGTTTTTTCGTAAGTAGGAGTGGTTTGGTTGCTCCTCCTACTATTCTGGAAAGGCCACTAAAATATAATAGAGGCCCCTATCAACTTCAAAGCTGTCTATGTATTGTAAAGCTAGTAGGCCCTATTGTGTGTGCTAGAAAGGTTGAAGACGGTAAGCTTGAAGGAAATATGCCCTAGAGGCAATAATAAAGTAGTTATTTATATTTCCTTATATCATGATAAATGTTTATTATTCATGCTAGAATTGTATTAACCGGAAACTTAGTACATGTGTGAATACATAGACAAACAGAGTGTCACTAGTATGCCTCTAATTGACCAGCTTGTTGAATCAAAGATGGTTAAGTTTCCTAGCCATAGACATGAGTTGTCATTTGATTAACGGGATCACATCATTAGAGAATGATGTGATTGACTTGACCCATTCCGTTAGCTTAGCACTTGATCGTTTAGTTTGTTGCTATTGCTTTCCTCATGACTTATACATGTCCCTATGACTATGAGATTTTGCATCTCCCGAATACCAGAGGAACACTTTGTGTGCTATCAAACATCACAACGTAACTGGGTGATTATAAATATGCTCTACAGGTGTCTCCGATGGTGTTTGTTGAGTTGGCATAGATCGAGATTAGGATTTGTCACTCCGATTGTCGGAGAGGTATCTCTGGGCCTTCTCGGTAATGCACATCACTATAAGCCTTGCAAGCAATGTGACTAATGAGTTAGTTGTGGGATGATGTTTACGGAATGAGTAAAGAGACTTGCCGGTAACGAGATTGAACTGGGTATTGAGATACCGACGATCGAATCTCGGGCAAGTAACATACCGATGACAAAGGGAACAACATATGTTGCTATGCGGTTTGACCGATAAAGATCTTCATAGAATATGTAGGAACCAATATGAGCATCCAGGTTCCGCTATTGGTTATTGACCGGAGATGAGTCTCGGTCATGTCTACATAGTTCTCGAACCCGTAGGGTCTGCACACTTAACGTTCGGTGACAATCGGTATTATGAGTTTGTGTGTTTTGATGTACCGAAGGTTGTTCGGAGTCCCGGATGAGATCACGGACATGACGAGGAGTCTCGAAATGGTCGAGACATAAAGATTGATATATTGGAATGCTATGTTTCGACATCAGAAGGGTTCCGGGTGAGTTCGGGCATTTACTGGAGTACCGGGGGGGGGGGGGGGGTTACCGGAACCCCCCGAGGAGTACATGGGCCTTTAATGGGCCTTAGTGGTAGAGAGGAGGAGGCGGCCAAGGTGGGGGCGACCCCCAAGCCCAATCCGAATTGGGAAGGGGGCTGGCCCCCCCTTTCCTTCTCCCTCTCTCCTCCTTCCTTCCTCTCCTACTCCAACTAGGGAAGAGGGGCATCCTACTCCCGGTGGGAGTAGGACTCCCCTTGGGCGCGCCATAGAGAGGGCCGGCCCTCCCCTCCTCTACTCCTTTATATATGGGGGAGGGGGCACCCCATAGACACACAAGTTGATTGTTTAGCCATGTGCGGTGCCCCCCTCCACAGATTTCCACCTCGGTCATATCGTTGTAGTGCTTAGGTGAAGCCCCGCGTCGGTAACTTCATCATCACCGTCATCACACCGTCGTGCTGACGAAGCTCTCCCTCGACACTCAGCTGGATCTAGAGTTCATGGGACGTCACCGAGCTGAACGTGTGCAGATCGCGGAGGTGTCGTACTTTCGGTACTAGGATCGGTCGATCGTGAAGACGTACGACTACATCAACCGCGTTGTCATAACGCTTCCTCTTTCGGTCTACGAGGGTACGTGGACAACACTCTCCCCTCTCGTTTCCATGCATCACCTAGATGGATCTTGCATGTGCGTAGGATTTTTTTGAAATTACTACGTTCCCCAATAGTGGCATCTGAGCCAGGTCTATGCGTAGATGTTATATGCACGAGTAGAACACAAAGAGTTGTGGGCGATAATAGTCATACTGCTTACCAGCATGTCATACTTTGATTCGACGGTATTGTTGGATGAAGCGGCCCGGACCGACATTACGTGTACGCTTACGCGAGACTGGTTCTACGGACGTGCTTTGCACGCAGGTGGCTGGCGGGTGTCAGTTTCTGCAACTTTAGTTGAATCGAGTGTGACTACGCCCGGTCCTTGTTGAAGGTTAAAACAGCACACTTGACGAAAAATCGTTGTGGTTTTGATGCGTAGGTAAGAACGGTTCTTGCTCAGCCCGTAGCAGCCACGTAAAATTTGCAACAACAAAGTATAGGATGTCTAACTTGGTTTTGCAGGGCATGTTGTGATGTGATATGGTCAAGACATGATGCTAAATTTTATTGTATGAGATGATCATGTTTTGTAACAGAGTTATCGGCAACTGGCAGGAGCCATATGGAAGTCGCTTTATTGTATGCAATGCAATCGCCCTGTAATTGTTTTTACTTTATCACTAAGCGGTAGCAATAGTCGTAGAAGCAATAGTTGGTGAGACGACAACGATGATATGATGGAGATCAAGGTGTCGCGCCGGTGACGATGGTGATCATGACGGTGCTTTGGAGATGGAGATCAAAGGCACAAGATGATGATGGCCATATCATATCACTTATATTGATTGCATGTGATGTTTATCCTTTATGCTTCTTATTTTGCTTAGTTCGGCGGTAGCATTATAAGATGATCTCTCACTAAATTTCAAGGTACAAGTGTTCTCCCTGAGTATGCACCATTGCGAAAGTTCGTCGTGCCGAGACACCACGTGATGATCGGGTGTGATAAGCTCTGCATTCACATACAACGGGTGCAAGCCAGTTTTGCACATGCAGAATACTCGGGTTAAACTAGACGAGCCTAGCATATGCAGATATGGCCTTGGAACACTGAGACCGAAAGGTCGAGCGTGAATCATATAGTAGATATGATCAACATAGTGATGTTCACTAATGAAAACTACTCCATCTCACGTGATGATCGGACATGGTTTAGTTGATTTGGATCACGTGATCACTTAGATGATTAGAGGGATGTCTATCTAAGTGGGAGTTCTTAAGTAATATGATTAATTGAACTTTAATTTATCATGAACTTAGTACCTGATAGTATTTTGCATGTCTATGTTGTTGTAGATCAATGGCCCATGCTACTGTTCCTTTGAATTTTAATGCGTTCCTAGAGAAAGCTAAGTTGAAAGATGATGGTAGCAACTACACGGACTGAGTCCGTAACTTGAGGATTATCCTCATTGCCGTAGAGAAGAATTACGTCCTGGAAGCACCGTTAGGTGCAAGACCCGCTGCAGGAGCAACGCCGGACGTTGTGAACGCCTGGTAGAGCAATGCTGATGACTACTCGATAGTTCAGTGTGCCATGCTTTACGACTTAGAACCGGGACTTCAACGTCATTTTGAACGTCATGGAGCGTATGAGATGTTCCAGGAGTTGAAGTTAATATTTCAAGCAAATGCCCGGATTGAGAGATATGAAGTCTCCAATAAGTTCTATAGGTGCAAAATGGAGGAGAATAGTTCTGTCAGTGAGCATATACTCAAAATGTCTGGGTATCATAATCACTTGACTCAGCTGGGAGATAATCTTCCGGTTGATAGTGTCATTGACAGAGTTCTTCAATCACTGCCACCAAGCTACAAAAGCTTCGTGATGAACTATAAGATGCAAGGGATGGATAAGACGATTCCCGAGCTCTTCGCAATGCTAAAGGCTACAGAGTTAGAAATCAAGAAGGAGCATCAAGTGTTGATGGTCAACAAGACCACCAGTTTCAAGAAAAAGGGTAAAGGGAAGAAGGGGAACTTCAAGAAGAACGGGAAGCAAGTTGCTGCTCAAGTGAAGAAGCCCAAGTCTGGACCTAAGCCTGAGACTGAGTGTTTCTACTACAAAGGGACTGGTCACTGGAAGCGGAACTGCCCCAAGTATTTGGCGGATAAGAAGGATGGCAAGGTGAACAAAGATATGTGATATACATGTTATTGATGTGTACCTTACTAATACTCGCAGTAGTACCTGGGTATTTGATACTGGTTTTGTTGCTAATATTTGCAACTCGAAACAGGGACTACGGATTAAGCGAAGATTGGCTAAGGATGAGGTAACGATGCACGTGGGAAATGGTTCCAAAGTCGATGTGATCGCCGTCGACATGCTACCTCTACATCTACCTTCGGGATTAGTTTTAGACCTGAATAATTGTTATTTGGTGCCAGCGTTAAGCATGAACATTATATCTGGATCTTGTTTGATGCGAGACGGTTATTCATTTAAATCCGAGAATAATGGTTGTTCTATTTATATGAGTAATATCTTTTATGGACATGCACCCTTGAAGAGTGGTCTATTTTTGTTGAATCTCGATAGTAGTGACACACATATTCATAATATTGAAGCCAAAAGATGCAGAGTTGATAATGATAGTACAACTTATTTGTGGCAATGCCGTTTGGGTCATATTGGTGTAAAGCGCATGAAGAAACTCCATTTCGATGGACTTTTGGAATCACTTGATTATGAATCACTTGGTACTTGCGAACCTTGCCTCATGGGCAAGATGAATAAAACTCCGTTCTCCGGAACAATGGAGCGAGCAACAGATTTGTTGGAAATCATACATACTGATGTATGTGGTCCGATGAATATTGAGGCTCGCGGCGGGTATCGTTATTTTCTGACCTTCACAGATTATTTGAGCAGATATGGATATATCTACTTGATGAAACATAAGTCTGAAACATTTGAAAAGTTCAAAGAATTTCAGAGTGAAGTGGAAAATCATCACAACAAGAAATAAAGTTTCTACGATCTGATCGTGGAGGAGAATATTTGAGTTACAAGTTTGGTCTTCATATGAAACAATGCGGAATAGTTTCGCAACTCACGCCACCCGAAACACCACAGCGTAATGGTGTGTCCGAACGTTGTAACCGCACTTTATTAGATATGGTGCGATCTATGATGTCTCTTACTGATTTACCTCTATCATTTTGGGGTTACGCTTTAGAGATGGTTGCATTAACGTTAAATAGGGCACCATCTAAATCCATTTAGACGACACCTTATGAATTGTGGTTTGGCAAGAAACCCAAGTTGTCGTTTCTTAAAGTTTTGGGGCTGCGATGCTTATGTGAAAAAGCTTCAACCTGATAAGCTCGAACCCAAATCAGAGAAATGTGTCTTCATAGGATACCCAAAGGAAACTGTTGGGTACACCTTCTATCACAGATCCGAAGGCAAGACATTCATTGCTAAAAATGGATCCTTTCTAGAGAAGGAGTTTCTCTTGAAAGAAGTGAGTGGGAGGAAACTAGAACTTGATGAGGTAACTGTACCTGCTCCCTTATTGGAAAGTAGTTCATGTCGGAGTAAATGACCACGGGTAGCCTAACCGGCTCCCCCTGGCTCCTCAAAAATTATCGGGCCGGCTGAGCCCTCAAACATCCAAGACACAGGGCCGCCTTCTCCTGGCGGGCTGTCCCACTGGCCGGCTGCTGGAAGGCGGCAAGACTCTGAAAGCTCTCGTGAAGAGGGCCGACTCCTAGCAGCCGGCCACTAGAAGGCCGGCTCCTAGCAGGCGGCCTGGCTCACACCCTCAAAGTCTGCACCCACATAATGGTGATGAGACGGGGCGTGGCTACAGTGAAGCCTGCCACCCCCGAATCCCAGAGCAAGCGTGGCCACAGTGCGCCGTACGGGGCGGCCACTCCCCGTCCGGCGAGGCACTGTTGCCATGCTCACCATGACATCTCCCACGACGGGCTGTCAGTACGGCCCGCAGGCGGCGGGCCCCTCCTGTCAGAGAGATATCAGAAGGCGGCCGAGCTGCGCCAAGTCGGCCTGGGGAGAGGCCGACTCCCAACAGTCGGCTCACCCCCGCCCTCGAAGTTCGTGTACCATTAAGCAGATAAGACAGGGTAAGGCTATAGTGAAAGCCCGCTAGGCGGCGGCACTGTAGCCATGCTTATCCCGACAAAGCCGTCGTCACCAAGAGTGAGGCTACAGTAACTAGCAGCCGACAAGACCCCCGAGCGGTGGCCCCAGCCTGTCGGCACAGAGGCCGGCAGCCGCGGGGCCCACCAGTCGGCGGGCCCCAGCGGCCGGTGGAGAAGCCGGTGACTACAGACACCGACGGCCGGACCTACATCCAGCTGGATTACCATTGTACCCTTGGGGGTAGGCCTATATAAACCCCCCAGGGCACCCATGCAAAGGGTTGATCTCTTAGAGTTTTAGACACCACATAGAGAGAAGGGGAGAGCTAGCCTTGCCCTTCTTCTTCCTCTAGCCGAACAGCTCAAGGAGCCTCTTGTAGCCACTTGTGTTGATCTAGTGATCATGCGGAGACCCCCAAAGAGCAGGACTAGGGGTGTTATCTCCTAGGAGAGCCCCAAACCTGGGTAAGATTCGCCGGCGTGCATGTCTTCGCCTTATCCCGTTTCCAGGCACCGGCGATGTCTTACTGGCTCCCACAATGATAAGCCACCCGTTGGCATATGTCGCACCTACCACCCGACATTTGGCGCTCACCGTGGGGCCAGGTGCACCGTCGTCTGGAGACCTGCTCTGGACGGGAACCATTTTCCTACCCAGCGAGCGTAGCCAGCCCGGCACTCCCGATGGCGCTTGCCCCAACGTGCTGCATGGCGTCGACGACGCCTGCGAAGCGAGCTGCCTCGCCAATCTTCTCGGCGAGGTCCACCTCTCCGACGAGCCTACATCCGTGATGATCCACAAGTGTAGGGGATCTATCATAGTCCTTTCGATAAGTAAGAGTGTCGAACCCAACGAGAAGCAGAAGGAAATGACAAGCGGTTTTCAGTAAGGTATTCTCTGCAAGCACTAAAATTGTAGATGATAGATAGTTTTGTGATGAGGTAATTTGTAACGGGTAACAAGCAATGAAAGTAAATAAAGTGCAGCAAGTTGGCCCAATCCTTTTTGTAGCAAAGGACAAGCCTGGACAATTTCTTATGATGAGAAAAGCGCTCCCGAGGACACATGGGAATTATCGTCAAGCCAGTTTCATCACGTTCATATGATTCGCGTTCGGTACTTTGATAATTTGATATGTGGGTGGACCGGTGCTTGGGTACTGCCCTTACTTGGACAAGCATCCCACTTATGATTGACCCCTATTGCAAGCATCTGCAACTACAAAAGAAGTATTAAGGTAAACCTAACCATAGCATTAAACTAGTGGATCCAAATCAGCCCCTTACGAAGCAACACATAAACTAGGGTTTAAGCTTCTGTCACTCTAGCAACCCATCATCTACTTATTACTTCCCAATGCCTTCCTCTAGGCCCAAATAATGGTGCAGTGTCATGTAGTCGACGTTCACATAACACCACTAGAGGAGAGACAACATACATCTCATCAAAATATCGAACGAATACCAAATTCACATGACTACTAATAGCAAGACTTCACCCATGTCCTCAGGAACAAACGTAACTACTCACAAAGCATATTCATGTTCATGATCAGAGGAGTATTAATATGCATTAATGATCTGAACATATGATCTTCCACCAAATAAACCAACTAGCATCAACTACAAGGAATAATCAACACTACTAGCAACCCACAGGTACCAATTTGTGGTTTTGATACAAGATTGGATACAAGAGATGAACTAGGGTTTTGAGAGGAGATGGTGCGGGTGAAGATGTTGATGGAGATTGACCCCCTCCCGATGAGAGGATCGTTGGTGATGATGATGGTGATGATTTACCCCTCCCGGAGGGAAGTTTCCCTGGCAGAACAGCTCCGCCGGAGCCCTAGATTGGTTCCGCCAAGGTTCCGCCTCGTGGCGGCGGAGTTTCGCCCCGTAAGCTTGCTTATGATTTTTTCCAGGGTAAAAGCCTTCATATAGCAGAAGAGGGGCACCGGAGGGCCACCAGGGGGCCCAGGAGACAGGGGGCGCGCCCAGTAAGGGAGGGCGCGCCCCCCACCCTCCTGGCCAGGGTGTGGGCCCCCTCTGGTACTTCTTTCGCTCAATAATTCTTATAAATTCCAAAAATGACTTTCGTGGAGTTTCAGGACTTTTGGAGCTGTGCAGAATAGGTTCCCAATATTTGCTCCTTTTCCAGCTAGAATTCCAGCTGCCGGCATTCTCCCTCTTCATGATAAACCTTGTAAAATAAGAGAGAATAGCCATAAGTATTGTTACATAACTTGTAATAACAGCCCATAATGCAATAAATATCGATATAAAAGCATGATGCAAAATGGACGTATCAACTCCCCCAAGCTTAGACCTCGCATATCCTCAAGTGGAAGCCGATATCGAAAAATATGTCCACATATTTTAGAGGTAGAGGTGTCGATAAAAATAAAATACGGACATGAGGGCATCATGATCATTCTCATAAAAGCAACATTTATAGATTTTGTCATATGATTTCTTATGCTCAAGTAACAATCTATTCACAATGTCAAGTATGGTTCAGAAACTTCATTGAGAACTAACAAACTATAATCTCAGTCATTGAAGCAATTGCAATTTATCATAACATCGGAAAGAGTCAAGAATAGAGCTTTTCAGCAAGTCCACATACTCAACTATCATATAGTCTTCTACAATTGCTAACACTCACGCAATACTTGTGGTTATGGAGTTTTAATCGGACACTAAGAAAGATAGGGGCTTATAGTTTCGCCTCCCAACATATACACCTTTGGGTGATGTCAACAGTAATAACGCATGCTAACTTACATCCAATTGGATATATATATATATATATATATATATATATATATATATATCAGGATCTTTCCAACACGAGGTGCTTGCCAAAGGATAAAATGAAAAAGGGAAAGGTGAAGATCACCTCGACTCTTGCATAGTATAAAAGGCATAAAGTAAAAGATAGGCCCTTCGCAGAGGGAAGCAGAGGTTGTCATGCGCTTTCAAGGTTGGATGCACAAAATCTTAATGCAAGAGAACGTCAATTTATATTGCCACTTGTGATATGAACCTTTATTATGCAGTCCGTCGCTTTTATTACTTCCATATCACACGATCGTATAAAGTTTATTTTCTCCCACATTACTAAGTCATACATATTTAGAGAGCAATTTTTATTGCTTGCACCGATGACAACTTACTTGAAGGATCTTACTCAATCCATAGGTAGGTATGTTGGACTCTCATGGCAAGACTGGGTTTAAGGATATTCGGAAGCACAAGTAGTATCTCTACTTAGTGCAAGGAATTTGGCTAGCATGAGGGGGAAGGGCAAGCTCAACATGTTAGGAAGATCCATGACAATATACTTTAACTGAGATGTGAGAAAACATAAATCATTACGTTGTCTTCCTTGTCCAACATCAACTCTTTAGCATGTCATACTTAATGAGTGCTCACAATCATAAAAGATGTCCAAGATAGTATATTTATATGTGAAGCTTCTCTTTCTTTATTACTTCCTATTAATTGCAACGATGACCGAAACTATGCTTATCAACTCTCAACAACTTTTATGCCTCATACTCTTTATATGTGAAGTCATTACTATCCATAAGATCAATATGAACTCTTTATTTAATTTTTTATTCTTTCTATTTTCTCAAGATCATAGCAAAATAGCAAAGCCCTTGACTCAACACTAATCTTTATTATATAGCTTACGGACTCGATTACATAGACAGATCACCAAGCAAAACTCAAAACTAATTCATACCAAAACTTTATTCTACTTGATCAAGATATTACTAAAAGGATCGAACTAAGTAAAACGGTAAAGATAGGACTGTGATGGTGATACGATACCAGGGCACCTCCCCCAAGCTTGGCAGTTGCCAAGGGGAGTGCCCATACCCATGTGATTATGTCCTCGGAGGTGACGAAGGTGGTGATGATGATGGTGGATAGTCACACATCGAGCGTAAAAGCTCCTCCAACTTGCGGATAATGCCCTTGAGTGCGACGATATGATCCTTCAACAGAATATTTTCCCGTGTGAGATATTTATTTTGTATGCGAGCTAACTCAATCATCTTGAAAGCTTCAATCTCAGTTGGGGTAAATAGGTTAGGTAGAGGTTGAGGGATGTTCTCTTCTTCCGCCGCCGGAGCTTGATCCTCCATGGCCTTCTTAATCCCTGCATCCATGTTGATCACCTCCAGTTCTTCTCTTTTCAGCTCTATCTTCAATAGCCAAGCATCCTTGTCTTCATTGTGCCCAGTAAACAGTGGTCAAAACCTTTGGGAGATTATATAATGAATTTTTATCGATCAAAATACATATCGTGCAAGAAAACGGAGTCCGGGAGGCACACGAGGTGCCCACGAGACAGGGGGCGTGCCCAGTAAGGGTGGGCGTGCCCTCCACCCTCGTGGAGGCCTTGTGTCCTTCCCGGATTACTTCTTGCTTTCCAAAATTCTTAAATATTCCAAAACGGATAAAAATTGCCATTAGAATTGTTTTGGAGTCGGTTTAGTTACCGTACCACATACCTATTCCTTTTCGGAGTGTGAAACGTTCTAGAAAGTGTTCCTTATGTATTCCTCCGGGGTTATGGTCTCAATAATATTAGTTTCAACATTTGTAGGATTACCTGAGATATAATGTTTGATTCTTTGACCGTTCACCACCCTCGGACTTGTGCCTTCGAAGTTGTTGATTTTTATGGCACCGGAACGATAGACCTCCTCGATAACGTAAGGACCTTCCCACTTAGAGAGAAGTTTTCCTGCAAAAAATCTTAAATAAGAGTTGAATAGCAACACATAATCACCTACGTTAAATTCTCGCTTTTGTATTCTTTTGTCATGCCATCTTTTAACTTTTTCTTTAAACAGCTTGGCGTTCTCATATGCTTGGGTTCTCCATTCATCGAGCTAATATCAAATAACCTCTTCTCACCGGCAAGTTTGAAATCATAGTTGAGCTCTTTAGTAGCCCAATACGCTTTATGTTCAAGTTTGAGAGGTAAGTGACATGCTTTTCCATAAACCATCTTATACGGAGACATACCCATAGGATTTTTATATGCAGTTCTATAGGCCCATAATGCATCATCAAGTTTCTTGGACCAATTCTTTCTAGATCTATTAACAGTCTTTTGCAAAATGAATTTGAGCTCTCTATTGCTCAATTCTACTTGATTACTAGACTGAGGGTGATAAGTAGATGCAATTCTATGATTAACATCATACTTAGCAAGCATTTTACGAAAGGCACCATGAATAAAATGTGAACCACCATCAGTCATTAAATATCTAGGGACTCCAAACCTTAGAAAAATAACTTCTTTAAGCATCTTAATAGAGGTGTTATGATCAACACTACTAGTTGGAATAGCTTCTACCCACTTAGTAACGTAATCAACAGCAAATAAAATATGTGTATATCCATTAGAGGCAGGAAAAGGTCCGATATAATCAAAACCCCAAACATCAAATGGTTCAATAACAAGAGAATAATTCATAGGCATTGCTTGACGTCTACTAATATTACCAATTCTTTGACATTCATCACAAGACAAGACAAACTTATGAGCATCTTTGAAGAGAGTAGGCCAATAAAAACCGGATTGCAATACCTTATGTGCAGTTCTATCTCCAGCGTGGTGTCCTCCATATGGTTCGGAATGACACTTGCGTAGAATCTGTTCCTGTTCATGCTCAGGTACACAACATCTAATAACACCATCTACTCCTTCTTTATAAAGGTGTGGGTCATCCCAGAAGTAATGTCTTAAATCATAAAAGAACTTTTTCTTTTGCTAGTATGTGAAACTAGGTGGTATAAATTTAGCAACAATGTAATTAGCATAATCAGCATACCATGGAGCAGTACAAGAAGCATTAATGACCGCTAATTGTTCATCAGGAAAGCTATCATCAATAGGTAGTGGGTCATCAAGTACATTCTCTAACCTAGACAAGTTGTCTGCAACGGGGTTCTCAGCTCCCTTTCTATCAATAATATGCAAATCAAATTCTTGGAGCAAGAGGACCCATCTAATAAGTCTAGGCTTAGCATCTTTCTTTTCCATAAGATATTTAATAGCAGCATGATCAGTGTGTATAGTAACTTTAGAATCAACTATGTAAGGTCTGAACTTATCACATGCAAATACAACTGCTAAGAATTCTTTTTCAGTAGTGGTATAGTTTCTCTGGGCAGTATCAAGAGTTTTACTAGCATATTCAATAACATTTAGTTTCTTATCAATTCTTTGCCCTAGAACAGCACCTACAGCATAATCACTAGCATCACACATAATTTCAAAGGGTAAATTCCAATCAGGTGGCTGAACAATAGGTGCAGTGATCAAATCCTTTTTAAGTATTTCAAATGCTTCTACACAATCATCATCAAAGACAAAAGGAATATCTTTTTGCCATAAATTAGTCAGAGGCCTAGAGATTTTAGAAAAGTCCTTAATGAACCTCCTATAAAAACCGGCGTGACCAAGGAAACTTCTTATACCTTTTATGTCCTTGGGACATGGCATCTTTTCAATAGCATCAACTTTGGCTTTATCAACTTCAATACCTCTTTCAGAAATTTTATGCCCCAAGACAATGCCTTCATTAACCATAAAGTGGCACTTTTCCCAATTCAAGACGAGACTAGTGTCTTCACATCTCTGCAAAACTCGATCAAGGTTGCTCAAGCAATCATCAAAAGAGGATGCATAAATGGAGAAATCATCCATGAATACCTCACAAATCTTTTCACAAAAGTCAGAGAATATACCCATCATACATCTTTGAAAGGTAGCAGCTGCATTACATAAACCAAAAGGCATACGTCTATAAGAAAAAGTACCGAAAGGGCAAGTAAAAGTAGTTTTGGATTGATCTTCTGCTGACACAGGTATTTGAGAGAAACCAGAATAACCATCTAAAAAGCAAAAATGTGTATGTTTGGACAGTCTTTCTAGCATTTGGTCAATAAAAGGTAAAGGGTAATGATCTTTCTTAGTAGCTTTATTTAATTTACGGAAATCAATTACCATCCTATAACCTGTAATTATTCTTTATGGAATCAATTCATCTTTATCATTAGGAACAACAGTAATACCTCCCTTCTTAAGAACGCAATGGACAGGGCTTACCCATTCACTATCAGCAACGGGATAAATTATACCTGCCTCTAGGATCTTTAGTATCTCCTTTCTTACCACTTCTTTCATCTTAGGATTTAACCGTCGTTGGGGGTCTCTAACTGGTTTGGCATCTTTCTCCAATTTTATTTTGTGCTGGCATAGAGTGGGACTAATGCCCTTAAGATCATCCAGAGTATATCCCATAGCAGCATGGTGCTTCTTCAGAGTTTTCAATAACCTTTCCTCTTCTTGCTCTGAAAGGTTAGCACTAATAATAACAGGATATATCTTATTTTCATCAAGATAAGCATATTTAAGATTATCAGGTAATGGTTTGAGCTCAAACACGGGATCACCCTTGGGTGGAGGGGGATCCCCTAAGATTTCAACAGGTAAGTTGTGTTTCAGAATAGGACCCTGTTGAAGAAATACTTCATCTATTTCCCTTCTTTCATTCATAAACATATCATTTTCATGGTCTACCAAATATTGTTCTAAAGGATCAGTTGGAGGTACGGCAATAGAAGCAAGACCAATGATTTCGTCCTTACTAGGCGATTCTTTATCACGGGGTTGTCTACGAAATTTAGTAAAATTAAACTCATGTTCCATATCCCCTAAGCCAATTGTAAGAACATCCTTTTCACAAACAATCCTAGCATTAATAGTATTCAAGAAGGGTCTACCAAATATAATGGGACAAAAGCTATCTTGTGGGGAACTAAGAACAAGAAAATCAGCAGGATATTTAACTTTCCCACACAAGACTTCAACATCTCTAACAATCCCAAATGGCTTAATAGTGTTCCTATTGGCAAGCTTAATAGTAACATCAATATCTTCTATTTCAGCGGGTGCAATATCATGCATAATTTCTTTATATAAGTCAAAAGGTATTGCACTAGCACTAGCACCCATATCACATAAGCCATGATAACAATGATCTCCTATTTTAATGGAAATAACAGGCATGCCTACAACAGGTCTATGTATCTTAACATCGGGTCTAGCAATATTAGCTGTTTCACCACAGAAGTAAATAACATGCCCATCTATATTATCATCCAAGAGATCTTTAACCATAGCAATACTAGGTTCAACTTTAATTTGCTCAGGAGGTGTATATGTTCTAGTATTACTCTTATGAACCATAGTTGAAGCTCTAGCATGATCCTTTATCCTAACAGGAAAAGGTGGTTTCTCAACATAAGTAGTAGGAACAATAGGATCATTATAAGTGATAGTCTTTTCTTCAACTGTAATAGGTGCAACTACTTTTACTTCAGTGGGAGGATTATATTCAAACCACTTCTCCTTAGGGAGATCAACGTGAGCAGCAAAAGATTCACAAAAAGAAGCTACTATCTCAGAGTCAAGTCCATATTTAGCGCTAAATCCACGAAAAGCATCGGTATCCATAAAAGATTTAACACAATCAAACTTAGGTGTCATACCTGACTCCTTACCATCGTCGGAACCCCAATCTTCAGAGTTGCGTTTAATTCTTTCCAATAAATCCCACTTGAATTCAGTAGTCTTCAGCATATAAGAACCAGCACAGGAAGTATCGAGCATGGTGCGATTGTTGTCAGAAAGCCGAGCATAAATTTTTTGAATAATAATTTCTCTTGAGAGCTCATGAATGGGGCATGAATATAACATTGACTTAAGCCTCCCCCAAGCTTGAGCGATGCTTTCTCCTTCGCGAGGCCAGAAATTATATATGTAATTACGATCACGATGAACAAGATGCATAGGATAGAACTTCTGGTGAAATTCCAATTTCAATCGTTTATAGTTCCAAGATCCCGTATCATCACATAGCCTATACCATGTCAATGCATCTCCCTTCAAAGATAAAGGGAAGACCTTCCTCTTAACAACATCATCTGGAATACCTGCAAGCTTAAATAATCCACAAACTTCATCCACAAAGATAAGGTGTAAATCGGGATGCAATGTCCCATCTCTTGCAAAGGGATTAGCTAGCAGTTTCTCTATCATACCCGAAGGAATCTCAAAGTGAACATTTTCAATAGGTCCAGAAGGTTGAGGAGCAATTCTTTGCTCTACTGGTCGGGGCGAAGATGCCCCGAACAAGCCCCTCAAAGGATTAGTTTCCATAGTAACAAATGACAGAAAATTTCAGCACACTACATAAATGTTTCCTTACCAAGTTCCACTCACCAAAGGCGCTTCACTCCCCGGCAACGGCGCCAGAAAAGAGTCTTGATGACCCACAAGTGTAGGGGATCTATCGTAGTCCTTTCGATAAGTAAGAGTGTCGAACCCAACGAGGAGGAGAAGGAAATGACAAGCAGTTTTCAGTAAGGTATTCTCTGCAAGCACTGAAATTGTAGATGAAAGATAGTTTTGTGATGAGGTAATTTGTAACGGGTAACAAGCAATGAAAGTAAATAAAGTGCAGCAAGGTGGCCCAATCCTTTTCGTAGCAAAGGACAAGCCTGGACAATTTCTTATAATGAGAAAAGTGCTCCCGAGGACACATGGGAATTATCGTCAAGCCAGTTTCATCACGTTCATATGATTCGCGTTCGGTACTTTGATAATTTGATATGTGGGTGGACCGGTGCTTGGGTACTGCCCTTACTTGGACAAGCATCCCACTTATGATTAACCCCTATTGCAAGCATCTGCAACTACAAAAGAAGTATTAAGGTAAACCTAACCATAGCATTAAACTAGTGGATCCAAATCAGCCCCTTACGAAGCAACACATAAGCTAGGGTTCAAGCTTGTGTCACTCTAGCAACCCATCATCTACTTATTACTTCCCAATGCCTTCCTCTAGGCCCAAATAATGGTGAAGTGTCATGTAGTCGACGTTCACATAACACCACTAGAGGAGAGACAACATACATCTCATCAAAATATCGAACGAATACCAAATTCACATTACTACTAATAGCAAGACTTCACCCATGTCCTCAGGAACAAACGTAACTACTCACAAAGCATATTCATGTTCATGATCAGAGGAGTATTAATATGCATTAAGGATCTGAACATATGATCTTCCACCAAATAAACCAACTAGCATCAACTACAAGCAGTAATCAACACTACTAGCAACCCACAGGTACCAATTTGTGGTTTTGATACAAGATTGGATACAAGAGATGAACTGGGGTTTTGAGAGGAGATGGTGCTGGTGAAGATGTTGATGGATATTGACCCCCTCCCGATGAGAGGATCGTTGGTGATGACGATGGTGATGATTTCCCCCTCCCGGAGGGAAGTTTCCCCGGCAGAACAGCTCCGCCGGAGCCCTAGATTGGTTCCGCCAAGGTTCCGCCTCGTGGCGGTGGAGTTTCGTCCCGTAAGCTTGCTTATGATTTTTTCCAGGGTAAAAGCCTTCATATAGCAGAAGAGGGGCACCGGAGGGCCACCAGGGGGCCAAGGAGACAGGGGGCGCGCCCAGTAAGGGAGGGCGCGCCCCCCACCCTCCTGGCCAGGGTGTGGGCCCCCTCTGGTACTTCTTTCGCTCAATAATTCTTATAAATTCCAAAAATGACTTTCGTGGAGTTTCAGGACTTTTGGAGCTGTGCAGAATAGGTTTCCAATATTTGCTCCTTTTCCAGCCAGAATTCCAGCTGCCGGCATTCTCCCTCTTCATGATAAACCTTGTAAAATAAGAGAGAATAGACATAAGTATTGTGACATAACTTGTAATAACAGCCCATAATGCAATAAATATCGATATAAAAGCATGATGCAAAATGGATGTATCAGTCCGACGCGGGCACAGATTGCCCCGAGAGCCGCCTCGTCAGCCTCCTCGACCAACTCCACGTCGCCAGCGAGCCTGCTACGGATTTGGAGTCGGTCGGCTCCACCGACCCGATGCTTGTCGACTCCGACACGGCATCGCTTGACGCCTTCCCCACCAACGTGGTGGTCATCGATGACCCTCTTCCTCGAGCTGACAAGGGCGGCAGCACCGTCGCTGAGGTGCTGGTCATCAGCCATGGCGCCGCCTCCGGCGAAAACGCCCACGACACCCTGCAGACGGTGCTCACGACCTGTCCGCCCCCATCCCGGCCGACGCCGACGCCGAAACACTGCAGGCCCGCCGCCTTGCCCTCATCGAGAACGGCCAGAAGATAGCCTCCATGAGACGCCTCACCGAGGCTTACCAGTGTGAGGTTGATCGCGCAGCCTTTGGCACGCCGCCTGCTGGCGGACCCAGCCGGATTGGCGTCATCAAGAAGCGCGGGGCCGCCATTGCCAGCATGCTGGGTGTTGACCGCCCAGTCTACGCCACGCCACTCGAGAACCTGCGTGCCACCCAGGCGGCCGTGGACGAGCTGAACGGGCTAGAGGGCGATGAGCTCCACTGCATGACCAGACGCGTCCAACAGCTGATCGACGCGGCCGCAGCGCGGCACGAAGCTGGCGCCCGCGCCAAGAGTCCTCCCCCATGCCGAGAGCACGGCGCGACATCCTGGACGCCGACTGCGGACGGCGCCCGCGCAAGAAAAGACAAGGAGCTGACTGTTAGCCGCAGTCGGACTCGCCTCACCATCGAGCGCGACGCAGAAGGCCGCCCCCGAGCTGTGGAGTGACAAGGCAACCCGCCTCCTCCTCTGCCTCGCGGGGAGAGATATCCCACCCCGCCGCCTATCACACACCCAACGCTCAGCGGCCGACTGGGCCACCGCGAAGGAATCGGCAAGAATGATGCCCGCCATCGGATCGACCGCCTGGCGCGATCCCTGGCGCTAGAAGAAGAAGACGATGTCGGTCTGCCCTGTTTCGGTCCCCGCATCCGCGACGAGCCCTTTCCCAAAGGGTTCTCGCTCCCCAGAGACACGCCAAAATACAATGGCTCGGTGAAGCCAGAAGACTGGTTGATCGACTACTACACTGCAGTCAGCATAGCAAACGGAAACAGGCGCGTTGCCGTGAAGTACGTTCCTCTCATGCTTCAAGGCACGGCACGCACCTGGCTGAACAGCCTCAAGCCCTACAGCATCAACAGCTGGCTAGACTTCATGGAAGTAATAGCCCTAGCTATGGCGAAGTTGTACACACGATTTTACGAGTTCAGGCCCTTCTCGCAGGAAGTAATAGCCCTACGTCTCGGAGCTCGGAGGCAGTCGACTGGATTATGCGTGTGAATGTTACAGGGGGTGCGAACCCTTGCCCCAGAGGAGGGGGTGGCTTATATAGAGTGCGCCAGGACCCCAGCTCCCCTCCATTACAGGGGTTCAATGTACATAAAGATAGGGCGTTACTGGTAACGCTAGCAAGAAGTGCTATGAATGGCCTTAAAGACTACGTAGTGAATGCCTGACCGTTGCAGCGTCGGGTGACTCTTGATCTTCAGTAGGTCGAGTGGTTCCTTGTATAGTCGAGTGGTTACAGGAAAGATGGATCCCCGAGTGGTTGGCCAGTCGAGTGAAAAGCACTCGACGCCTTAGCAGGGCCCTTCTTGTTGCCCTTTGGGTTTCTTTGCTTCCTTGATAATGGCCCTGGATAGGGCTTATTGTTGGAAATATGCCCTAGAGGCAATAATAAATGGTTATTATTATATTTCTTTGTTCATGGTAATTGTCTATTATTCATGCTATAATTGTATTGTCCGGAAATCATAATACATGTGTGAATACATAGACCACAACGTGTCCCTAGTAAGCCTCTAGTTGACTAGCTCGTTGATCAACAGATAGTCATGGTTTCCTGACTATGGACATTGGATGTCATTGATAACGGGATCACATCATTAGGAGAATGATGTGATGGACAAGACCCAATCCTAAGCATAGCATAAAAGATCGTGTAGTTTCGTTTGCTAGAGCTTTTCCAATGTCCAGTATCTTTTCCTTAGACCATGAGATCGTGCAACTCCCGGATACCGTAGGAGTGCTTTGGGTGTGCCAAACGTCACAACGTAACTGGGTGACTATAAAGGTGCACTACGGGTATCTCCGAAAGTGTCTGTTGGGTTGGCATGGATCGAGACTGGGATTTGTCACTCCGTGTGACGGAGAGGTATCTCTGGGCCCACTCGGTAATGCATCATCATAATGAGCTCAATGTGACTAAGGCGTTAGTCACGGGATCATGCATTGCGGTACGAGTAAAGAGACTTGCCGGTAACGATATTGAACAAGGTATTGGGATACCGACGATCGAATCTCGGGCAAGTAACATAACGATTGACAAAGGGAATTGCATACGGGATTGATTGAATCCTCGACACCGTGGTTCATCCGATGAGATCATCGTGGAACATGTGGGAGCCAACATGGGTATCCAGATCCCGCTGTTGGTTATTGACCGGAGAGGCGTCTCGGTCATGTCTGCATGTCTCCCGAACCCGTAGGGTCTACACACTTAAGGTTCGGTGACGCTAGGGTTGTAGAGATATATGTATGCGGAAACCCGAAAGTTGTTCGGAGTCCCGGACGAGATCCCGGACGTCACGAGAGGTTCCGGAATGGTCCGGACGTGAAGAATTATATATAGGAAGTCAAGTTTTGGCCACCGGGAAAGTTTCGGGGGTTACCGGTATTGTACCGGGACCACCGGAAGGGTCCCGGGGGTCCACCGGGTGGGGCCACCTATCCCGGAGGGCCCCATGGGCTGAAAGTGGAAGGGAACCAGCCCCTAGTGGGCTGGGCGCCCCCCCATGGGCCTCCCCCCATGCGCCTAGGGTTGGGAACCCTAGGGTGGGGGGACTTCCCCCTTGCCTTGGGGGGCAAGGCAACCCCTTCCCCCCCTTTGGCCGCCGCCCCCCCAACCCTACATGGGTTTTGGCCGGCCCCCCCTCCCAAAGGGGCCTATATAAAGGGGGGGAGGGAGGGCAGAAACCTACAGCCTTGGGCGCCTCCCTCTTCCCCTGCAACACCTCTCTCTCTCTCGCAGAAGCTCGGCGAAGCCCTGCCGGAGACCCGCTACATCCACCACCACGCCGTCGTGCTGCTGGATCTCCATCAACCTCTCCTTCCCCCTTGCTGGATCAAGAAGGAGGAGACGTCGCTGCACCGTACGTGTGTTGAACGCGGAGGTGCCGTCCGTTCGGCACTCGGTCATCGGTGATTTGGATCACGGCGAGTACGACTCCGTCATCCACGTTCATTGGAACGCTTCCGCTCGCGATCTACAAGGGTATGTAGATGCACTCCTTTCCCCTCGTTGCTAGTAGACTCCATAGATGCATCTTGGTGAGTGTAGGAAAATTTTAAATTATGCTACGATTCCCAACAGTGGCATCATGAGCCAGGCCTATGCGTAGTTACTATGCACGAGTAGAACACAAAGCAGTTGTGGGCGTTGAGTTTGCCAATTCTTCTTGCCGCTACTAGTCTTTTCTTGTTTCGGCAGCATTGTAGGATGAAGCGGCCCGGACCAACCTTACACGTACACTTACGTGAGACAGGTTCCACCGACTGACATGCACTAGTTGCATAAGGTGGCTAGCGGGTGTCTGTCTCTCCTACTTTAGTCGGAACGGATTCGATGAAAAGGGTCCTTATGAAGGGTAAATAGAAATTGGCAAATCACGTTGTGGTCATACGTAGGTAAGAAAACGTTCTTGCTAGAAACCTACAAACCACGTAAAAACTTGCAACAACAATTAGAGGACGTCTAACTTGTTTTTGCAGCAAGTGCTATGTGATGTGATATGGCCAGAAGATGTGATGAATGATATATGTGATGTATGAGATTGATCATATTCTTGTAATAGGAATCACGACTTGCATGTCGATGAGTATGACAACCGGCAGGAGCCATAGGAGTTGTCTTTATTATTTTGTAGGACCTGCATGTCATTGAATAACGCCATGTAAATTACTTTACTTTGTTGCTAAACGCGTTAGCCATAGAAGTAGAAGTAATCGTTGGCGTGACGACTTCATGAAGACACAATGATGGAGATCATGATGATGGAGATCATGGTGTCATGCCGGTGACGAAGATGATCATGGTGCCCCGAAGATGGAGATCAAAGGAGCATGATGATATTGGCCATATCATGTCACTATTTGATTGCATGTGATGTTTATCATGTTTTTGCATCTTATTTGCTTAGAACGACGGTAGTAAGTAAGATGATCCCTTATAATAATTTCAAGAAAGTGTTCACCCTAACTGTGCACCGTTGCGAAGGTTCGTTGTTTCGAAGCACCACGTGATGATCGGGTGTGATAGATTCTAACGTTCGAATACAACGGGTGTTGACGAGCCTAGCATGTACAGACATGGCCTCGGAACACACGCAATACACTTAGGTTGACTTGATGAGCCTAGCATGTACAGACATGGCCTCGGAACACGGAGGACCGAAAGGTCGAGCATGAGTCGTATAGAAGATATGATCAACATGGAGATGTTCACCGATCTTGACTAGTCCGTTTCACGTGATGATCGGACACGGCCTAGTTAAACTCGGATCATGTTTCACTTAGATGACGAGAGGGATGTCTATCTGAGTGGGAGTTCACTAAATAATTTGATTAGATGAACTTAATTATCATGAACTTAGTCTAAAATCTTTACACTATGTATTGTAGATCAAATGGCCAACGTTGTCCTCAATTTCAACGCGTTCCTAGAGAAAACCAAGCTGAAAGATGATGGCAGCAACTATACGGACTGGGTCCGGAACCTGAGGCTCATCCTAATAGTAGCCAAGAAAGATTATGTCTTAGAAGCACCGCTAGGTGATGCACCAATCCCTGAGAACCAAGACGTTATGAACGCTTGGCAATCACGTGCTGATGATTACTCCCTCGTTCAGTGCGGCATGCTTTACAGCCTAGAACCGGGTCTCCAAAAGCGTTTTGAGAAACATGGAGCATACGAGATGTTCGAGGAGCTGAAATTGGTTTTCCAAGCTCATGCCCGGGTCGAGAGATATGATGTCTCCGACAAGTTCTTCAGCTGTAAAATGGAGGAGAACAGTTCTGTTAGTGAGCACATACTCAGAATGTCTGGGTTGCATAACCGCTTGTCTCAGCTGGGAGTTAATCTCCCGGATGACGCGGTCATTGACAGAATCCTCCAGTCGCTTCCACCAAGCTACAAGAGCTTTGTGATGAACTACAATATGCAAGGGATGGAAAAGACCATTCCTGAGGTATATTCAATGCTGAAATCAGCGGAAGGGGAGATCAGAAAAGAACATCAAGTGTTGATGGTGAATAAAACCACTAAGTTCAAGAGGGGCAAGGGTAAGAAGAACTTCAAGAAGGACGGCAAGGGAGTTGCCGCGCCCGGTAAGCCAGTTACTGGGAAGAAGTCAAAGAATGGACCCAAGCCCGGGACTGAGTGCTTTTATTGCAAGGGAAGTGGTCACTGGAAGCGGAACTGTCCCAAATATTTAGCGGACAAGAAGAAGGCCGGCAACACCAAAGGTATATGTGATATACATGTAATTGATGTGTACCTTACCTGTACTCGTAGTAGCTCCTGGGTATTTGATACCGGTGCGGTTGCTCATATTTGTAACTCAAAACAGGAACTACGGAATAAACGGAGACTGGCAAAGGACGAGGTGACGATGCGCGTCGGGAATGGTTCCAAGGTCGATGTGATTGCCGTCGGCACGCTGCCTCTGCATCTACCCACGGGATTAGTTTTAAACCTCAATAATTGTTATTTAGTGCCAGCTTTGAGCATGAACATTGTATCTGGATCTCGTTTAATTCGAGATGGCTACTCATTTAAATCCGAGAATAATGGTTGTTCTATTTATTTGAGAGATATGTTTTATGGTCATGCCCCGCTGGTCAATGGTTTATTCTTGATGAATCTCGAACGTGATGTTACACATGTTCATAATGTGAATACCAAAAGATGTAAAGTTGATAACGATAGTCCCACATATCTGTGGCACTGCCGCCTTGGTCACATTGGTGTCAAGCGCATGAAGAAGCTCCATGCAGATGGACTTTTGGAGTCTCTTGTTTACGAATCATTTGATACGTGCGAACCATGCCTCATGGGTAAGATGACCAAGACTCCGTTCTCCGGAACAATGGAGCGAGCAACCAACTTATTGGAAATCATACATACCGATGTGTGTGGTCCAATGAGTGTTGAGGCTCGCGGAGGATATCGTTATGTTCTCACTCTCACTGATGATTTAAGTAGATATGGGTATGTCTACCTAATGAAACACAAGTATGAAACCTTTGAAAAGTTCAAGGAATTTCAGAGTGAAGTTGAGAACCACGTGACAGGAGAATACAATTCTTACGATCAGATCGTGGTGGAGAATATTTAAGTCACAAGTTTGGTGCACACTTAAGGAAATGTGGAATAGTTTCACAACTCACGCCGCCTGGAACACCTCAGAGAAATGGTGTGTCCGAACGTCGTAATCGCACTCTATTGGATATGGTGCGATCTATGATGTCTCTTACCGATTTACCGCTCTCATTTTGGGGCTATGCTTTAGAGACTGCCGCATTCACTTTAAATAAGGCTCCGTCGAAATCCGTTGAGATGACACCGTATGAATTATGGTTTGGGAAGAAACCTAAGCTGTCGTTTCTAAAAGTTTGGGGATGCGATGCTTATGTCAAGAAACTTCAACCTGAAAAGCTCGAACCCAAGTCGGAAAAATGTGTCTTCATAGGATACCCTAAGGAAACTATTGGGTATACCTTCTACCTCAGATCCGAAGGCAAGATCTTCGTTGCCAAGAACGGGTCCTTTCTGGAGAAGGAGTTTCTCTCGAAAGAATTGAGTGGGAGGAAAGTGGAACTTGATGAGGTGATAGTCACCCCTTCTGAACCGGAAAGTAGCGCAGCGCGGGAAAATGTTCCTGTGGTGCCTACACCGACTGGGGAGGAAGTTAATGATGATGATCATGAAGCTTCGGATCAAGTTACTGAACTTCGTAGGTCCACAAGGACACGTTCCGCACCAGAGTGGTACGGCAACCCTGTCCTGGAAATCATGTTGTTAGACAACGGTGAACCTTCGAACTATGAAGAAGCGATGGCGGGCCCGGATTCTGACAAATGGCTAGAAGCCATGAAATCCGAGATAGAATCCATGTATGAAAACAAAGTATGGACTTTGACTGACTTGCCCGATGAGCGGCGAGCCATAGAAAACAAATGGATCTTTAAGAAGAAGACGGACGCGGATGGTAATGTGACCATCTACAAAGCTCGACTTGTCGCTAAGGGTTATCGACAAGTTCAAGGGGTTGACTACGATGAGACTTTCTCACCCGTAGCGAAGCTGAAGTCCGTCCGAATCATGTTAGCAATTGCCGCATACTATGATTATGAGATATGGCAGATGGACGTCAAAACGGCATTCCTTAACGGCTTCCTTAAGGAAGAGTTGTATATGATACAGCCCGAAGGTTTTGTCGATCCTAAGGATGCTAACAAAGTATGCAAGCTCCAGCGCTCAATCTATGGGCTGGTGCAAGCATCTCGGAGTTGGAACATTCGCTTTGATGAGATGATCAAAGCGTTTGGGTTTACACAGACTTATGGAGAAGCCTGTGTTTACAAGAAAGTGAGTGGGAGCTCTGTAGCATTTCTCATATTATATGTGGATGACATATTATTGATGGGAAATGATATAGAATTCTTGGAAAGTATAAAGGCCTATTTGAATAAGTGTTTTTCAATGAAGGACCTTGGAGAAGCTGCTTATATATTAGGCATCAAGATCTATAGAGATAGATCAAGACGCCTCATTGGTCTTTCACAGAGTACATACCTTGACAAGATATTGAAGAAGTTTAGTATGGATCAGTCCAAGAAGGGGTTCTTGCCTGTATTGCAAGGTGTGCAATTGAGCACGGCTCAATGCCCGACCACGGCAGAAGATATAGAAAAGATGAGTGTCATCCCCTATGCCTCGGCCATAGGGTCTATTATGTATGCCATGCTGTGTACCAGACCTGATGTAAACCTTGCCGTAAGTTTGGTAGGAAGGTACCAAAGTAATCCCGGCATGGAACACTGGACAGCGGTCAAGAATATCCTGAAGTACCTGAAGAGGACTAAGGATATGTTTCTCGTTTATGGAGGTGACGAAGAGCTCGTCGTAAAGGGTTACGTCGACGCTAGCTTCGACACAGATCTGGATGACTCGAAGTCACAAACCGGATACGTGTATATTTTGAATGGAGAAGCAGTAAGCTGGTGTAGTTGCAAGCAAAGCGTCGTGGCGGGATATACATGTGAAGCAGAGTACATGGCAGCCTCGGAGGCAGCGGAGGAAGCAGTCTGGATGAAGGAGTTCATTACCGACCTAGGGGTGATTCCCAATGCGTCGGGCCCGATGACTCTCTTCTGTGACAACACTTGAGCTATTGCCCTTGCGAAGGAGATCAGGTTTCACAGGAAGACCAGGCATATCAAGCGTCGCTTCAACTCCATTCGTGAAAGTGTTCAAAATGGAGACATAGATATTTGTAAAGTACATACGGACCTGAATGTAGCAGATCCGTTGACTAAACCTCTCCCTAGGGCAAAACATGATCAACACCAGGACGCAATGGGTGTTCGATTCATCACAATGTAACTAGATTATTGACTCTAGTGCAAGTGGGAGACTGTTGGAAATATGCCCTAGAGGCAATAATAAATGGTTATTATTATATTTCTTTGTTCATGGTAATTGTCTATTATTCATGCTATAATTGTATTGTCCGGAAATCATAATACATGTGTGAATACATAGACCACAACGTGTCCCTAGTAAGCCTCTAGTTGACTAGCTCGTTGATCAACAGATAGTCATGGTTTCCTGACTATGGACATTGGATGTCATTGATAACGGGATCACATCATTAGGAGAATGATGTGATGGACAAGACCCAATCCTAAGCATAGCATAAAAGATCGTGTAGTTTCGTTTGCTAGAGCTTTTCCAATGTCAAGTATCTTTTCCTTAGACCATGAGATCGTGCAACTCCCGGATACCGTAGGAGTGCTTTGGGTGTGCCAAACGTCACAACGTAACTGGGTGACTATAAAGGTGCACTACGGGTATCTCCGAAAGTGTCTGTTGGGTTGGCACGGATCGAGACTGGGATTTGCCACTCCGTGTGACGGAGAGGTATCTCTGGGCCCACTCGGTAATGCATCATCATAATGAGCTCAATGTGACTAAGGCGTTAGTCACGGGATCATGCATTGCGGTACGAGTAAAGAGACTTGCCGGTAACGAGATTGAACAAGGTATTGGGATACCGACGATCGAATCTCGGGCAAGTAACATACCGATTGACAAAGGGAATTGCATACGGGATTGATTGAATCCTCGACACCGTGGTTCATCCAATGAGATCATCGTGGAACATGTGGGAGCCAACATGGGTATCCAGATCCCGATGTTGGTTATTGACCGGAGAGGCGTCTCGGTCATGTCTGCATGTCTCCCGAACCCGTAGGGTCTACACACTTAAGGTTCGGTGACGCTAGGGTTGTAGAGATATATGTATGCGGAAACCCGAAAGTTGTTCGGAGTCCCGGAAGAGATCCCGGACGTCACGAGAGGTTCCGGAATGGTCCGCAGGTGAAGAATTATATATAGGAAGTCAAGTTTTGGCCACCGGGAAAGTTTCGGGGGTTACCGGTATTGTACCGGGACCACCGGAAGGGTCCCGGGGGTCCACCGGGTGGGGCCACCTATCCCGGAGGGCCCCATGGGCTGAAAGTGGAAGGGAACCAGCCCCTAGTGGGCTGGGCGCCCCCCATGGGCCTCCCCCCATGCGCCTAGGGTTGGGAACCCTAGGGTGGGGGGACTTCCCCCTTGCCTTGGGGGGCAAGGCAACCCCTTCCCCCCCTTTGGCCGCCGCCCCCCCCCCCCCCCAACCCTAGATGGGTTTTGGCCGGCCCCCCCTCCCAAGGGGGCCTATATAAAGGGGGGAGGGAGGGCAGCAACCTACAGCCTTGGGCGCCTCCCTCTTCCCCTGCAACACCTCTCTCTCTCTCTCGCAGAAGCTCGGCGAAGCCCTGCCGGAGACCCGCTACATCCACCACCACGCCGTCGTGCTGCTGGATCTCCATCAACCTCTCCTTCCCCCTTGCTGGATCAAGAAGGAGGAGACATCGCTGCACCGTACGTGTGTTGAACGCGGAGGTGCCGTCCGTTCGGCACTCGGTCATCGGTGATTTGGATCACGGCGAGTACGACTCCGTCATCCACGTTCATTGGAACGCTTTCGCTCGCGATCTACAAGGGTATGTAGATGCAATCCTTTCCCCTCGTTGCTAGTAGACTCCATAGATGCATCTTGGTGAGCGTAGGAAAATTTTAAATTATGCTACGATTCCCAACACTTATAGGTCAGGCCTATGACTCTACCCCAGGTCTATGTCATCATCATTAGCCCCCGAATGGATTGAGGTTCGAGTGAAAGAAGGTTGAAGTTAATCTCACTTCGACTTGTATTTCACAGCTTCCATGCTTGCGCAGAGGCCAATGTTGGGAACTTCAGCTTCGTTTCAGTCGCCTTGATCGATTCAGAAGTCATCGATTGGATTTGTAACACCATCTGTCGAGTGTTATTTTGGCGTGCAGATTCTCGCTCGTGATTGATTGCAGTGTATCCCGGATTTCACGGGATTCAGAATTTTAGGGAAGCGCGCGGGACGGGGCGTGCTGAAGTAAGCGGGGCGGATAGACGGGAGCGCCTCAATCACCGCGCCACCTTTTTCGCCACGTACGTTGCACGCGATTGTCGCGGGATTTGACAGGACTGTCTGGACCCACGCGTCAGCCACTCGGAAGCGGCCTCTTATAAGGCGACGGAGCCGAGGCGTCCGCACTGTACGCGTCTGTTTCCTCCCTTCCTCCTTTGCTTCTCCACGACATCTAGCTCCTCCGCTCTCGACGCCGCCGCCTGACCACCATGGTGAAGGATAAGACGGCAGCGCTGGAATGCGCGAAGAAGACGGCGGGGGCGACGAAGGGTAAGAAGCCGAACCGCGGGTCGTCGTCGCGCTTGAAGCTGCCGGCAGGTTGGATCCAAGGCGACTGGATCCAATCTTCGCTTCGGCAGGATGACTTGGACGAGCTGATGGAATCCGGTCTGATCGCCAAGGGGCGGCGAGTCTGCCAGGGAGCGAGATGGCGCCGCAGCCTCGACCCGGTGAGTGCATATTAGTCACCACCCACGTCGACCGGGGTTTTTTGCTTCCCCCACATGCCTTCTTCAGGGGTTTCTTGAACTTTTTTGGTGCTCAACTCCATCATTTCTCTCCCAATACCATCACATATCTTGCTGCATTTGTATCTATGTGTGAGAACTTTCTGGGATGTCGGCCGCATTGGGGTTTGTTCAAGCATATCTTCACCATCCGTTCTCAGTCGGTGAAGAAAACGAATTCGAGTGACGGGAGAACCCATGTCATTCAGATGTGCAGTGGTTTAGGTATCCAGAAGAGGAAGAGGAGCTCTTTCCCTTCCATGACCCTTCCCGAGTCAGTTAGAGGCTGGCAGTTGACCTGGTTCTACTGCCAGGACCTCGCAACCCCTGGCGAGTCGACCGGACTTCCCCCCTTCACCTTTGACCGTGCTCAGACTCCTTCATTGAAAGTAACTGCTGCTGAGGAAGTGGAGACGAACATGCTGGTCGAGAGGGTAGTTCAGCTGATAAATCAGGGTGTCACTAGCATGGACCTGCTGGAGGTATTCCTCAGTAGACATATTCAGCCGCTTCAGTACCGTGGCCATCCCATGTGGATGTACACCGGGCCCGGTGATACCGCTCGGGTTCATCCTGAAGAGGTACCGGCCAAGACAGTGGCCATGTGGTTGACGAGCATTACAGGCAACAAGGACAACCCCAGAGGAGCCAGGAGAGTCGTTCCCTTTAGTGACGGCAATCCTCCTGACAAGGTTCGACTTCTGCGACCGACTGCATTTGAGCACACTTTTTGACTGTTTCTGAACCTAACTGGTTTCCATTCGACTTCCTGTCTTGCAGGTTTACACTTTGACGTATTCGATGCCCAATGGTGAACAAGCCCTGGAGCAGGACCGTGAGGGCGAGGACAGTGCGGAGGAGAGCGGAGAGTGGGAATCTCCGGACAACGACGACGATGAAGATGATGAGAGTGAGGAGTCGGACGAGGAGGAGGAGGTCGACTCGTCGCCCCATACCGAACGTCGATCCAAGCAACACCATGATCCAGCGGGTGGGTGCGGTAAGGCTGTGGCCTCGAGCGCTCAAGGGCACAAGCGCACTCGGTCTTCAACTCCAGAGCTGGCGGAGAAAGTCACCAAGCAGCCCAAGATCAACCCCGCAAAGGCTCGGAAGACTCTGCCAAAGATCAAGATGGAAGTACCTATCCCCTCTGGGTAAATGTCTTTTCTGTATTTTTCTTTGTACTGACTGATTCTCCTATTCTAACCGAGTGGATTACAAACTTGTCCAGCCCTGCCTCCGCTGCGACTGACATGGATATTGACAAGACTCCAGGGGACGAAGAAACCGATGACGCGACCACCTCTCGAGCTGGTAAGTCCGCTTAGTCAAAACTTATTTCGCCGATTGAATTGTCGGTCGACTGATTTTCTGTTGCTTTCTCTTTTCGCTGCAGCTCCGCGATACGTCGTCATGCTTCCCGATGATGAAGAAGAAGAAATGCCTCCGAAGGAGAGGAAGAGGAGAGGCAAAGGCTCGAGCAGGAGAGTGTTTGAAGTTCAAGTCCCTCAGTCGACGTCGGTGCTTGAAGCGGTGGTCGAGCGAACTGAAGATCCAATTCGGACCAACGTTACATTCGCCGACCCATTGACGACTGATCGCCCGTCGGGGTCGACTAATCCAGCTCCTGCTGCCCCAGTGCAAATCCCTGCATCCGACCCAGTGGCTGCTTCAACTGCCTTGGAGTCATCACTCTTTACTGCATACCAAACCCCAGACGACTCGCCAAGTGCTGCCAGGGAGGCTCTTCGCCAGGTGACCCTTGCCATGGAGCAGGTGAATGTGATACACGACGCCAGTCAGGTGGCCTACAACGCTAGCACCGCCCTGCAGACCAATGTTAAGGTCAGTTATCTCCCGTTTGGCGTCTGATCACCCACTGGAGTTTGTCTGTTTTAAAATTGCATAAGTCCGCTTGAGTCGACGAGGATTGAGTCGACTGAATCTTTGACAAACTGCTTTATTATTCGTAAGATGCCCGTGGTTGAGCGTTTTGGAACTTTATGTGCATCTATCATGAGTTTGCACTTTGCGTCTGCTCACCCATCGGGTTGTAGTTCTTGCACTGTTGAACTAGTGGGGGCACGCTGAGTGCACCCACTGGGTGTTGTCCCCGAGACCATGGTTGACTGCAGGCAGTCGACTATGGTCTGAGAGTTTAAATTTTCTCACTCGACCTGGGCAGACCATGCCGAGTGTTGAGTCAAACCAGTGGGGGCACGCTGAGTGCACCCACTGGGTGTAGTCCCCGAGACCGTGGTCGGCTGCAGGCAGTCGACTATGGTCTGATAGCAACTCTTTTTTTACGCTCATGCTGGGCAGACTATGCCAAGTGTTGAATCAAACTAGTGGGGGCACGCTGAGTGCACCCACTGGGTGTAGTCCCTGAGACTGCCGTTGAATGTTTGATTCGATGGTAGTCTTAGAGAAACTTTCACCGTGACATTCTTTTGTTTCTGTCGACTAATGTAACTTATATGCTGTCTGCAGAAATCTTGTGATCTTGGGGCTCAGCTTTCTGTGCTGAACAAGCAGCAAATCAGCCTCAATCTTGACCTGCAGCTGGCCCAGAACAACCTCAAGACCGCTCGTGAGGAAGTAACTGCCATGGGAGGTAACCAATTGAAAACTGTCCATCTTATAACTTGTATTTTTCCGTGTGTGCTTTAGTCACCTTGAACCGAGTGACTTCACTCGAGCAGATGTGCTTAGTGAAAACCGACAACTTCAAGCTCGTCTGAAGAATGTTGTTTCTTTAGAGAAAATGAAGCAGGCTCTGGAGCAGAAGGATCTCAATCTTGTTGCTGCCTAGAAGGAGGCGTGAGAGAAAACGACGCTTGCTGACAAGAAGCTGGCTTCAGTCGGCAAGTTGGAAGAAGAGAATTCCATTCTCAAGATTGCCATCTCTGATGCCAACCGGGAAGTCGAGCAACTGAAGAAGGACAAGAACAAGCTGACTGACGAGATTGCAAGTCATAGGGCCAAGAAGGGCGAGTTGGAATCCTATCTGGGCCAGCTTGCCGCAAAACTGGTCTTAAAACTTGAAGGTATTGTTGTTCGATTGACTCGTTATTGTGGACTGAATATTCTTTACCATACTGCCGACTCATTATTCACTCGACTGCGCAGAACTTTGCCAAGACTTCAAAGAAGAAACGGGGCGAGTCGAGACTGGTCTCGATCCCATAAACTGTCCAATCAAGGATGATGTCGCAATGAATGTACTGCGGATGAAATCTCGCGTGGATAGCGCAATTGCTTATCTTGCCCGTCTGAAGGCGGCGATGACTTGTGTTGATATTGAACTCTGGCCACAGGCGGAACTGGCTCAAGACCTCGAGTCTCTGATGGCTCGGCTGAATCAGATACCCGACCGAGTGCAAGAATGGAAGAAATCATCTGCTCGCTGTGGTGCTGATGTCGCCCTGTCATTGGTTCGAGTGCATTGCAAGGATGTCAATGAGGACAAGCTGGCGGCGCTCAAGGTCGCCAACACCAAAAAACACACTTTCAAGTCCTTCATGGATACTTTCCTCGACGTCGCCACTCGTATTGCAGACAGCATAGACCTCGACAGTTTCTGCGATCCCGCCAGTCCTTCTCCTGCCGAGTGATCCAAAAAATTTATGCTTCACCTTTATTTGCCTCGGAATGCCGAGTGATTAAGTAATCGTTAAACTCCTTTGGGCTAGGTGCCCGAGTACTTTTAATCCGCGAACCAGAACCTTAGGATTTATCCGAACTTGGTTTATCTTTGAATATGCTTGCTTTTGTCTTCTGTGGTACTTGTTTCTTCACTCGGAATAATCTTTGAATGGTGCAGCTCCAAGGTGGAAGGTGACAGTCGACCTGCACTTCGTCGTCCTTGCAAATAGGGATGGAGTATACGTTATACTTGTGGCGCAGCTCCGAGGAGAAGGTAGCAATTGACCCGCGCCTCGTTGTCCTGACGGATCGAAATGGAGCACACGTTATACTTGTGGCGCAGCTCTGAGGAGAAGGTAGCAATCGACCTGCACCTCGTCGTCCTGACGGATCGGGATGGAGCGTACGTTATACTTGTGGCGCAGGTAGAAATCGACCTGCACCTGACGGATCGGGATGGGGCGTGTGACCAAGTTTCCAAGTGAGAAGGTCAGTTCTCACACGGAACGTATTTCAAACTTAGGCGAGTACTAAACTGCAGCTAAGCCTCCGAGTGAGAGGGTCGCTCACCACTCGGTAGGATTTTTCAAACATAGGCGAGTACTGGACTGCAGCTTAGCCCCCGAGTGGGAGGATTGCTCACCACTCGGTAGGATTTTTCAAACTTAGGCGAGTACTGGACTGCAGCTAAGCCCCCGAGTGGGAGGATTGCTCACCACTCGGTAGGATTTTTCAAACTTAGGCGAGTACTGGACTACAGCTAAGCCCCCGAGTGGGAGGGTTTCTCACCACTCGGTAGGATTTTTCAAACTTAGGCGAGTACTCGACTGCAACTAAGCCCCCGAGTGGGAGGTTCGCTCACCACTCGGTAAGATTTTTACAAACTTAGGCAAGTACTGGACTGCAGCTAAGCCCCCGAGTGGGAGGGTTGCTCACCACTCGGTAGGATTTTTACAAACTTAGGCGAGTACTGGACTGCAGCTAAGCCCCCGAGTGGGAGGGTTGCTCACCACTCGGTAGGATTTTTGCAAACTTAGGCGGGTACTGGACTGCAGCTAAGCCCCCGAGTGGGAGGCTTGCTCACCACTCGGTAGGATTTTTACAAACTTAGGCGAGTACTGGACTGCAGCTAAGCCCCCGAGTGGGAGGGTTGCTCACCACTCGGTAGGATCTTTACAAACTTAGGCGAGTACTGGACTGCAGCTAAGCCCCCGAGTGAGAGGCTTGCTCACCACTCGGTAGGATTTTTACAAACTTAGGCGAGTACTGGACTGCAGCTAAGCCCCCGAGTGAGAGGCTTGCTCACCACTCCGTAGGATTTTTACCAACTTAGGCGAGTACTGGACTGCAGCTAAGCCCCCGAGTGGGAGGCTTGCTCACCACTCGGTAGGATTTTTACAAACTTAGGCGAGTACTGGACTGCAGCTAAGCCCCCGAGTGAGAGGCTTGCTCACCACTCGGTAGGATTTTTCAAACTTAGGCGAAACAGGTTCGCAGCTAAGCCCCCGAGTGAGAGGCTTGCTCACCACTCGGTAGGATTTTTACAAACTTAGGCGAGTACTGGACTGCAGCTAAGCCCCCGAATGGGATGCTTGCTCACCACTCGGTAGGAGTTTTACAAACTTAGGCGAGTACTGGACTGCAGCTAAGCCCCCGACTGAGAGGCTTGCTCACCACTCAGTAGGATTTTTCAAACTTAGGCGAAACATGTTCGTAGCTAAGCCCCCGAGTGAGAGGGTTGCTCACCACTCGGTAGGATTTTTCAAACTTAGGCGAAACGGATTCGCAGCTAAGTCACCCACTGGGAGATTTTAAACACAAGAACATTCGACAGCAATCATATTTAGATAACTGTAAAACTCTGTCTTTGATAGACAAACTAAACAGGTGTTTCTTATTACATCTCGACAGACTGAGTGTTTAAGTATAAAAGGGGCGGAGCAGCTCCGCATTCCAAGCGCGCGGCTCGTCCTTCTTGTGTTCGACGTTGTAAAGGTGGTACGCTCCGTTGTGAAGTACTTTGGTAACGATGAAGGGACCTTCCAAAGCTGGGGCGAGCTTGTGTGGTTTCTGCTGATCCACTCGAAGAACCAAATCTCCTTCCTGAAAGGCTCGACCTCTCACGTTTCTGGCATGGAATCGACGTAGGTCTTGCTGATAGATGGTCGAGCGGATCAGGGCCATCTCTCTTTCCTCTTCCAGGAGGTCCACTGCGTCTTGCCGTGCTTGCTCTGCTTCAGCTTCTGAGAAAAGTTCGACTCGTGGCGCATTGTGAAGCAAGTCACTCGGAAGAACAGCTTCAGCTCCATAGACCAAGAAGAATGGAGTTCGGCCAGTCGACCGATTGGGAGTTGTCCTCAAGCCCCAAAGTACTGACGGAAGTTCATCAACCCAGGCGCCTGCCGCATGCTTGAGGTCACGCATCAGTCGAGGTTTGAGACCTTTGAGAATCAATCTGTTTGCCCTTTCGGCTTGTCCATTCGACTGGGGATGGGCGACTGAAGCATAGTCGACTCGAGTGCCTTGAGAAGCGCAGAAAGCTCTGAACTCATCAGAATAGAAGTTTGACCCATTGTCAGTGATGATGCTGTGTGGAACACCATATCTGAATGTCAACTCTCTGATAAAGCTAACAGCAGTACTGGCTTCAAGGTTTTTCATAGGTTTGGCTTCAATCCATTTGGTGAACTTGTCGACCGCCACGAGCACATGAGTGAAGCCACTCCTGCCAATCCTCAGAGGTCGAACCATATCTAATCCCCAGACAGCAAAAGGCCAGACAAGTGGAATGGTCTTCAGAGCAGATGCAGGCTTGTGAGACATGTTGGAGTAGAACTGGCACCCTTCAGATTTGTCTGCTATTTCCTTTGCCATTTCATTCGCTCGCGGCCAATAAAATCCTGCTCGGTATGCTTTGGCCACGATGGTCCAAGAGGACGCATGGTGACCACAGGTCCCCGAGTGGATGTCGTTGAGGATCAGTGGTGTTATGCACTTCTGGCATACTCCAGTCACACTTTCCCTGAACAACTGCCCTTTTATCACTATAAAGGCTTTGGATCGACGGACGATCTGACGAGCCTCTTCTTCATCCTCTAGGAGTTCTTTCCTAAGAATGTACGTGATGTACGACACTGTCTAGTCGGGAGTGATGACCAGAGCTTCCATGATCAAGTCGACCATGGCTGGGACTTCGACTTCAGTCGGATCGGTGACACTCTTTGGTTGTGGGGGCTCTTTAGTGAAAGGATCTTCTTGAACTGAAGGTGTATGGATATGTTCTAGAAACACGTTGCTGGGAATGGCTTCCCTCTTGGAACCTATCTTCGCCAAATCATCAGCTGCTTGATTTTTCAGTCGGTGTATATGATGGAGCTCCAACCCCTCAAACCTCTTTTCTAGCTTTCTCACCGCATTGCAGTAACCTGTCATAGCTGGGATTCTGACATCCCACTCCTTCATCACTTGATTAACCACTAAATCTGAGTCGCCGTAGACCATGAGGCGACGGACGCCGAGTGAAATGGCCATACGCAACCCATACAAGAGTGCTTCATACTCGGCTTCATTGTTGGAAGAATCAAAGTGAATCTGGAGGAGGTAACTGAGCTTATCTCCTCAGGGGACACCAATACCACCCCAGCACCGGAACCATTCAGCATCTTGGAGCCATCGAAGAACATGGTCTAATGTTCCGAATGAACTTGGGTCGGCAAGTGCTGCTCAATCCACTCGGCAAGGAAATCGGCGATTGCTTGGGACTTGATAGCTTTCTTTGCCTCAAACTTGGTATCTAACGGAAGGAGTTCAATCGCCCACTTCGCCACTTGATCAGTTGCATCTCTATTGTTCAGGATTTCAGATAATGGTGCGTCGCTAATGACTGTAATGGAGTGATCTGAGAAATAATGTGCAACCTTCTTCATGGTCATGTAGATTCCATAGACAAGCTTTTGATAATGCGGATATCTCTGCTTGGATGGAGTCAAAACTTCCGAAAGATAGTACACTGGGTGTTGAACTTTAAAAGCTTTTCCTTCTTCTTCTCGCTCGACCGTGAGTACTGTACTGACAACTTGTCCAGTGGCTGCAATATAAAGCAGTAAAGGCTCTTTGCTGATTGGGGCAGCAAGCACCGCCTGGGTGGAAAGCAGGGCTTTAAGCTCCGCAAACGCTGCGTCAGCTTCATCAGTCCACTCGAACTTGTCAGACTTCCTCATCAGTCGGTTAAGAGGCAAGGCCTTTTCACCAAGACGAGAAATGAATCGACTCAAGGCGGCCAAACACCCGGTGAGCTTCTGAACGTCATGTACGCGCACGGGGTGCTTCATTCGGAGGATGGTACCAACTTTCTCTGGGTTTGCGTCGATCCCACGTTCGGAAATGAGGAAACCGAGTAACTTCCCGCCTGGGACTCCAAATGTGCACTTCGATGGGTTTAACTTGATATCATACCTCCTCAGGTTGGCAAAGGTTTCAGCGAGGTCAGTCAGCAGGTCAGAACCTTTGCGTGACTTGACCACAATATCATCCATATATGCTTCCACATTCCGATTGATTTGAGTGAGCAGGCACTTCTGAATCATCCTCATGAATGTGGCTCCGGCGTTCTTGAGGCCGAACGGCATGGTAACATAACAGAAGCACCCGAATGGAGTGATGAAAGCTGTTTTTATCTCATCTGGCCCATACAGTCGGATCTGATGGTACCCGGAATAGGCGTCTAGAAAAGACAGTCGCTCACACCCCGCAGTTGAGTCGACGATCTGGTCGATGCGGGGGAGAGGAAAATGATCATTCGGGCAGGCCCGATTGATATGCTTGAAGTCAATGCACATGCGAAGTGAGTCGTCCTTCTTGGGGACCATGACAACATTGGCAAGCCACTCAGAGTGGTAAATCTCTCGGATGAACTCAGCTGGCAGGAGCCGAGCCACTTCCTCGCCAATTGCCTTTCTCTTCTGTACAGCGGACCGTCAAAGATGCTCTATGACTGGTTTTACTTTTGGGTCGACTCGCAAACGGTGCTCAGCCAGTCCCCTGGGTACACCCGGCATGTCAGAAGGTTTCCATACAAAGATGTCCCAGTTCTCACGGAGGAACTGGATGAGCGCTTCTTCCTATTTGCTGTCGAGTGTCGTTGAGATATGAGTCGGAGCAGCATCGGGATCGGTCGGGTGAATATGAATCAGCTTCATTTCACCGGCCGACTGAATGCAGAGTCTTTAGCAGGCTTCTTGGCTCGCAGCAAATCACTCGGATCTGCGTTCTTCTGGTACTCTTGCAATTCAACTACTGCCATTTGTGCATCAGCAATTTTGGAACCCTTCTGAAAGCATTCCTCTGCCTTCTGCCGATTGCTAGTGATAGTGATCACTCCTCTGGGACCGGGCATCTTCAATTTGAGATACACGTAACATGGTCGAGCATTAAACGTGCATAAGCAGGTCTGCCCAGAATAGCATGATAAGCACTCTGGAAATCCACAACTTCAAATGTCAACTTCTCTTTGCGGTAATTCTTTGAATCACCGAAAACCATGTCAAGGGCGATCTGACCAAGTGACTGAGCCTTCTTGCCAGGTATAACACCATGAAAACTCATGTTGCTTTCACTAAGCTTGGACATCGGAATGCCCATCTGTTTCAAGTTTCAGCATAAAGGATATTCAAGCCACTGCCACCGTCCATTAGCACTTTGGTCAGTTGTAACACCCACGATGCGGCTATATCTCCCACGTGTCGAGGCACGACTTAGAGGCATAACCGCATTGTAGGTATTGTCGCAACAAGGGTCATCTTCACACAATCCCATGTAATGAACAAGAATGGGATAAAGAGAGTTGGCTTACAATCGCCACTTCACACAACACATAAATTAATTCATACATCATCCAAAATCCACACATAGATCGACTACGGTCAAATCCAAATGAAAAGAAGATAACCCCAAATGCTAGATCCCCGATCATCCCAACTGGGCTCCACTACTGATCATCAGGAAACGAAACATAGTAACGACCACGGTCCTCGTCGAACTCCCACTTGAGCTCGGTCGCGTCACCTGCATAGGTATCATCGGCACCTGCAACTGTTTTGGTAGAGTCTGTGAGTCACGAGGACTCGGCAATCTCACACTCGCGAGATCAAGACTATTTAAGCTTATGGGTAGGAAAGGGGTAATGAGGTGGAGCTGCAGCAAGCACTAAGCTAAATATGGTGGCTAACATACGCAAACAAGAGCGAGAAGAGAAGCAACGCAACGGTCGAGAAGCTAGAAGAGATCAAGAAGTGATCCTGAAACTACTTACGCGCAACCATAACACAAGAACCGTGTTCATTTCCCGGACTCTGCCGAAAAGAGACCATCACGGCTACACACACGGTTGATGCATTTTAATTAAGTCGAGTGTCAAGTTCTCTACAACCGGACATTAGCAAATTCCCATCTGCCACATAACCGCGGGCACGGCTTTCAAAAGATAATACCCTGCAGGGGTGTCCCAACTTAGCCCATCACAAGCTCCCACGGTCAACGAAGGATATTCCTTCTCCCGGGAAGACCCGATCAGTCTCGGAATCCCGGTTACAAGACATTTTGACAATGGTAAAACAAGACCAGCAAAGCCGCCCGATGTGCCGACAAATCCCGATAGGAGTCGCACGTATCTCATTCTCAGGGCACACCGGATGAGCCAGACGTCGGGTTGGCATAGACCCTGGTTGCCCAGGGGGCGCCGGACATCGCTCGGTTTGGACCAGCACTCGAAGGAGCACTGGCCCGGGGGGGGGGGGGTAAATAAAGATGACCCTCGGGCTCCGGAAACCCAAGGGAAAAAGGCTTAGGTGAGGCAAATGTAAAACCAAGGTTGGGCCTTGCTGGAGGAGTTTTATTCAAAGCGAACTGTCAAGGGGGTCCCATAAATCACCCAACCGCGTAAGGGACGCAAAATCAAGGAACATAACACCGGTATGATGGAAACTAGGGCGGCAAGAGTGGAACAAAACACCAGGCATAAGGCCGAGCCTTCCACCCTTTACCAAGTATATAGATGCATTAATTAAATAAGAGATATTGTGATATCCCAACAAAGTTCATGATATCCATGTTCCAACAAGGAACAAACTTAATCTTCACCTGCAACTAGCAACGCTCTAAGAGGGGCTGAGCAAAGCGGTAACATAGCCAAGCAACGGTTTGCTAGGAAGGGTGAAAAGGTTAGAGGCTGACATGGCAATAAGGGAGGCATGATATAACAAGTGGTAGGTAGCGCAACATAGCGATAGAGCAAACAACTAGCAAGCAAAGATAGAAGTGATTTTGAGGGTATGGTCATCTTGCCTGAGATCCCGCAAGGAAGAAGAACGAGTCCATCAAGAAGACAAACGGACGTAGTCGAACGAATCCTCGCAACTCCGGAACGAAACCGAAGCTACTGAGAGAAGCCAACCGGAAAGAAGCAAACAACATGGTAAACACACAAGCATAAGCATGACATGATGCACAAACAAGTATGATGCATGTCCGGTTTAAAGCGGCATGGCATGGCAAAGTGCACAAACAATACTACAAATTAAGTTGAGCTCAATATGCAACGAGTTTCATCTTGACGAAACACCACATCAATTATTTAGTTCTCTCTCGTTTATGTACCCAACAATATTAAAAGTTATTAACCATGGCAAGAGGTGAAACATAAGTAATCTACCTATCTAGGCAAGTTTAAAGGAGGCCGGAAATAACAAATAACAATTCCGTAAAATCCCCATATGTCTTTTAGCAATTTAAAGCAAACAACAATTTTAAACGTTTTAACTGTTATTATCTTGATGCGGATGACATATGCAAGTTTTAAGCAATTTTATGAAAATGCTGACATGAGCATGATACGAGGCATTTGTCGCCATGGCGGAAGGAGAAAGGGTGCCACGGCGGCGAAACGGAAATGGTGCCACGGCAACATCCCGGGTCCGGTAGCTCATGGAGATACCGGTGCAAAAGGAAGTGTGCGGATGTGCGGAACATGCTAGAGATGGTGGGGTGCTCCCGACTACCGGGTTCCCACGAGTTAGTGGCATGGAAACGAGTGACAAATCGGACACGGTGCAAACACGAGCATCTCATACAACATGCATTCGTTCACGGGCGGCATCTCGGGGTTATACCTTCGAAGCGTGCATTTTGAAATGGATCAAGTTCGTTGAGGGAAGTAGTGGAAGTAGACGTTCTCGCGACGGTAGTGGAAGTAGTGGTACTATCGGTCCTCGACGGTAGTGGTACACGTTTTTCTGTAGATGTTCGGGTCATCGTGGAGGAACTTGCCGCATCGCCGGGCGTAGTCGTACACTTGGTCTTGTCGGATGCACGACAACGGTAGTGGAACTTGGCGCTTGAGGTTCGAATACGGGGTCGGACGTGTAGCCGTTCATAGTCCAACTTGACGCATCCGGGTCGAGTACTTGGTGAATCCGCACATAGAGGTACTTGGCGAAAAATCCTGGAGGTGATGCGTCCACGTATGGTTCTTGGCGGCGTTCTTGCTGGTCCAAAAAGAAGCAAGACAGGAGGCCGGCAGCAGGGTCTTGGCGCTGGTCGATGCGGGTGAGCGGAGGCGCGTCCTCCTTCCCGCTCGAACGAAGTAGAGGCGGGGCAGGGGGCTTGGACATGTAGAGGCGCTGGAGGTGACGAGCTCCTGGTTGAGTAGAGGGCTCGGGCGCGGAACTTGAGGTGATGAAGGCGAAGGGGAACACGACGAGGCGGATGGCAGCGGCTTGGTTCTGCGGTGGATGCAGGCGACGGGGAGGAGGCAGAGGGGACGGGATGAGGGCGCGGCTGCTGATGGAAGGGGGTGCGACGGCGGCGAGGAGGCCGACGGGGCTCCGGCCTGGTTCTCTTCTCCGGTGAGGGCGGAGCGCGGGTCTCGCACTGGAGGCGCGCGGATGCGGGAGCGAGGGGATCGGGCGTGATGCAGGTGAGGCGGCGGGCACGGTAAACGAGAGGGAGAGATGGGGATCGAGAGGAGAGCGAGGGATCGAGGGAGAGAAGTGGATCGGGAGAAGGGTTAGCATTGCCCTCTCCCTGCGTGACGGCGCTCGGGAGGGAGATGGGGATCGAGCAGGAGACTCTCCCCTGGCGCTAGGGTTAGCGAGGGAGAGAGGCTGGGCTGGCCTTCAGTCGCCTGGAGGCCCAGCTGGATCTTGGGCCACTTCAGATGGAAGGGAAAAGCCAGGAGGCCTGCTTGGCTGGCCAAAAGAAATAAAAGGGGTTTCTTTTCCATATTTCAGAAAAAGAAAAGAGCCAGGGGATTTATTTGGAGGTTCAATTAAACCTGAAGTTAACTGAAATGGCAAGTGACTACTTTGACATAATTTCGAAGCTCCACAACTAGATTTGGAGCAAGGGGAGAACGATGGAGGATTTAAATAATTTAGAGACGAGAGGAGTTTCAAATGCAAGTGTGTTATGGTCAATTCCAAATTAATGGAATATTTACTATAGCTCCCTGATAATATTGAGAGACTTCGAATATGTTTTAAAGAGAAATCACCATGTGAATTCCCTCGATTTAAATGGATCAAGGATCCATGCAATTTATGTAAGTGAGTTTTAGTTGGTTTGTGAAATTGATGGCATGATGACATGATGCAATGCAAATGATGCTATGAAGAATACAACGAACAAAGAAAATCACACGATGAATCTCGGGAATACATGGAAGGCATCTGGAGCGTCGGTCTTGGGGCATCACATCAGTCGAGTGCCTTCTACCGCAGGGTCACCCACCAAGCTTGCCTCCCAGGGGTGGCTATACGCGCTGGGTGATCAGACTGGTCGAATGTAATGGCAGTCTGTGTCACGACCGGATTTTTAGGATATAAATTCCCAGAAAAACGGCCTGTGTGCTCACCAGCCCCAGGATTTCTGTTAGCTGATGAGGCACCAACTTGATACAAGAAAATCCAAGCAAGTAGAAAAATATGTAGTACAAGACCATTGTGGCCTAGGAGTACAACATTTGGTTTGCTAGTGGTTGAGGGCGGAAGCGATTGGGTACATCTGCGTCTATGGGACTCCATTTCCCACAAGAACAGCTGACCAGGGTAACTCCTATCTTCGCGATGCTGCAAACGTCAATGCGTAGGTTGTCACCACGGTGCTCATCTCCAAGCGAGGGATCTGGCCAAGACAATAGCCAGGGACAAGCCAGTGAGTACGTTTGAATATACTCGCAAACATTAATAACACGGGTATAATATATATATATCAAACATACTCCGGATTATTATGAGGTCACACGTCTGTCACGAAATATACGAAAGACCAAGATGCACACATATGGTTAAAAATATACCAAAACAAAATACTGGGTGCCAAACGAGTGTCTGAATGACTCCTCGAGCGGAAAATGCAGAATAGTAATACTGGTGCCAAACGAGTGTCTGAATGACTCCTCGAGCGGAAAATGCAGAAATAATAATACAGGTGCCAAACGAGTGTCTGAAAGACTCCTCGAGCGGAAAATGCAGAATAGTAATACTGGTGCCAAACGAGTGTCTGAAAGACTCCTCGAGCGGAAAATGCAGAATTGTAATACTGGTGCCAAACGAGTGTCTGAAAGACTCCTCGAGCGGAAAATGCAGAAATAATAATGCCGCAGTCGGGCGTCGGGGCGACACCACATAAAGGGCTTATAAGAGAATAATCACAGTGAATATCCAGGAGGTAGAACCATCCCAGGGAGACTCAATAATATACGTAATATAAATGGTTAGTCCAAAATAAATAAGGATCAAAATCCACATGTGCCACAATCATAAACAATATATAGTACAGTCGTTTCTCCATCCAAAAAACCGATAATTTAGTCAAGCCGTATCTCCATCCGAATACCGTTGCTATGATCCAGTTAACCGTGTCTCCATCCGAATACCGTACAGAGTTCTAGTTAAATCGTTCTCCATCTAAATACCGTTACCAAGATTCAACCCAGACTGTGGTCCTTGCTCAAGAACATGACTATCCAACAGGATATATCCTCTGCAGAGGGAGTACCATTTTCCACGAGTAACGGGATTACTCAGTCCCTTGGGACTAATTCCGTCTATGGTCTTTTGATTGAAAACACGCCTGACCTGCACACACCAGCTTAACTCACCAGTGCCTGGAATCACCCACGACACCTGCCAAGCAAAACTCCAAGTGGGGAGGCTACAACCTCGACGTAGCATGGGATCACAAAATTTATACCGCGCGCAAACTGGGGAAGCTATCCCCTTCGGCTACAACCGAAACACCCATGCCCCCGGACCGGATGACTGGCTTTAATCCATGGCCATGGGACCCTCATCACGGCCTCTCTGTACGGTGTGTGCTTTGGAAAGGGGTCGACAACCTACTGAACCATACCCTGTCCCCTGCAGGAACAAGTGGTGGTACCAACAAAAAGGAAGCTATTGATCCATACTCGGTCTACAACCGACTCAGGTGGTCCAAGAATCCACCAACCATATTACCACTAGTGAAATAAATCACCACTCCTCGAGCCTCACCATGCTATGTCGGGCATACTCGTCTCGACGAGGGATTAGGGACAAGCTCGTGTCTACCCAAGACCACGACTTTCCCGGCTTCCTACCGGTGTGCAAGAGAAGCTCACGATGATGACCCAAATCACTAGTGTATCCATTGCTGACCACAAAACAACTCCAAAGTGCACTCATGCACGAGACCATATCGATACATAAAGCTATCACACACTCCAAGTCCAAAGGTGTTGTGATCGTATCAAAACACCACAACAAAAATATTATGCCAGAGTTCAGAAATGCTTGCCTTCAAGAGTATGCAAAGGATGCACTTATTGGAAGCTTTCCTTTTCCTCCAAAAATCCTATTTTGCAAAATACACAAATAAAAAACATTTCAAACACAGTACCAAACCTGTCTCAAATATTTTTGAAATAAATCTTAAAATAAACTAGATGAAATTTGAGAGAGGTAGGAAAAAGAATCAACTCATTTGGAGTTTTATTTTAAAAGTTATAGCCAGTCAAAGATTAGTCAAACTTCTGTTTTTAAATTAAACCAGAAAAGCAAAACGATTCAGCAGAAATACGCTTTCGCAGCAGAGGAAACGCACTCGGGAGTTTGCGCCTTCACTTAAACAGAGAGAGGGCGGACGTGCGGGTCGCTGACAGTGGGTCCAGAGGGCCCACTGGTCAGGTTTGACCGTTTCTTCCCTCCTTCTCCTCTCTTCTGCCCGATGGGAGCGGGGCTCCGGCGATCGCCGTCGACGAACGGCAGCGCCTCACGGGCATCCAAGGGCGGGGATGGAACGGCAAGACCGAGGCGGTCCTCGGGGTGGTTGATGGGTCGTCGGAGGTGGAAGGAATCGCCGGCGGCGAGCTCCGCGGCGGAGAAAAGCCACGGTGGTGAAGTGACTTTGGTGCTCCGGTGGTCCCCGACCGAAGTTGGGTAGCTGGGAAGCTCCGCAAGACTACGGGGAAGTTCTTGGTGGCGCTGGATTGGCGAAAGGGTGCCCGGCTGCGACGAATCGCACCGGAGCTTAGCGGCGGCCGAGCTGGCCGGAGTTGAGGAAGACGGCCACTACGGGTCGATCTACTGCGTGGGAAGCTCTACGGGGAGTGTCTGATGTCGCCTGGGTGCTCGGAGGGGCTTGGGGTCCCTTTATATAGCGTGGCGAGGCTGGCTCCGTGGCGGCAGAAGATAAGATCGTCGGCGACCACTTTCCTGTAGTTGCAGGGCATCGTGGCGGCGACGAGAGCGTGCCGACGAGCGGGAGGATAAGAACGGCCTGTGCTCTGGGGCAGCTGGCGTGCGCTGGTGGTTTGGGCGGCGCCGTCCGCGGCGGAATCTGCTGCCGACGCCGGCGTGCTGCCAAGGCGGCGCTGCAGGGTGCCAGGGGGAGCTTGGAGGATACTAGAGAGAGGGCGAGTGCCTGGCGGCGTTCGGCAGGCGAGCAGGGGTCAGAGATGGGACGCGACGAGGGCGGCAGTGCGGCGTGTCGGCGTAGTGCGCGCGCGTGCAAAACGTGCGCTCTGGGCGCGCCCAGAGCACGCATGGCACCTGTTCGACGAAATGCCAGCGCGCTCTAGAGCTCGAGGGTGGAGCTGGCACTGCACAGGATGGAGGTAGGGGTAACAAGGCACTCAGCGGGCAAGGTGGGTAGGTCAGGGGTTCAAGTCCATAATGCAAACCAGAGAGCTTGCCAAAAATGGCTGTGCACACCAGGTGTTCGACAGAATGCCAAGTGCACTTAGGCAACTCTTGGAGTGGCCAAAATCTCCAGATTAGTGTCTCCTTAGATGCAGGAGATGGTGGTAAAATTAGTTTGGCAAAAACAGAAAGTTGATAGTGCAAGTTTTGCAAAACTCCAGTTTTGGGCAGAAAGAAAAAGGGTTTAGAACATGCACTTCAAAGCCTCCAATGAGCCCAATCTCCTGGACTTAAGAGTTTGGTAGGGAGGGCTACTAGTAGGGAAAAGCTCAGGGTTACTAGAGCAAGGAAAAATAAGGTTGCAGTACAAATCATCAAATTGGACCAGAATGCAAAAGAGGCTGATCCCCTCAAATTTTCCAAAGAACATCCCTGGGTTTTTGCTTGAAGATGAATTGTATACATCCATTGACATCTCCAAACACTTGGAAGAATTTTTAAAGAAAAATTTAAAAGGGTTGCAGTGCAAAAGTGCCTACTGGACCAGATTGGAAAAGTTGGTGAAGAGCTCAAAATCTCCAATGGCCAGAAGGTATTTTTGCACAAAAGTGATGTGGGAACATCACATGATATCCCCTAATTTTTGAGGAAATTTTGAATGCATTTGTCAAAAGGTTGTAGTGCAAAACAGGCTCCAAATGCAAAAGAAATCATTTTCAAGAAATAGAGCTCAGAGGAAATAAATCTTGCAAATTTAAATCCACTGTTAAATAATTGTTTTATTATAGAGAGAAATCAAGTCCAACAATACCTTTGAAGGTTTTTCCCACAAGAGGTATAATTCCAAAATCACAAAAGGTAAAACTTGACAATTGGAAAAGTTTTTCTTTCCTGGCAACATTTTAATAAATAAAAACAAAGGCCAAAATTTTGGGGTGTCACAACACTACCCCCCTTAAGAAAAATCTCGTCCTCGAGATTTGTTAAAAGTTGTTTTGAACAAGAATTGTTTTGAAATAAAAATTGTTTTTATCAAAGAAATGCTTCAATTGCACAAAAGCAAAACGGCTACAGTGAGAGGGCAATAAGTGGTGTAAAACCACAGTGTGGTACACTGGCGTAGCGTGGAAAAATCCACGGTTAGGGAAAACGAGTTATTTCTACGGGATACAGTAATTTAGAATAAATTCTAAATTACCAAAATACGCTGGTTGCACCCGAGAGCACAGTGCTCTCTCTGGCTGACAGGTGGGCCCAGGGCCCACTGTCGGCCTCTTCTCCTACCTCTGGCTCTCTCTTCTCTCTCGCGCGCTCTCGCGCGCTTCCTCCACCGGTGATGCCTAGCTCGTAGGGCATCGAGGCCGTACCGTGGTAGTGCGCGGCGTGCTAGCTGCCGGTGCAGCGTGCACTCACCTCGCGGGCCAGGGCGCTGTCGGCACTGCTCGCTGACTCGCCTCCGAACACCGGCGGCCGAGCGACGAGTGGCGCTGGTGGACCTCGCCCACCGTACACCGATCTCGGGCTATAAAACGATCGCGGCGCCCCTCTCTTCTTCCTCACACCCGGCCTCGCTCCTTCTTCTCCTTCCTTCTCCTCCATAGCTGCTGGCAGAAGCTCGAGCCGAGGCTCTAATGGCGGAGGCAAGGCTGGACTGGTATGTGGTCCTGGTGTGTGGAGGTTTGGCGGTGCTGCTGGGGTTCTCCGTGCTCCTGTGCGCGATGATCCTGGATGATCGTCGTGATGCTGCCGCTCGAGTGTTAGCTCTTCGTGGTGGCGGCGATCACGTGGATTAGGCGCGGCCTCGGGGCTGACTGCTGTCGGTGCGCTGGGGCAGCTCGCGCTCGAATGAATGCTCACAAATCTCTCCTGAGATTGTGGCGTCCTCGAGAGTGATTGGATAGGCGCAAAATGTGCTCAAGGGTTTGTAACAGTGCTCGAGGTCGAGTGGTGGCTGCTGAGAGTTTGCTGTAACGATGTAGCGCGAATAAAAATCTGTGTCGAGAAAATGTATATATACGCAGCGATAACTCGGGGGAAAGAAATCTCCTCGAAAACATGTTGCGAGGGAAAAATAATTAGAACCGAACTAACAGCAGTAAAACTGCTCACAAAACAGGAACTAAGGAAAAATCGGATCCGTCGCACAAAATTTTTTACGAACATGCTGTGATACATAAATACAAGTACTGGGACAATAAATACATCGGAGGCGTTTACAAAGCAAACGGTAAAGCGACAGGGTCCTGAGAAAACGCCTCTGGCACTGGGGCACACTCCTCTTCTATCAGGGGAAGCGGGTTGACCAGTCGATGAATGCGCCCTTCTTGGTCAGGCCTTAGTGGTCTGCCAATAGCGATCCGAGGATTTAAATCAGCGAGGCTCTGGAGATAACCCATTACTCGCTGAGTTAAACGCTCCTGAGCGATGACGTACTGGGCAAGGTTGGCCAGTACTGGATCTCTCTCAATGCGCCCACCGGGAAAAGATGCAACTTCTCCGGGTGCTGCACGGCTTGGAAAATAATAGTATCCTCGCTTGCTGGCATAGGGTACTGTGAATCGAAGACGAGCGAGCGCCTCGCACGCAGCAGCTTCTATAGCCATATGCGGAGTCGGCATGGATTTCCCCACGAAGGAGACTTCCGTGGGATCTTGGTTTGGGTATGCGGGAGGGATGTGCACCACTGCCCAATATTTCGAGGTGGATGGAGTGATCCTCGATTTGAGTAACTCGTACTGGGGTGGACGGGTGGCACTCATAGTACTGCAGGTAAAGTCCCACAATAATTTGACAAAACTGCCCGGGGTCGCGTCTGGGGTTCTCAGATAAATACAGGGGGTCGACATGGCAAGGAATGGCTATGAGTGCGGCGCACAAAGGTGAGGGGTGCTCGGCAAGGTCGCGAAGTGGCCTTTATATAGCACCGGGGCTGGGATTAATTACTGGAGAAAAAGTGACTGGATGCCGATCCTGTACTCGGGTCAAAGCCACAGATATACACATCACATAAAGGTGACGCATTACTGTGGGCGCTTACGGGGTTGGTCTTGGTAGCTGCGCCCGAGATAATGCAAATGTACGCTAACGTACACATGCATAGCCACTACTCCAAAAAAAGAGCGCTCAAACAGACAGCATGCAACAAAAGCGATACAAGGCCACACATTACAAAGCGTAGGAAAACTAAGGCTCGATATAACTTTGAGCGACTTAGTCTACTTCGTTAATGTCTAAGTGGGCTGGCCTTGCGGACGCTGATGCTTCTCCATGGTTCTCACCGTCGGGATTTGCTGGTTGAGGCTGAGGTGCTGCAGGGTCGGGGAAATGGTGATGACCATCCCGGGGGTTGTTGGCCCAAATCCCGTTGGAATGGGTTTCCAAAAGGCGAGAAGCGCTTCTGGGGTCACCAAAGTGGTCTGGTTGAGGGCTGGCGCAGACCTCAAGGGATCGATCGGGTGTCCGAACAGCACGACTGGGTTGTCGGTGTCGGGCTCCGCCTCTCTCCTCGCCGGGGCTCGGCAAACCAGCTCTCCACGAGCTGCGATCAGATCAAGAGTGACCTGGTCGAACAGTTGCTCTAGTGCGCTTACATAGCGCACCAGATGCAACAGCGCAGGATCCGTCTCGTGGTCTCCGTTGGCAACTTGGGGCGGCCTACCATACCCGTCACGACTGGGGTAGTAGTAGAACGAGCGACAGTTAACTCTGGGCGACAGGTGCCGGAGTTGAACTATAGCTTCGCGGGCTGCCAGTTGGATGGCTTGTGGCTCAAAGGGAGTTGTCCTTCCAGTGAACCTGTAGGGGCGTTCTGGCGACAGACCCCTACCGTAGATGTGCACAGTGGCCCAGTACTGACGGCTTTCACCGTACATGGGTCCTTGGTACACAACATACTCAGGAGGCTCCTCCAACGCATAGGCACGGCGGGTGAGGTTTGCGAGCACGGTCACAAAACCTCCAAGGTTGGTCGCTGTGGTCTCATTGTGAACAATGGGGCCAGGCATCGTGGCTCGGTTTGGGGAAAAGAGGCTGTGTTGTGATTGAGGCTAGCGTGCCCTTTTTATAGGGAAAGGGGACGGAGTCTTCCTCCGCACACTTGCGATAGAGACGGGTTGGGTGTCGGTCACTGGCGCGTGATCGACGGGCTAGGCTGATAGGTTGGGCACCGTCCGCCGAAAAGGGCGTCGGATCACTGTGGGGCTACCTTACGCGGGAAGCTTGACCGGGGTTAGGCTAAGGTCTGGTGGTTTGGGTTAACCTAGGTTTATTGACCTGGCTAGGATAGGATTAGCCAATGGTCAGCCTGGCTCTGATACCAAGTCTGTCACGACCGGATTTTTAGGATATAAATTCTCAGAAAAACGGCCTGTGTGCTCACCAGCCCCAGGATTTCTGTTAGCTGATGAGGCACCAACTTGATACAAGAAAATCCAAGCAAGTACAAAAATATGTAGTACAAGACCATTGTGGCCTAGGAGTACAACATTTGGTTTGCTAGTGGTTGGGGGCGGAAGCGATTGGGTACATCTGCGTCTATGGGACTCCATTTCCCACAAGAACAGCTGACCAGGGTAACTCCTATCTTCGCGAGGCTGCAAACGTCAATGCGTAGGTTGTCACCACGGTGCTCATCTCCAAGCGAGGGATCTGGCCAAGACAATAGCCAGGGACAAGCCAGTGAGTACGTTTGAATATACTCGCAAACATTAATAACACGGGTATAATATATATATATCAAACATACTCCGGATTATTATGAGGTCACACGTCTGTCACGAAATATACGAAAGACCAAGATGCACACATATGGTTAAAAATATACCAAAACAAAATACTGGGTGCCAAACGAGTGTCTGAATGACTCCTCGAGCGGAAAATGCAGAATAGTAATACTGGTGCCAAACGAGTGTCTGAATGACTCCTCGAGCGGAAAATGCAGAAATAATAATACAGGTGCCAAACGAGTGTCTGAAAGACTCCTCGAGCGGAAAATGCAGAATAGTAATACTGGTGCCAAACGAGTGTCTGAAAGACTCCTCGAGCGGAAAATGCAGAATTGTAATACTGGTGCCAAACGAGTGTCTGAAAGACTCCTCGAGCGGAAAATGCAGAAATAATAATGCCGCAGTCGGGCGTCGGGGCGACACCACATAAAGGGCTTATAAGAGAATAATCACAGTGAATATCCAGGAGGTAGAACCATCCCAGGGATACTCAATAATATACGTAATATAAATGGTTAGTCCAAAATAAATAAGGATCAAAATCCACATGTGCCACAATCATAAACAATATATAGTACAGTCGTTTCTCCATCCGAAAAACCGATAATTTAGTCAAGCCGTATCTCCATCCGAATACCGTTGCTATGATCCAGTTAACCGTGTCTCCATCCGAATACCGTACAGAGTTCTAGTTAACTCGTTCTCCATCCGAATACCGTTACCAAGATTCAACCCAGACTGTGGTCCTTGCTCAAGAACATGACTATCCAACAGGATATATCCTCTGCAGAGGGAGTACCATTTTCCACGAGTAACGGGATTACTCAGTCCCTTGGGACTAATTCCGTCTACGGTCTTTTGATTGAAAACACGCCTAACCTGCACACACCAGCTTAACTCACCAGTGCCTGGAATCACCCACGACACCTGCCAAGCAAAACTCTAAGTGGGGAGGCTACAACCTCGACGTAGCATGGGATCACAAAATTTATACCGCTCGCAAACTGGGGAAGCTATCCCCTTCGGCTACAACCGAAACACCCATGCCCCCGGACCGGATGACTGGCTTTAATCCATGGCCATGGGACCCTCATCACGGCCTCTCTGTACGGTGTGTGCTTTGGAAAGGGGTCGACAACCTACTGAACCATACCCTGTCCCCTGCAGGAACAAGTGGTGGTACCAACAAAAAGGAAGCTATTGATCCATACTCGGTCTACAACCGACTCAGGTGGTCCAAGAATCCACCAACCATATTACCACTAGTGAAATAAATCACCACTCCTCGAGCCTCACCATGCTATGCCGGGCATACTCGTCTCGACGAGGGATTAGGGACAAGCTCGTGTCTACCCAAGACCACGACTTTCCCGGCTTCCTACCGGTGTGCAAGAGAAGCTCACGAGGATGACCCAAATCACTAGTGTATCCATTGCTGACCACAAAACAACTCCAAAGTGCACTCATGCACGAGACCATATCGATACATAAAGCTATCACACACTCCAAGTCCAAAGGTGTTGTGATCGTATCAAAACACCACAACAAAAATATTATGCCAGAGTTCAGAAATGCTTGCCTTCAAGAGTATGCAAAGGATGCACTTATTGGAAGCTTTCCTTTTCCTCCAAAAATCCTATTTTGCAAAATACACAAATAAAAAACATTTCAAACACAGTACCAAACCTGTCTCAAATATTTTTGAAATAAATCTTAAAATAAACTAGATGAAATTTGAGATAGGTAGGAAAAAGAATCAACTCATTTGGAGTTTTATTTTAAAAGTTATAGTCAGTCAAAGATTAGTCAAACTTCTGTTTTTAAATAAAACCAGAAAAGGAAAACGATTCAGCAGAAATACGCTTTCGCAGCAGAGGAAACGCACTCGGGAGTTTGTGCCTTCACTTAAACAGAGAGAGGGCGGACGTGCGGGTCGCTGACAGTGGGTCCAGAGGGCCCACTGGTCAGGTTTGACCGTTTCTTCCCTCCTTCTCCTCTCTTCTGCCCGACGGGAGCGGGGCTCCGGCGATCGCCGTCGACGAACGGCAGCGCCTCACGGGCATCCAAGGGCGGGGATGGAACGGCAAGACCGAGGCGGTCCTCGGGGTGGTTGATGGGTCGTCGGAGGTGGAAGGAATCGCCGGCGGCGAGCTCCACGGCGGAGAAAAGCCACGGTGGTGAAGTGACTTTGGTGCTCCGGTGGTCCCCGACCGAAGTTGGGTAGCTGGGAAGCTCCGCAAGACTACGGGGAAGTTCTTGGTGGCGCTGGATTGGCGAAAGGGTGCCCGGCTGCGACGAATCGCACCGGAGCTTAGCGGCGGCCGAGCTGGCCGGAGTTGAGGAAGACGGCCACTACGGGTCGATCTACTGCGTGGGAAGCTCTACGGGGAGTGTCTGATGTCGCCTGGGTGCTCGGAGGGGCTCGGGGTCCCTTTATATAGCGTGGCGAGGCTGGCTCCGTGGCGGCAGAAGATAAGATCGTCGGCGACCACTTTCCTGTAGTTGCAGGGCATCGTGGCGGCGACGAGAGCGTGCCGACGAGCGGGAGGATAAGAACGGCCTGTTCTCTGGGGCAGCTGGCGTGCGCTGGTGGTTTGGGCGGCGCCGTCCGCGGCGGAATCTGCTGCCGACGCCGGCGTGCTGCCAAGGCGGCGCTGCAGGGTGCCAGGGGGAGCTTGGAGGGTACTGGAGAGAGGGCGAGTGCCTGGCGGCGTTCGGCAGGCGAGCAGGGGTCAGAGATGGGACGCGACGAGGGCGGCAGTGCGCGCGCGTGCAAAACGTGCGCTCTGGGCGCGCCCAGAGCACGCACGGCACCTGTTCGACGAAATGCCAGCGCGCTCTAGAGCTCGAGGGTGGAGCTGGCACTGCACAGGATGGAGGTAGGGGTAACAAGGCACTCAGCGGGCAAGGTGGGTAGGTCAGGGATTCAAGTCCATAATGCAAACCAGAGAGCTTGCCAAAAATGGCTGTGCACACCAGGTGTTCGACAGAATGCCAAGTGCACTTAGGCAACTCTTGGAGTGGCCAAAATCTCCAGATCAGTGTCTCCTTAGATGCAGGAGATGGTGGTAAAATTAGTTTGGCAAAAACAGAAAGTTGATAGTGCAAGTTTTGCAAAACTCCAGTTTTGGGCAGAAAGAAAAAGGGTTTAGAACATGCACTTCAAAGCCTCCAATGAGACCAATCTCCTGGACTTAAGAGTTTGGTAGGGAGGGCTACTAGTAGGGAAAAGCTCAGGGTTACTAGAGCAAGGAAAAATAAGGTTGCAGTACAAATCATCAAATTGGACCAGAATGCAAAAGAGGCTGATCCCCTCAAATTTTCCAAAGAACATCCCTGGGTTTTTGCTTGAAGATGAATTGTATACATCCATTGACATCTCCAAACACTTGGAAGAATTTTTAAATAAAAATTTAAAAGGGTTGCAGTGCAAAAGTGCCTACTGGACCAGATTGGAAAAGTTGGTGAAGAGCTCAAAATCTCCAATGGCCAGAAGGTATTTTTGCACAAAAGTGATGTGGGAACATCACATGATATCCCCTAATTTTTGTGGAAATTTTGAATGCATTTGTCAAAAGGTTGTAGTGCAAAACAGGCTCCAAATGCAAAAGAAATCATTTTCAAGAAATAGAGCTCAGAGGAAATAAATCTTGCAAATTTAAATCCACTGTTAAATAATTGTTTTATTATAGAGAGAAATCAAGTCCAACAATACCTTTGAAGGTTTTTCCCATAAGAGGTATAATTCCAAAATCACAAAAGGTAAAACTTGACAATTGGAAAAGTTTTTCTTTCCTGGCAACATTTTAATAAATAAAAACAAAGGCCAAAATTTTGGGGTGTCACAGTCTGAGACCATTTCAGATAACTGGGTGTCGCCGGAGCAACCATGTTCACTTCTCTGTTGATAACTTTCAGTCGACTCTTGCTCTCTACATCAGCAAAAATCATCAGAGTGGAGTTGATGTTAGGAAAACCATCATCATCATCCTCTTTATCCTCACTCTTGTCTGACCCTTTCTCCTTGTCACTGGGTTGTTTCTCTCGGAACTGTTGGATCAGGAGTCGACACTGTCGAGTGGTATGCTTGGGGTAAATGAAATTACCCTCTTCGTCTTTCTTGGTGTGGACGTGACACGGTAAATCCAACACATCATTGCCAGCTTGATCCTTTACTTTCTTGGGGTTCCAGGGCCCTTTGGGCTTCCCCTTGAACTTTCCTTGAGTCACGGCTAAAGCTGCACCAGGAGCAGCTGGCTCGGCTTTACGCTTCTGTTTCTGAGTGGAAGTGCCACCGGCGTCCTGGCCGACTGGTTTGCCCTTCCCACTGCAGAGTCGATCCTCTTCTTCTCCGTTAGCGTACCGAGTGGCTATTTCCATCATCCGGGTCAAAGACATATCTCCTGTCCGCCCAAATTTCAGGACTAACTCTCGATACTTCACGCCTTCCTTGAAGGCACACACAGCTTGATGTTCAGACACATTTTCCACTGTATGATGCAAAGTGGTCCATCTCTGTATGTAATCCCTCAAAGTTTCACTCGGCTTCTGTACGCAATGCTGTAACTCTGTCAGCCCTGCTAGTCATTTGCAAGTTCCTTCAAAGGTTCTAACAAACACTCGGGCAAGCTCCTCCCAGCTGTATATACTGCCAGGTGCCAGCTGAGTCAACCATGCTCTGGCCGATCCTTCCCACATAAAGGGAAGGTGCTTCATGGCCACGTCGTTATTGCCACCACCAATCTGCACAGCCACTCGGTAATCCTCTAGCCAAGTATCAGGCTTGGACTCACCAGTGAACTTGCTGACTCCAGTCGCCAACCTGAAGTTGGGAGGAATCACCGAAGCTCTGATTGCTCTGCTGAAACACTCGGGGCCTGAAACATGAACTCTACTGCCAATCGGTTGATCCCTGTCACGGCCCTCTCAGTGTGCTCTGTTTCTGTCCACCAGACCTTGAACAAGAATTGATCTTACATCAAAGCCTGATTCTCTGGGGTCGACTGGACCTCTGCGCTGGCCACTGTGAGGGCGTTTGTCGTCATGTTGCCGAGGCACATTCGATCCACTCCTCGGAGGAGGTGTGGGCACTCGACGACGGTCGTCACGACCGAGTTGGTGATCATACTGCTCATGGTTTCTGTGCCGATCTTGCCGGGGCTCACGTCCCTCACGCCTCGGGGGCGATCTTGGGCTGTGGGCCGACTGAACTGTGTCCGCCATCACAGATCTGCTGTGAATTCTATTCCACGACTATGATACTGTTGTATTCTGCTCTCCGGCTGCCCGGAGTAAAGCCCGAATCTGCATCAAACCTCGGCCAGCCTCCGACTGGGAGGGCTGAATTGACTCCGCTATACGGGCTGCAGCAGTGAGGTTTTCAATCGGAGTGCGGTATACCTACGGTGGAGGTGGAAAAAGTTGTCGTCGACTGGGATCAGGAATCCGCTGCCGAGCGCGCTCGTTGAGAGCATGCTGGAGGTTATCCAGTCAAGTGCGTTCAGCCAACTTGGCCAAGCGCACCTCCTCCAAGGCTCGGGCCTCGGGGGTCTCTCCCACGATGGGAGTGTGAAGTGCATCCATATTACGGTGGCGAAGCTCTTCCCTCTGCTGCGAAGAATGTGGCTCGGGGCGGTACTCCTCGTGAGCACGCGACGGATCGCTGTTGCCATCACCGCCATCGTCGAGGTGGAAGCCAGGAGGACTGCGTGGTCCGTTGACCATCAAGACTTCTACCGCGGGATCGCTGCTGTCGCACTCAGATGCGGTCTCTGTGGAGCCAGTCGAACAGGCCGTAGAGAGTTTCGTCGGGCTCGATTGCCGCGACCAGCGGGGTGGCCGACTGACGGGCCACCGCATGCCTCACCCACCGCTGAAGCCGTGACCGACCGGATCTCTTGCGCCGGCGGGCAGCGGGGAGCGAGGTCACCACGGGAGCCGACCGGTACTGGGTCGACTGCTGTCAGAGAAGGACGGCGCGGACGCACGCGCGAAAGTGCGTTGCCCCGCGGACGGGGAGCGCCTCGACGTCGAGTGGAGCTTCCTGAAGCCAGCGGAGTCGTCGGTGATGAAGACGAGCGCGCCGAGACGGATCTCGCGGCCCTCAGCCAAACCTCCGCCAGCAACCATGATGATAGGAATCAAAAAAATCGCAACCTCGCCAGAAAGTCGCTAAGACACCAGCCCCACGGTGGGCGCCAACTGTCGTTGTTCTAAGACTGACAGTAGAAGAGGGGGTAGGAATGGAGAGGCAAGATCCTAGCTATGGTGAAGTTGTACACACGAGTTTATGAGTTCAGGCCCTTCTCGGAGGAAGTAATAGCCCTACGTCTCGGAGCCCGGAGGCGGTCGACTGGATTATGCGTGTGAATGTTACAGGGGGTGCGAACCCTTGTCCCAGAGGAGGGGGTGGCTTATATAGAGTGCGCCAGGACCCCAGCTCCCCTCCGTTACAGGGGTTCAATGTACATAAAGATAGGGCGTTACTGGTAATGCTAGCAATAAGTGCTATGAATGGCCTTAAAGATTATGGAGTGAATGCCTGACCGTTGCAGTGTCGGGTGACTCCAGATCTTCAGTAGGTCGAGTGGTTCCTTCTATAGTCGAGTGGTTACAGGAAAGATGGATCCCCGAGTGGTTGGTCAGTCGAGTGAAAAGCACTCGACACCTTAGCAGGGCCCTTCCTGTTGCCCTTTGGGTTTCTTGGCTTCCTTGATAATGGCCCTGGATAGGGCTTATAGGTCAGGCCTATGACCCTACCCCAGGTCCATGTCATCATCACCGGCTACACTCGACGAACTGCTGATCATAGCGGACAAGTACGCCACGGCCGACTCTTCGATGAAGACCGAGCTCCGGGTGGACGCCTCTGGAAAAGTACTTCCTCTGGCTCCCAAGACGCCGGTTGGCGACTCCAATCGACGCCCGCACCAGAACACAACAAGCGCAAGGCTCCTATGCCGCCTTCCACCAGTCGGCAGGTGGCCATAGTTGAAGACGAGCAGCCTGAAGGGCAGCCCTTGCCCAAGCGACCAAAGGGCGGCAGGCCAGCTTGGCAGCTGGCTTTCTCCTACGAGCAAACCCTTGATGCCCCCTGCAAGTTCCACAGCGGCGCAAAGCCGTCCAACCACACAACTCAGAAATGCCATTGGCTCACACGGATCTCCAAGGGCGAAGGGCTGTTGCCCCCTCCGCTTGCTGGCCAGCCGCCTCCGGCTCCTCAGCAGCCGGCTGCTCGCCCAGCAGTTGGAGCCGTTCAAGACGAGTTCCCTGATGAGCATGCGGCCTCCGTCATCTTCACGAGCCAAGCTGAGGACCGGTGCAGCCAGCGCCGACAGCACCAAGAAGTCAATGCAGTCGCCTCCAAAGATCAAAGTTTATGCATTGGTTTGAAAAGCCTATCAGCTGGAGCCAGGCTGATCACCCAGAGGTGATGCCGTCTCCAGGTTCTTATGCATTGGTGTTAGATGCCACCTTCGCAACAGAAAGGCGAGCTGCTCGTTTCTCCGAGTTCTGTGATGGTGGGAGCAGCATCAACATCCTGTACCGTGACACCATGGAGAAGCTGAACATCAAGACGAAGCAACTTTTGCCCAGTCGGACTGTGTTCCATGGCATTGTACCCGGCCTGTCCTGCTCACCAATCGGCAAGATCAAGATAGACGTCCTCTTCGGAGACAAGGATCACTTCCGCCGCGAAGCAGTCTGGTTTGAAGTGGTGGATCTAGAGAGCCCTTATCATGCTTTACTTGGCCGACTTGCCCTGGCCAAGTTCATGGTTGTACCCCACTATGCTTACCTCAAGATGAAGATGCCGAGCACCAAGGGCATCATCACCATAGTCGGAGACTACAAGAAATCCTCTGCTTGTGCTGCGGCCAGCAGCCGGCTGGCCGAGTCCCTCATGATTGCTGCTGAGAAGAAGATCCTAGACCGGGTTGTGGCCATGACCGGCAAGCAGCCGGTCCTGTCACCTGACCCCAAGGAATCAAAGAAGATATCTCTGGACCCAGAGCACCCAGAGAGGTTTGCTGTTATAGGAGCAAACCTGGACAACAAATAGGAAGGCGAGCTCGTCGATTTCCTCCGTGAGAATCGGGATATCTTTGCATGGTCCCCCAAGGACATGCCGGGTGTTCCGACGGATTTCGCCGAGCACAAGCTACATGTCCGAGCAGATGCAAAACCAGTCAAGCAGCCCCTCCGCCGACTGTCGGAAGAAAAGAGAAGAATTGTTGGAGAAGAGATAGCCTGACTTCTGGCAGCTGGCTTCATTATGGAGGTGTTCTTTCCAGAGTGGCTTGCCAATCCAGTTCTTGTGTTGAAGAAAAATAAGAAATGGCGCATGTGTATAGATTATACCAGCCTCAACAAAGCCTGCCCTAAGGATCCGTTTGCCTTGCCTTGGATCGATCAAGTGATAGACTCCACAGCCGGATGCGAGTTGTTGAGTTTCTTGGATGCCTACTCAGGTTACCATCAAATCAAGTTGGATCCAGACGACCGCCTTAAGACCGCCTTCATCACACCATTCAGAGCTTTCTGCTACCTGACTATGACATTCGGCTTGAGAAATGCCGGTGCCACTTTTTAGCGTTGCATGCAGAAATGCCTCCTCAAGCAACTCGGCAGAAATGCCCACGTCTATGTAGACGATATTGTGGTGAAGACGGAGAAGCGCGGCACCCTGTTGGAAGATCTCAAAGAAACATTTGACAACTTACGCCGATTTCAGATCAAGCTCAACCCTGAGAAATGCGTGTTCGGAGTACCAGCCGGCCAGCTTCTAGGCTTCCTGGTCTCTGAACGCGGCATCGAGTGCAACCCAGTGAAGATCAAGGCCATAGAAAGGATGGAGATTCCCACCAAGCTTCGAGATGTCCAAAAGTTCACCGGGTGCCTGGCCTCCCTTAACCGCTTCATCAGTCGGTTAGGGGAGAAGGCTCTCCCCCTGTACCAGCTCATGAGGAAATCCACTCACTTCGAGTAGAACGATCAGGCAGACAAAGATTTTCACAAGTTGAAGAAGATGTTGATCACGCTGCCTGTCCTAGCGGCACCGACTGAGAAAGAGCCCATGCTCCTTTACATTGCCGCAACTAGCCAGGTGGTCAACACTGTCATCGTGGTTCAGCGCCCAGAAGAAGGCCGAGCTTAGCTAGTCCAGAGGCCGGTGTATTATTTGAGAAAAGTGTTGTCAACCTCAAAGCAGAATTACCCCCACTACCAGAAGATGTGCTATGGCGTGTACTTTGCCACCAAGAAGCTCAAGCCCTACTTTCAAGAGCACCCCATCACGGTCGTTTGCACTGCCCCACTTGCCGAGATCATAGGCAGCTGGGATGCATCTGGCCGGGTGGCCAAGTGGGCCATTGCGCTGGCTCCTTACACCATCTTCTACCAGCCTCGCACCGCCATCAAGTCCCAAGTACTGGCCGACTTCCTTGTCGACTGGGCCGAGACCCAGTACCTGCCGCTGGCACCCGACTCCACTCATTGGCGGATGCACTTTGACGGATCCAAGATGCGCACCGGCTTGGGAGCCGGCATCGTCCTCACCTCTCGCAAGGGTGACAAGCTCAGATACACACTGCAAATCCATTTTTCCGCCTCCAACAACGTGGCCGAGTACGAAGCGCTCATACATGGGCTCCGGCTGGCCAAAGAACTTGGCATCCGCCGGATCCTGTGCTATGGCGACTCGGACTTGGTGATCCAACAATCATCTGGCGATTGGGACGCCAAGGGCGCAAACATGGCGAGCTACCGCTTCCTTGTTCAGCAACTCAGTGGATACTTTGAAGGGTGCGAGTTTCTCCACGTACCACGGGCCGACAACGAGCAAGCAGCTGCCCTGGCATGAATCAGCTCCACCCGGCAAGCTATACCAACCGGCGTCTCCCTCCAACGCCTCCGCAAACCGTCTGTCAAGCCGTCTCCAGAATCAGACTCCATCTTCGTACCGCCTGACCCCGATGCAGTTGGATCCGACTTGGGGAACCCAGCAAGCGGCTCGAGGACTTCAACGGGCGGCTCGGGGACTGCTATAGTCGCACCCGGCACGGGGACTTCAGAACCCGGCCTGGGGACTGCAGCAGTCGGCCCGGGGACTACAACGACACAACAGGCGGTGGCCGACTCCAACTCTTCACCGCCCAGCCCACCCACCCTGGTCGCTATAGCCGTGTTGACAATAGAAGAAGTCACAGCTCCATCATGGGCCCAACCCATCCTCAACTTTCTGGTAAACAGAGAGCTGCTGACTGACGAGATCTCGGCAAGACAAGTTCAACGCCGAGCCGGAGCATACACAATAGTGAACAGAGAACTCGTTAGGCGCAGTGTCACTGGAGTCTTCCAGCGCTGCGTCGAGCCAGAGAAGGGCATTGCAATCCTCAAGGACATCCACCAAGGCGAGTGCGTCCACCACGCGGCCTCAAGATCACTCGTCGCCAAAGCTTTCCGCCATGGGTTCTTCTGGCCGGCTGCTTTGGAAGACGCCAAAGAATTAGTCAAATACTGCAAAGGGTGCCAAGTTTTCAGCTCCAAGCAACACCTGCCGGCTTCCGCACTCAAGACCATCCCCCTCACCTGGCCTTTTGCCGTTTGGGGGCTGGATATGGTGGGCCCATTCAAGACAGCACGCGGCGGCATGACACACTTGCTTGTCGCCGTGGACAAGTTCACCAAGTGGATTGAAGCGAAGCCAATCAAAAAGCTGAATGGGCCGACTGCTGTGACGTTCATCACAGACATCACCACCCGGTATGGCATACCACACAGCATCATCACCGACAACGGCACGAATTTTGCCAAAGGAGCACTGGCACGTTTCTGCGCGACACAAGGCATCCGACTGGACTTAGCATCCGTTGCCCACCCGCGGTCAAACGGCCAAGTCGAGCGAGCAAATGGCCTCATCCTGTCTGGCATCAAGCCCCGACTGGTCGTACCACTGGAGCGCTAGGCCGGCTGCTGGCTCGAGGAGCTGCCGGCCGTCCTCCGGAGCTTGCGTACTACCCCGAAAAAGTCAACCGGCTTCACTCCTTTCTTCCTTGTATATGGTGGCAAGGTTGTCATCCCAACTAACATCGAGTTCGACTCACCTCGGGTCACCATGTACACGGAAGCGGAGGCCAAGTAAGCACGAGAAGACGGCGTTGACCTACTGGAAGAGGGCCGACTGTTAGCACTTAGCCGGTCCGCCATCTACCAGCAGGGTTTGCGCCGTTACCACAACCGGAAGGTCAAGCCGAGATCCTTCCAAGAGGGCGATCTTGTGCTCCGGCTGATCCAGCGAACAGCCGGCCAGCACAAGCTCTCGGCCCCTTGGGAAGGCCCCTTCGTCATCAGCAAAGCCTTGGGCAACGACTCCTACTACCTGATCGACGCACAGAAGCCCAAGGCGCGCAAGAGAGATGATTCCGGCAAGGAGTCAGGACGACCATGGAATGCCAATCTCCTCCGAAGATTTTACAGATAAATACAGTATGTACCACACTACCTTTTGTATTAAGTACATGACATCGGGCCCCCCGAGGAGCACTCAGGGACTACCCTCTTTTATCTATATATGATGAGTATCATGCCTATGAATGTGTTACTACATTTGTTCTCCTGTCCGGCACCGGGTTCGACCAGTCGGCCCAGGGACTCGCCGCCTTGAATTATGTTAAGTTCCACCTGTAGTCAGACAAGTAGTGTGCCGGCACCCAAGCCCTCTCTTGTCGAAAGTCGCACGCAAAATCGACTGTCCGACTGGCAAGAGTCAAAGGCAGGAAAGGATGCCCACACGAAAAATGGCTAAGGACCAACGAGCTTACATAACACAAGCCGGCTCCCCACCCTGCCAAACCGACTGTTAAACAGCCGGCTGGCCGGCTTCCCACTCACCTTGCTCCAATCTAAGAAAGCTAAAGTACTTGCCCTCCCACACGGCCAAGCACTTTCCCAGCCACAGACTGCAGAGCAGCTGTCTGGCTGGGAAGGCGGCGACCAAGGGAGGGCAGCAAAGGAAACAGCCAAAAAGATGAAAGGCAAGCACAGCCAGAAGTCAAACACATGCAAGATTATATGTACACAAAAGGCCTTTGAAGGGCCGGCATTCAACTTAGTCTAAATACACCCCGAGTGGGTGGAATTGCGCAAATTTAACAAATATTGTTCAAAGAGTAACGAACAGGAAAGCAAAGGTAAAGATGGCGGCTTAGGCCAAAGGTGCAACGGGCGAGTTGGGCAAGTCCGTGGAGACGGCGGTGCTGGCTGGAGGAGTGGCCGGCTGGCGAGTCTCGGCTTGATCATCACCAGCGGTAGGCGGCGCGCTCGCACGTGCCTCGTTGCTGGAGGCACGGTCAAGCTGAGGCTGGTCGGCTGCTCCACCATCCGGCGCGGCGTCTTCACCGTCCTCTCCCTCCTCCTCCTCACCCTTGTCGCTAGAGTCGCTCTCCTCCGTCGAGTCTTCACCATCTGCCGTGTTCAGCCCGAACCACTCCTCCGGCAGAGCAACGCCGTTGTCATTCAGCTCGGAGGCAAAGGTGCTGGTGTTAGTGTACTCGGTGATCGCCGAGGCGCGCTGGATGATAGCTGGCCGCACCGCCTACAGCTCCTTGTTGGCCTCCTGCCGCCATGTGGTCAGCTGGGCCAAGTCCAGCCCGGGATACCACGCCCGGACGAACTCCAGCGCCCGCCTGGCACCTGCCCGAGCTGCAGAAGCCTTCCAGGCCTTGAAGCAGCCAACCGCCACCTCCAGCCAGTTGACAGTCCGACTGGGGGTGCGGGGAATCACTTCGCCAGGCCAGAGGGAGGACAACACTTGGGCTCCAAGCGCTGAAGGCGGCGGAGCATGCGGTGAGCTGGCTGGAGACGGGCTTGGATGGCCAGAAGCTGCTCCTCGAGCGACCGGCGAGCATCCGACACAACCTCAACACCAGCCTGCCTCTACGCGTTGCGGTGGGCCTCGATGACTTGGCTGGCGGCAACAGAGTAGCCGGGGAAGTACTCTGCACGAAGAAGAAAAGAAAAGAAAAAAACACAGAGTCAGAAGTCGGACCAAGCGGCAAACAAAGGGACGAAGAGGAAGGCGGCTTACCGTCAACCAGGTCTTTAATCTGGCCATAGCCTTCACTCAGCGCCTGCTTCGACTCGGCCCAGTTCGCCGCCTCGGTCTCGTACTCGGCTTGAGGGCGGCCTCGCTGTCCTTCACCGCCTTCAGGGCCGCCTTGTGGCTCTCCTCCTGATCGGCCAACTTCTTGTCCAGGCTGTCGCGCTCCTGAGCCAAGGTGTTGCACTCAGCCTCCTTGACGCGTAGGGCGGTTTGGGCCTCAGCCAGTTACTGTCGCAGGTCGGCGTTGGCCTCTGCACAGATGGCAAAGAAGAAAAAGAAATAAGAAAGAAGTCACAAGAAAAGATCCGGCCCGACTGCTCAGCAGTCGGCCCGAATCTTGGGGGCTACACCCAGTGGGTGCGCTGACGCGCCCCCACGAGAGATAAAAGATGGAACACTTACTCCGGCTCTCAGACAAATCGGCGGTCTTCTGATTCAGCTCCCAGGTATGGGAGTTGAAGGCGGCCGCGCGGAGGTTATGATAGTCCTGCAAATGGGACAGACGAACAAATAAGGACAAGTTAGCACTCGAAGTCTACTAAGAAGTTCCAAGCCGCCATCTCAGCAGCCGGCTCGGAACTCGGGGACTACTTCCAGTGGGTGCGCTGACGCGCCCCCACGGAAGAATTCAAGAACAAGAAGCAAAAAAGCGAGAAGCTTACCCGGATGGCTGCCCGCGTCGCAGGAACTCTTGGTTGTATTGCTTCAGCACGGTGGCCTGAGACTGAAGCCGGGTCCGGACGTCCTGCACCGCCACGTTCAGCATGGCCATCCCGCCACCCGGCGTCCACCCCGGCGAGCTGACGCTTGCCGTCTCCAGATCCTGGGCCGACGAGCTTGAGCCCGCGGCCTTCTACGGGTTCGGCGCAGAAGTCGCCTTCCCTGCGCGCTGGCGTGCTGGAGACCGGACCACGAGATCCGCCCTTGCATCCGGCTCGCCTCCAGCCGGTGGCACGGGCGGCGCGCTGGGTTGGCCGCCTTGGTCCGCCCAAGTCGGCGCTGGCGGAGCCGGCTCCTTCTCCAGGACGACGACGTCGCCCTCCTCCCTCTCCATCACCGGCTGATCGCCACCGGCTCCCTCCGGCGGCACCACCGGGATCTCAGGCACCACGGAGCGGAGGGGGATGATGAGTTGCGGAGGCTGGTTGCGCAAGGCCTCCGCTGCCTGCGCCGCGGCTGTGGCATCCACCTGGGCCTTGGCCGCTGCGTCGGTCTGCGCCCTCACCGTCTCCTCCGCCGCCTCCTGTGCTGCCCTGGCGGCCGCCGCCTTCTGCTGCTCCGCCTCCTGCTCCTCCCGCGCGTTCTGCTCCGTCGCCGCCTGAAGCTCGGCACGAGGGTCCATGCGGTGGGCGCTGGCGGAGCCTCCCGCCGCCCCGACCACGGAGGCGGCGGCAGTCCACTCAAGAGAAAGCGGAGCCCTGTTTCCAAGCCAAGACAAAGAAAATTCAGAGGAATATCAGCAAGAAAGAAGAAAGGAACGCGTAAGGGAGTCGGCACTTATGCAGAAACCATCTGCGGCTGCTTCACCACCTTGAGGAAGCGGGTGGCCTTCGCGGCCGTTTCGTCCCGCTTGGTCGCCGCAACCGAGCTCTTGGGCTTCTTCGGCCGGCTGCCGAACAGGATCGGCGTGGCCCGGCGCTTCTGCGCGCCGCCTTGGGCGGCCAGCGCGGCAGATGAACTCGCACCCTGCTGGTCGGACGCCGGCTGGCGGCGCGGGACGACTTCCACCTCGTCGTCTTCCGGCCAGTCCTCGAGGTCGGCTCCGATTCCTGAGCTGCCTGCTTCGCCGCCTCCTCCCACGGCGTCGTCGTCCAAGGCGGCCGCCCCCAAGTCGGGGTCGTCCACATCGCTCACCGTCCGGTCGGGCAGATATTGGCGCTCCGGCCCCGTGGCGCCGGCTGCCGGCCAGAGGAGGGGGCTCTGTTAGACATGCCGATTGGTCAAGTCGGCCAAGAAGAACTCGGCAACAAAAGAAAAAAGAGAAGAAAAGGAAACTGACCGTAGGCGGGGGATCGGCGCGAGAGTATGGCTCCTTGCCAAGCTGCCACTCATCGGTGAGCTTGCAGTTCGCAAGGTAGTTCACCATGTGAGCTACCTCTCCGTGAGGCATCTCCTTGGTGCACAGCCGGCTCGGATCGAGGTGCCCGCTCATCTGACAGATCATGTGAGGGCGGCCCTGGAGCGGGAGCACCCGGCGCACCATGAAGGCGGTCAGCAGGTCGGGCTCGGTCAGGCCCTCCGACTTGATCAACACCTGGAGCCGCGCGACGGCGGCGGCTCCAGAAGGCGACCGCGATTTGGCCCAATAGGACCAGTTGGGCCGCCTCCCAGCCGGCGGGCTGGGTACGTAAGCCGGCAGGTTGACCCAGTCGCCCTGCGGGAAGATGCTCTTCATGTAGAAGTATGACTGTTGCCACATCTTCACCGACTGGATCAGCGCGATGGAGGGGAATGGATTGTCATCGCCGGCCTCCGCACTGCGACGAAGGCGCCGCATTGGGCCGGCACGCCCTTCGTCATGGTGCCGAGCTTGGAGTAGAAGAACTCCCCCCAAAGTTCGATGGTGGGGAGGACGCCGAGGAAGCCTTCGCACAGAGTGACGAAGGCGGGTAGTAGCACCACCATGTTCGGGGTGAGGTGGTGCGGCTGAAGATTGTAGAAGTCAAGGAAGGAGCGGAAGAAGCCGCTCGCCGGCAGGCCAAGGCCGCGCAGGCAGTGCGAGCGGAAGATGACCCGCTCGCCCTCCTCTGGCGCCGGCGAGATCTCCCGCTCCGGTGCAAGACGGACCCGCACGTAATCCTCGTCGGGCAGCCGCCGCGTCTTGCGGAGGAAGTCGATGTGGTCCTCATGGACGTTGGAGCCGTCCCAGGCTCCAGCGCGCGCCATGAAGGCGAAAGGCTGATGAAGAAGGCGCGGTGGCTGCGAGAGCGTGACCCCGTAGCGGCAAAGCTGCGGCGTAGCTAGATGACCAGCGAAATGGCGCAGCGGCGAGACGCAGCAGCGACAGAAAGGAAGAAGAAGAAGAGAACGGCGGAGCGGGGGGCGAGCGTGCGTGCGTCTGCCGCTCCCCCTCCTCCCCCTATTTATAGCCTCGGTGCGGCGAAGCCGAGGGGGCGAGACGTGGGGGACGTGGGATTAACTGCGCCCACTCCCCCACAACCCGCGATTATCGCGCCTTAACGGCGCGCGGAAACTACCGTTGGAATGCAAACCGCCCGCTTCGGCCACGGAGGATCCGCGCGTGGGCCGAGGCGTAGTAGTGGCGGGCCCCAGCCTGCGGCGACGTCCCGTCGCAAGCGTGGGCTGGCAGGCTGGTCCAGCCGAAGGGCCAGCTAGTTCCCGCCTTCGGGCTCCAAAACCTCTCTAAGACGGCGCGTTTGATCGAGGCCGGCTCCCAGCTGTTGGCTCTCCAAGATAGGAAGCTGCTCAGACTTCTCGTCCATCTGTCAGCCGCGAAGCTCGACCAGCTTCGGGGACTACTGTCGGAGTAAATGACCACGGGTAGCCTAACCGGCTCCCCCTGGCTCTTCAAAAATTATCGGACCGGCTGAGCCCTCAAACATCCAAGACACAGGGCTGCCTTCTCCTGGCCGGCTGTCCCACTGGCCGGCTCCTGGAAGGCGGCAAGACTCTAAAAGCTCTCGTGAAGAGGGCCGACTCCTAGCAGCCGGCTACTAGAAGGCCGGCTCCTAGCAGGCGGCCTGCCTCACACCCTCAAAGTCTGCACCCACATAACGGCGATGAGACGGGGCGTGGCTACAGTGAAGCCTGCCACCCCCGAATCCCGGAGCAAGCGTGGCCACAGTGCGCCGTACGGGGCGGCCACTCCCCGTCCGGCGCGACACTGTTGCCATGCTGACCATGACATCTCCCACGACGGGCTGTCAGTACGGCCCGCAGGCGGCGGGCCCCTCCTGCCAGAGAGATATTAGAAGGCGGCCAAGCTGCGCCAAGTCGGCATGGGGAGAGGCCGACTCCCAACAGTCGGCTCACCCCGCCCTCAAAGTTCATGCACCATTAAGCAGATTAGACAGGGTAAGGCTATAGTGAAGGCCCGCCAGGCGGCAGCACTGTAGCCATGCTTATCCCGACAAAGCCGGTGTCACCAAGAGTGAGGCTACAGTAACCAGCAGTCGACAAGACCCCCCGAGCGGTGGCCCCAGCCTGTCGGCCAGTCGGCGGGCCCCACCGGCCGGCGGAGAAGCCGGCGACTACAGACACTGACGGCCTGGACCTACATCCAGTCGGATTACCATTGTACCCCTAGGGGGTAGGCCTGTATAAACCCCCCAGGGCACCGATGCAAAGGGTTGATCTCTTAGAGTTTTAGACACCACATAGAGAGAAGGGGAGAGCTAGCCTTGCCCTTCTTCTTCCTCTAACCGAACAGCTCAAGGAGCCTCTTGTAGCCACTTGTGTTGATCTAGTGATCATGCGGAGACCCCGCAGAGCAGGACTATGGGTGTTATCTCCTAGGAGAGCCCCAAACCTGGGTAAGATTCGCCAGCGTGCATGTCTTCGCCTTATCCCGTTTCCAGGCACCGGCGATGTCTTACTGGCTCCCACAATGATAAGCCACCTGTTGGCATATGACGCACCTACCACCCGACGGTTCATCACAGAAATCAGTTCCTGTGACTACTACACCAATTACTAAGGAAGCTAATGATGATGATCATGTAACTTCAGATCAAGTTACTACTGAACCTCGTAGGTCAACCAGAATAAGATCTGCACCGAAGTGGTACGGTAATGCGGTTCTGGAGGTCATGTTACTTGACCATGACGAACCTACGAACTATGAGGAAGCGATGATGAGCCCTGATTCCACGAAATGGCTTGAGGCCATGAAATCTAAGATGGGATCCATGTATGAGAACAAAGTGTGGACTTTGGTTGGCTTGCCTGATGATCGGCAGGCCATCGAGAATAAATGGATCTTCAAGAAGAAGACTGACGCTGATGGTAATGTTACTGTCTACAAAGCTCGACTTGTTGCGAAAGGTTTTCGACAAGTTCAAGGAGTTGACTATGATGAGACTTTCTCACCCGTAGCGATGCTTAAGTTTGTCCGAATCATGTTAGCAATTGCTGCATTTTATAATTATGAAATTTGGCAAATGGATGTAAAGACTGCATTCCTGAATGGATTTCTGGAGGAAGAGTTGTATATGATGCAACCCGAAGGTTTTATCAATCCAAAGGATGCTAACAAAGTGTGCAAGCTCCAGCGATCCATTTATGGACTGGTGCAAGCATCTCGGAGTTGGAATAAACGTTTTGATAGTGTGATCAAAGCATATGGTTTTATACAGACTTTTGGAGAAGCCTGTATTTACAAGAAAGTGAGTGGGAGCTCTGTAGCATTTCTAATATTATATGTGGATGACATATTGTTGATTGGAAATGATATAGAATTTCTGGATAGCATAAAAGGATACTTGAATAAGAGTTTTTCAATGAAAGACCTCGGTGAAGCTGCTTATATATTGGGCATCAAGATCTATAGAGATAGATCAAGACGCTTAATTGGACTTTCACAAAGCACATACCTTGACAAAGTTTTGAAGAAGTTCAAAATGGATCAAGCAAAGAAAGGGTTCTTACCTGTGTTACAAGGTGTGAAGTTGAGTCAGACTCAATGCCCGACCAGTGCAGAAGATAGAGAGAAAATGAAAGTCATTCCCTATGCTTCAGCCATAGGTTCTATCATGTATGCAATTCTGTGTACCAGACCTGATGTGTGCCTTGCTATTAGTTTAGCAGGGAGGTACCAAAGTAATCCAGGAGTGGATCACTGGACATCGGTCAAGAACATCCTGAAATACTTGAAAAGGACTAAGGATATGTTTCTCGTTTATGGAGGTGACAAAGAGCTCGCCATAAATGGTTACGTCGATGCAAGCTTTGACACAGATCCGGATGACTCTAAGTCACAAACCGGATATGTATTTATATTGAACGGTGGAGCTGTAAGTTGGTGCAGTTCTAAGCAAAGCGTCGTGGCGGGATCTGCGTGTGAAGCGGAGTACATAGCTGCTTCAGAAGCAGCAAATGAAGGAGTCTGGATGAAGGAGTTCATATCCGATCTAGGTGTCATACCTAGTGCATCGGGTCCAACAAAAATCTTTTGTGACAATACTGGTGCAATTGCCTTGGCAAAGGAATCCATATTTCACAAGAGAACCAAGCACATCAAGAGACGCTTCAATTCCATCCGCGATCAAGTCAAGGAGGGAGACATAGAGATTTGCAAGATACATACGGATCTGAATGTTGCAGACCCGTTGACGAAGCCTCTCTCACGAGCAAAACATGATCAGCACCAAGACTCCATGGGTGTTAGAATCATTACTGTGTAATCTAGATTATTGACTCTAGTGCAAGTGGCAGACTGGAGGAAATATGCCCTAGAGGCAAGAATAAAGTTGTTATTTATATTTTCTTATATCATGGTAAATGTTCATTATTCATGCTAGAATTGTATTAACCTGAAACTTAGTACATGTGTGAATACATAGACAAACAGAGTGTCACTAGTATGCCTCTACCTGACTAGCTCGTTGAATCAAAGATGGTTAAGTTTCCTAGCCATAGACATGAGTTTTCATTTGATTAACGGGATCACACCATTAGAGAATGATGTGATTGACTTGACCCATTCCGTTAGCTTAGCACTTGATCGTTTAGTTTGTTGCTATTGCTTTCTTCATGACTTATACATGTTCCTATGACAATGAGATTATGCAACTCCCGAATACCGGAGGAACACTTTGTGTGCTATCAAACGTCACAACGTAACTGGGTGATTATAAAGATGCTCTACAGGTGTCTCCGATGGTGTTTGTTGAGTTGGCATAGATCGAGATTAGGATTTGTCACTCCGATTGTCAGAGAGGTATCTCTGGGCCCTCTCGGTAATGCACATCACTATAAGCCTTGCAAGCAATGTGACTAATGAGTTAGTTGCGGGATGATGCATTACGGAACGAGTACAGAGACTTGCCGGTAACGAGATTGAATTAGGTATTGAGATACCGACGATCGAATCTCGGGCAAGTAACATACCGATGACAAAGGGAACAACGTATGTTGTTATGCGGTTTGACCGATAAAGATCTTCGTAAAATATGTAGGAACCAATATGAGCATCCAGGTTCCGCTATTGGTTATTGACCGGAGGTGAGTCTCGGTCATGTCTACATAGTTTTCGAACCGTAGGGTCCGCACGCTTAACGTTCGGAGACGATCGGTATTATGAGTTTATGCGTTTTGATGTACTGAAGGTTGTTCGGAGTCCCGGATGAGATCACGGACATGACGAGGAGTCTCGAATGGTTGAGACATAAAGATCGATATATTGGAATGCTACATCGGAAGGGTTCCGGGTGAGTTCGGGCATTTACCGGAGTACCGGGGGGTTACCGGAACCCCCCGGGAGTACATGGGCCTTAATGGGCCTTAGTGGGAGAGAGGAGGAGGCGGCCAAGGTGGGCCCCCCCCAAGCCCAATCCGAATTGGGAAGGGGGCCGCCCCCCTTTCCTTCTCCCTCTCTCCTCCTTCCTTCCTCTCCTACTCCAACTAGGGAAGGGGGGAATCCTACTCCCGGTGGGAGTAGGACTCCCCTTGGGCGCGCCATAGAGAGGGCCGGCCCTCCCCTCCTCCACTCCTTTATATACGGGGGAGGAGGGCACCCCATAGACACACAAGTTGATTGTTTAGCCGTGTGCGGTGCCCCCCTCCACAGATTTCCACCTCGGTCATATCGTTGTAGTGCTTAGGCGAAGCCCTGCGTCGGTAACTTCATCATCACCGTCATCACGCCGTCGTGCTGACGAAGCTCTCCCTCGACACTCAGCTGGATCTAGAGTTCGTGGGACGTCAGCGAGCTGAACGTGTGCAGATCGCAGAGGTGCCGTACTTTCGGTACTAGGATCGGTCGATCGTGAAGACGTACGACTACATCAACCGCGTTGTCATAACGCTTCCGCTTTCGGTCTACGAGGGTACGTGGACAACACTCTCCCCTCTCGTTGCCATGCATCACCTAGATGGATCTTGCGTGTGCCTAGGAAATTTTTTAAAATTACTGCGTTTCCCAACAAAGCTCACATAGGATGGCGTCTTCAACCTCCTTTGCACGACCGTCGTGCAACCTCTGTCTTTCCCTGGAGCCCAGACATTGACTATGGAAGGGAAATGACAACTCTAAATCTACCGTCAAACATGTAAAAGACATCACAAACAGAGACTTCGAGGAGCAAGGAAGTGTCCCCTCCCAAAGGCAAGTATAGGGGACTTGTTCCATCAGCAGACCACCCAACCATCAACATCACAAAGAGAAGAGGAGGAGAGACATACACATACACGAAGACGAGGGGACAAGTAGTTGCCCATCGATCGGCAAAACAACTGTTCAGATCGAGAAGCCGCCGATAACGACCAACAATCACAAAAATCAAAACATGAGCGATGAAGATCTGAAGAAACCAGATCCACCACCACCAAAGCTCAAACCGACTCTCTGTTGAAATAGAAAGCCGCTCCGATGAAACACAGACGAATCAGGTATTCCCATGAGACAACATCACTTATGCCGCCACCTGGACATCAACTCCAACTAACCGAAACAAGGGACCTATCTACGCCCCGGAGCTCCCCCTCCCCAGGGCCAGAGTGGCCACTGGAGGCCGGCCGAGGAGAGCGGTTAGCCGGCGAGGGCGTCGACGGAAGGACAAGAAGACGAGCAATCCTCTGGACCGCCTCTCTCTGTGTGGAAGGTTCGAGAAGGACATGGTAACAGAGTTGACACCGGCCTACAAAGTCGGTCTTGGTTGATCGTGACTTGTCCGGCGCCGTCCTGCTGCGCTGGCGATAGAAACAAGCATATAACAAGTCGCTGGTCGGCCGAAAATTCCTCATAAACTACAGTCTCGCTCAGCCCAATCAACCCAGCGCCAACTTTGCGCGGCCAGTAGACGCCCACGTGCCCTCCCGGGCGCGTCACCAACCCCACCTTCCCCGAGCTCCCTCCCCCTCCACCTCAGCTATTTATACAGCTCAGCAGCTCACTCGCGCTCCACACTCACACACACACACACTCGGTGGTTGCTCCGTTGACCGATCAACCCAAGAAATCCTCCTCAGCATGGAGAGCGAAGGCAGCACGAGCCCCAACGGCGGCGCTGCCTGCGCGGTCTGCGGCGGCGCCGCGGCCTTGTACTGTCCGGCGGACGCGGCGGCTCTCTGCGTGCCCTGCGACGCGGCTGTCCACTCGGCCAACCCTCTGGCCTCACGCCACGAGCGCGTGCCGCTGGCGGCCGCCGTGGCGGCGACCTCCGGCGTGTACGACCTCTTCGCGGCTGACGAAGAAGGCGGCTCGTCCTGGCCGACGCCGGGGCAGGGGAGCCCCAACAGCGGCTCGTCCGGCTTCAGTAATAATGGCAGTGGTATCGAGATGAGCCTGTTTGACCTGCTCTCCGACGTCGACCTCGTGGCCACCGGCGCCGGCGGAACCATGCTATCGGATAACGGCGGCGTCGCGCCGTTGTGGCTGCAGCCCGGCCTCGCCGCGGACGGCTCTGCTGCGTGGGCCTCCTCGTGGTCGCCGTCGGAGGCAGTCGTCGTCCCGTCGGCGGCGGACCGGGCGGAGAGGGTCAGGCGGTACCGCGAGAAGCGCAAGAACCGCAAGTTCCACAAGACCATCCGCTACGCCTCCCGCAAGGCGTACGCCGAGGCGCGGCCCAGGATCAAGGGCCGCTTCGTCAAACGCCCCGCGGCGGCGGCGGACGACGGCGACAACACGAGCGCCGGCGAGGCGGCCGCCAAATTCTGGCTCTCCTTCTCCGACAACAGTGTAGGGTTCCAAGTTGCATCCCATGGAGTCGTGCCAAGCTTCTAGCAATGGCGTCTGCCCAGCAAAGGAAAGATGCTAGCGAAGTGCAGATGCCATGCTGCCTCCTGCCATCCTATTGGCGCCATGGTCTTCCTGTCGTGTCCGTGCTCCGGTCGTGCCGTCGTTGCAGTCAATATTCATGGTAAAAACCCGCCATCGATATTTTTAACTGATGATGCGGGTTTTTCGATCGATGGGCACAATTTCATGTCCATCGGTGAACTAGGCGATTACTGTACTTCCTCGGTTTGTTGTTAGTTTCATGTGCTAAGATAAATAAAGAATCATGCTGAATTCTTGTGGCCACACTGATGTTCATATCATGTTAGCCTTGCCAGTGTTTATGGATAAAGCTTTCCTTCCGAGGGCGGCAATTCTGGTGTATCTGAAGCTCGACGTGAACAGAAAATTCAAATAAAATACTCTCTCTGATCCATATTAATTGACGCACACTTAATATAATTTTGGACTAAAGTTGTATTAAATTTGCGTCAATTAATTTGAACCGGAGGAGTAGTAAAATTCAAGATGCTCATGTGCGCAAGGTGCGTGTAATTTTTCATGGAGTTTGGACAACTGAAGAGCTCATGCTAAAAATTGGGTGTCTGAAGAACTTTGAAAAAGAACACTATTCTGACCTGATTTTTTTTGTAGGAGCTCCTCAGATGTGTAAACACCACGAAATTATGCACACTCCTAGCACACATGAGCATCTTAGATGCCTAAATTTTCCAGATTTCTTTGAATTTTTTTCACTTTTTTTAATTTACTGTTCACCGGGTGTAGAAGAACCTGGGCACCGTTTAGAATTTACGTTTCTTGCCCTATGTTTTAACTCGATGATGCAGGTTTTAGCAGTAGTTGTATTCCATAATCTGAGTAATTAGATGATACCCCGCATGTTACTGCGGGAATTGATTAAAGTTGATAGGTTTCGATAATATGAGAACTGAAATACATGTTATTTACTGTATTTTATTATTGTTTAGTTGTAAAATATTTATTAAATATAATTAAGTAGCTTAATAAAATAGAAATCATCTTTTTCATGCATGATTTGCATATTAAAATGTTATATTTGCATGCGTGTAAATAGGTTAGTGTGGATTATCTATATAGTTATATAGGATGAGGATATTAATTTAGCCTAAGATAGCTCGTGTGCAGTTGTTGGCATGTAGCTTTCATGGTTTAATTTCCTAGGCGAAGATAATAAAGCCAATGTGGTTTTTGTATGAACAGATAGCTAGCCATGACGACTCTATTTATTTTTAATCAGGGTATAGAGATGTGACTCTATCATTGGTGCTTAGTTTAGGTTGTCTGCCAATAATGATTGCTAGTATCTTTACAATTTGGGAGTGCGCCGACTTCGAAAATAGTAATCCGGGAGTGCCCGAGTCTAGGCACGCTCGTACCATGGAAATTGTTGCTTATGCATTTGTTGGGCCACTGAAAAGGACAACGACCATGACATTTCAGTTTCCTAAATATGAAATTGGGGTGACAAAGGATGACTATGTAGACGATATTTATTTAATGATAGTGAGGTATGTGGGGTTTATGATTGCCTAATGCTCCACAAAACAATTAAGTTGAAGTTGTGCCAGTATGGGACTGGTCGACAAATTTATGCAGGCCTATGCATGATGCTAATTACATTGCACTTTCTTTTTGTCTTGGAAGAAAAATGACGAGAATTCATCAAAGTACTACAAGAACTATAGTAAATAGCATAAAACTATATACCATTATATAGCAGGTTAGGGTTTTAAAAAATCTACAACTTTTAAAACTGAGTATGATTATGAAATACATGCGGTTTTAGAAATGAAAGCGCCTACAGTACTTCCACCACCTATCTACGTAACTAATCCTCCCGCCACTCACTTTCTCCACTCCTACTCGAAGAAATGGATCTGTCTCCGTCACATCCGCCGGGCCACCGCCGTCGTCGCCAGTGATGCTAGTGTCCGACCCCGAAGAGGCCTCTGTGGCGGCGCCCAAGACCGCACCAAAGAAGCGACATGCGACCCATCGTACTGGAGGGACGAGGCTAGAGGCGAACAAGCGTTGAAAATACGTGTAGTAGTATCGTATATATACTAGCAAAACTTAGTACCTAATTCCAACAGCCATTTTATGATCAAAATAATGTATTTTCATATGGAATCAGGTTGTTCTTTTCCACTTTCAAGCATCTCAAAATATTAAATAAAACCAAGTATTGCATTAGGTGTTGGGTCCTCGAGTGCAAGAGTTTGCAAGCCGCAATTTCCCTGAAGTGGATGAGCTTAAGGTTTATCAACCAGTAAGAGCTGCAAAACAACCAATTATCAATATCGGCACACTAGTAGAAAAAGGGTCATCTGTCCCGGTTGGTAAGGGCCTTTTGTCCCGGTTGTTGAACCGGGACTAAAGGGTCGTTACTAATGCCCTAGCCCTTTAGTCCCGGTTTTTACACGAACCGAGACAGATGGGCCTCCACGTGGCCGCTGCGGCCAGCCCAGGCAGGAGGGCCTTTGGTCCCGGTTGGTGACACCAACCGGGACCAAAAGGCATCCACGCGTCAGCATTTCAGTGGCTGGGGTTTTTGTTTTTTTTGAAAGGGGGGAGGGTTTAGGGGGTAATTTAGGGTGTGTAAGCTAGCTAACAGAGAGAACTGTCCTCTCTTATTTCCGTGCTTGATTTACCAACGCTACTGCTATGCCTAAACATGGCTTAGATTAAAGTGAAGGCAACATGTGGTGCATGTCGAAAGTAATATTAATCCTAACTTGATCAAGTTTGGATTAGTACTACTTTCGACATGCACCACATGCTTGTTGCCTTCACTTCATTCCAATCCATGTTCATTTCACCCACTGATATATAATAACTCTTCATGCCCGCATCATGCATCATCATAATAACAAGTCCTACTAATCATCATCATACAACTTCTACTCGTTATTAATAACAAGTCATACGATCATCATCCTCATAGTCATCGAACCAACCCTACTTAATTGTTCTTAGCACATGATCATCAGTATTAGGTAGGACCTAAATACCCTCTTTAAGGTAAAATAGCATAAAACAATATAGACCCCGACTCTCCATTATGGAGAATGGAGATCATCATGTCTCCAATTTTTGCGCTTCGCTTCCTTTTGCTTCCAAGAACCTCCTTGCGACTGTCCATACATTTTTTACATTCTTTGATTTTCATGTCTCCACTTCTTTTAGAAATCCGGTATGGACAGTTGAGATTCGTAGGATGACCTGGTTGTATGTTCAAAACATCAAGCCTACCATTCTAGTACATCAAATGAGGCACACAATCCTCTGGGATTATCTGTTGAAAAACATAGTAATAACTTCATAGTTAGCAATGATGTACTAGTTTTAGAAGTATGCAAAAGATGCACGGATGTCGTAATAGTAAGAAATCTTACCAGGGTATCTCCATAGTAGTTACCGTAGTTCAACACGTGCACTAGTGGCACGTATTGACCATAATGTGGAGGAGTTTTACAATAGATATTGTAATTCTCAAGATCAGTATAAAATCCGACCAGATGAGTTTTCTCCTTATAAGTTAACTCAGAGCCATCGGTGTAGTAGGTTCTGTCTACCATGTTCCGCACATTGTTTGAACAATCAAAATAAGCTGTCAATGAAAATAAGCTGTCAACTCTTTGAAATGAACAATATAAATTAGCTAATAACTATGTTTGAGAAATTCACATAGCGGTAGAATTGGAGGCGTATCAAAAGGACCCAAATGTCCATATTGTCTTGCTCGATGTCAGGATCACCAAGATCCATGGTGACAAGCATACCCTCATCAAAACCATACATCTTGCAAAATGCTTCCCAATTTTTGCAACCAAAATGGGTTACGCTCTTAGAATTATACAGATTTACTTCAAAATCTATATCATGATGGGTCCTTAGGTGAATTTTCTTTGTTTCCATACTTTCATGGTCTTCAAAACCTATCCTCTCCAAGACGTAGCGTCTTGCATGGCATGGGATAAGCTAGTCGAATTATAAAAGATGAAAAGTACACGTTGAAATAGTTGAAGTCGTGCTTAATTATGAAAAAATAACACTTGTCGTCGTTGCGTACCGTTTCAACATCGAAGGTCTCCTCCATCTTAATACTGAAGCGCCGATCTTCGTCCAGGTGAGGCCTGTCGCACTGACCTCGGTCGTCGTGGCACCAGTCGCACTCCCCCGGGATACTTTCGTCGTCCGAGTACGACATTTCCTATGTTCATAATTCAAATATTAAACGTCTATAATTAAATATATGTACTAAAAAACCTAAGTTAGATCATTATTATTCATCACAGGTTGACTATCGGTTTGTTGAGTCTTTTCTTGAAAACTCTCACCTCACGTGGTGTATACATTCGACCGTTGGTGATGGTCGCTCCTCCATTTGTCCCCGAGTGCATTACACCAAAATGTCTAGCACACGGGAACAAAGGAGAAGCGACCCCCACGACAACAGTCGGGATTCTTCGTCCTCTCATATATATATGGTGGAACTCTCCCTCACTGATTCCTCTCTGACATTTGCGACCGTCGGTGATGGTAGCTCCTCCTTTCGTTCTCGAGTGCATTACACCAAATTGTCTAGCACACGGGAACGAAGGAGAAGCTACCCCCACGACAACAGTCGGGATTCTTCGTCCTCTCATATATGGTGGAGACTCGACAGACTTAAAGTCAACCCGAAATATCGTTTAATTATCTTTCTAAAAGAGGATTTGGCTGGTCTCACCTCGATGTCGGAGGGGGCGGTGACGGGGACAACGGCGGGGATGATGGAGGGGCCCGGGGCTCCTAGATTTCTGCGAAAACAAAAACCCTATAAGCTATCAACTAATCATATGCATAGGCCTTGCATAGTGCTCTCCAATTTTAGCATTCAAAGTAGGAGTAGTTTTCCACTATGAGCATTCAATAAGCAAAATCAAATCACAAAATAAAGTAGTATTCAAATTAGGATGCATTCAATTATAAGCAAAACTACATCATCTCCATGCGTCCGTACATCGTCGAATATTATCACTAATACACCTCGAATACTATCATACATATAGCATCGCTAGTACAGCTAGAACCGTAGCGCCCGACGGGTATCGGCGCGGGTGGTGGACACCCAAAGGACGGAACCATCACTGGATCATAGCTCCAGTGAGATCCCTGAAGAACCTGCCAGGTATTGTCGAACCTGCCCTCCAACGCAACCATGTAGCGACGGACGTGCTGGTCCTCCTCGCTGACACGGTGACGTACCACCTCCGCGATGTCCAGAAGCCTCGGCACCGTCACTGGCCCACGCGACCGCCACCAAACAAGGATCGGGTCAACGACGGGCTGGCTCCTCACCAACCTACGCCCACCGGAAGGTAGCACCTCCCAAAACCAGCCCGGCGGAGCCCAGTCCCGGACATGGCCCCTCTGATCAAGCCGGCCTCCTCCGCCGAGTCGACGACGAGGATGCGGGATAGGCATCGTCGACGTCGATGCGGGAATAATTGCTTTAACTAAAAAAACAAACTAGTTCTATTAATTTCCTTGCTAAAAATAAACTACTTCTATAGTAAAATAAACTAGTTTTGATAAATCAACTAGTTCAACTACTAATTAAGCACTCACTATAAATAAAATATAGTAGTACTTACTAAAAATAAACTACTTCTATATATAGTAAAATAAAGTAGTTTTATTAATTAATCAACGAGTTCAACAAAAAATAAACTAACTTTAAATGCACTAAATCAACTAACCTTAAATGTAACTTTTGCAACACAATTTTTTCCTCTCCTCTTCTAACCATAAAAATTGAACAAAAATAAAACTATACAGCCTAAAAATGCTATGAACAAAAAACAATGAACAAAAAAAAACTATGAACACATACACATACATCCATCCATATACATGCATATCCATACATACATACATACATACATCCATATACATACATACATACATACAAAAACAGGGGCGGCGGCGTGGCGCCGGGGGGCGGCGGCAGCCGCGACAGCGCACGGATCGGGATGGGAAGGGGCTCACTGGGGGCTCGAGGCAGGACGGCGGCGAGGCCGGTGACGAGGACGACGACGAGGCTGGCGACGATGACGGCGACGAGGACGGCGGGCTCGTGGGGGAGGGGTTACGCGCGCGGCGAGGGCTCGGGGAGGAGCGGCTCGGGGGCGGCGACGGCGACGGCGAGGATGACGTCGACGGCGGGTCAGGGGCGGGGCGACGGCATCGGGGCAGGGGCTCGGGGCGGCGGCGACGATGACGAGGAGGAACGGCCTGGCGGCGTTGGGGGGAATGGGAGCAGTTGGCGAAATTTTCACAAGTGCTACCTTATATAGCAAAACCAATGGTACCGGTTCGTGGCACCAACCGGTACCAATGCCCACCTATGGTCCCGGTTAGTGCCACGAACCGGGACCAAAGGTCTCTTTTCGGCAGCCCAGAGGGCGGGAAACTGAGGCCTATGGTCCCGGTTGGTGGCACGAACCGGGACCATAGGTGGGCATTGGTACCGGTTGGTGCCACGAACCGGTACGAATGCCCACCTATGGTCCCGGTTGGTGGCATGAACCGGGACCATAGGCCTTGTGCTCGCACGGTGCGGTGGGAAGTTTAGTCCCACCTCGCTAGTTGAGAGGGGCTCGGAGTGGTTTATAAGCTTTGCTGCCACCACCCTCTCGAGCTCCTCTCTATTGCAGGCTTACGGACCTAATCTCTACTTTGCCATGCCTGTTGGGCCTATTGGGCCTTCTGCAGGCCTGAATCCTGACCCATTGTAGGGTTTCTAGTCGTATTCAGGCCGTGGAGGTCCAGTAGGTGGCATTTTTTCCCTTTTTTTCTTTATATATTTTTATTTCTACTTAAAACTGAATACTTATAGTTTTTTAGTGATTTCTTTTTTGCTTTTAGGTCACAAAAATTATAAACTTTCTGTTAGTGCCATTAGTTTCAAAATTTATTTTTTAAATGTATGTGAATCACTAGTTTTAAGAATAAATTCACTATAAAAATAGATTTTTGAGTGATTCCATTTCCTGCTATTTAATATTAATATGTTTTATCATTATACTCAATTTGGTAATTTTAGGTTATTTTAAATATCTATTTTAATCAAAACCAGATTTTGTTAATTTTTTTGCTATTAAATTCTTTTTGATATTAATGGTTTGAACAAAAAATACGTTGTTAATATAAGTTGCATAAAATTTATATAATTTTAGTTTCAAAAATACTAGAGGTTTATATAAGCTTTTTAGTTGATTCCTTTTGCTATTATAGTTTTATAAAAGCTTTTTAGTTGATTCTTTTTGCTATTGAAAAAATATTATAGTTTTATTTTAGTTCATCGTAACAGAATATTTTAATTGATTTTAGTTTTTTAGTTGATCATAACAAATATAATAGTTTTATGCATTTTATTATTTTTCATGCATTTACTGCTTTTTTAAGCTATAAGACCCGGAAATTGAAAAAGCATTTCAAATTAACTCCGAAAAGGTTGAAAATTGGCATGGTATCATCATTTCACCCACATAGCATGTGCAAGAAAATTGATAGGGTTACGGCAAAAACTAGATGCACTTCGTGTACAAAACGGACAATCTTTTTCGAAGTATTAGGATTTCATACGAAAACTCGTCTTTTACAAAGGGATTTCATTTTTTAAAACTTATTTGAACTCCTGGCTTTTTGTGTGTTCAAAATGCACCATTCAAAGCCACATCATTAATTTTCAATCCTTTCTGACTTCATTTGTTATTTTTCATGCATGTACTAATTATTTTGAGCTATAGACCCTAAAATTGAAAAGCATTTCAAAATGAACTCTGAAAAGGTTGAAAGTTGGCATGGTATCATCATTTCATCCACATAGCATGTGCAAGAAAGTTGAGAGGGTCCCGGCAAAAGGTGGATGCACTTTGTGTACAAAACGGACAATCTCTTTCAAAGTATCAGGATTCCATACGGAAACTCGTTTGTTACAAAGGGATTTCATTTTTTAAAACTTATTTGAACTCCTGACTTTTTGTGTGTTCAAAATGCACCATTCAAAGCCACATCATCATTATTCAATCCTTTCTGACTTCATTTGTTATTTTTCATGCATTTACTAATTATTTTGAGCTATAAGACCCTAAAATTGAAAAGCATTTCAAATGAACTCTGAAAAGGTTGAAAGTTGGCATGGTATCATCATTTCATCCACATAGCATGTGCAAGAAAATTGAGAGGGTCCCGGCAAAAGGTGGATGCACTTCGTGTACAAAACGGACAATCTCTTTCAAAGTATCAGGATTTCATACGGAAACTCGTATGTTACAAAGGGATTTCATTTTTTAAAACTTATTTGAACTCCTGACTTTTTGTGTGTTCAAAATGCACCATTCAAAGCCACATCATCAATTTCAATCCTTTCTGACTTCATTTGTTATTTTTCATGCATTTACTAATTATTTTGAGCTATAAGACCCTAAAATTGAAAAGCATTTCAAATGAACTCTGAAAAGGTTGAAAGTTGGCATGGTATCATCATTTCATCCACATAGCATGTGCAAGAAAGTTGAGAGGGTCCCGGCAAAAGGTGGATGGACTTCGTGTACAAAACGGACAATCTCTTTCAAAGTATCAGGATTTCATACGGAAACTCGTCTGTTACAAAGGGATTTCATTTTTTAAAACTTATTTGAACTCCTGACTTTTTGTGTGTTCAAAATGCACCATTCAAAGCCACATCATCATTATTCAATCCTTTCTGACTTCATTTGTTATTTTTCATGCATTTACTAATTATTTTGAGCTATAAGACCCTAAAATTGAAAAGCATTTCAAATGAACTCTGAAAAGGTTGAAAGTTGGCATGGTATCATCATTTCATCCACATAGCATGTGCAAGAAAGTTGAGAGGGTCCCGGCAAAAGGTGGATGGACTTCGTGTACAAAACGGACAATCTCTTTCAAAGTATCAGGATTTCATACGGAAACTCGTATGTTACAAAGGGATTTCATTTTTTTAAACTTATTTGAACTCCTGACTTTTTGTGTGTTCAAAATGCACCATTCAAAGCCACATCATCATTATTCAATCCTTTCTGACTTCATTTGTTATTTTTCATGCATTTACTAATTATTTTGAGCTATAAGACCCTAAAATTGAAAAGCATTTCAAATGAACTCTGAAAAGGTTGAAAGTTGGCATGGTATCATCATTTCATCCACATAGCATGTGCAAGAAAATTGAGAGGGTCCCGGCAAAAGGTGGATGCACTTCGTGTACAAAACGGACAATCTCTTTCAAAGTATCAGGATTTCATACGGAAACTCGTCTGTTACAAAGGGATTTCATTTTTCAAAACTTATTTGAACTCCTGACTTTTTGTGTGTTCAAAATGCACCATTCAAAGCCACATCATCAATTTCAATCCTTTCTGACTTCATTTGTTATTTTTCATGCGTTTACTAATTATTTTGAGCTATAAGACCCTAAAATTGAAAAGCATTTCAAATGAACTCTGAAAAGGTTGAAAGTTGGCATGGTATCATCATTTCATCCACATAGCATGTGCAAGAAAGTTGAGAGGGTCCCGGCAAAAGGTGGATGCACTTCGTGTACAAAACGGACAATCTCTTTCAAAGTATCAGGATTTCATACGGAAACTCGTTTGTTACAAAGGGATTTCATTTTTTAAAACTTATTTGAACTCCTGACTTTTTGTGTGTTGAAAATGCACCATTCAAAGCCACATCATCATTTTTCAATCCTTTCTGACTTCATTTGTTATTTTTCATGCATTTACTAATTATTTTGAGCTATAAGACCCTAAAATTGAAAAGCATTTCAAATGAACTCTGAAAAGGTTGAAAGTTGGCATGGTATCATCATTTCATCCACATAGCATGTGCAAGAAAATTGAGAGGGTCCCGGCAAAAGGTGGATGCACTTCGTGTATAAAACGGACAATCTCTTTCAAAGTATCAGGATTTCATACGGAAACTCGTCTGTTACAAAGGGATTTCATTTTTTAAAACTTATTTGAACTCCTGACTTTTTGTGTGTTCAAAATGCACCATTCAAAGCCACATCATCAATTTCAATCCTTTCTGACTTCATTTGTTATTTTTCATGCGTTTACTAATTATTTTGAGCTATAAGACCCTAAAATTGAAAAGCATTTCAAATGAACTCTGAAAAGGTTGAAAGTTGGCATGGTATCATCATTTCATACACATAGCATGTGCAAGAAAGTTCAGAGGGTCCCGGCAAAAGGTGGATGCACTTCGTGTACAAAACGGACAATCTCTTTCAAAGTATCAGGATTTCATACGGAAACTCGTCTGTTACAAAGGGATTTCATTTTTTAAAACTTATTTGAACTCCTGACTTTTTGTGTGTTCAAAATGCACCATCAAAGCCACATCATCATTTTTCAATCCTTTCTGACTTCATTTGTTATTTTTCATGCATTTACTAATTATTTTGAGCTATAAGACCCTAAAATTGAAAAGCATTTCAAATGAACTCTGAAAAGGTTGATAGTTGGCATGGTATCATCATTTCATCCACATAGCATGTGCAAGAAAGTTCAGAGGGTCCCGGCAAAAGTTGGATGCACTTCGTGTACAAAACTGACATTCTCTTTCAAAGTATCAGGATTTCATACGGAAACTCGTCTGTTACAAAGGGATTTCATTTTTTAAAACTTATTTAAACTCCGGACTTTTTGTGTGTTCAAAATGCACCATTCAAAGCCACATCATCAATTTTCAATCCTTTCTGACTTCATTTGTTATTTTTCATGCATTTACTAATTATTTTGAGCTATAAGACCCTAAAATTGAAAAGCATTTCAAATGAACTCTGAAAAGGTTGAAAGTTGGCATGGTATCATCATTTCATCCACATAGCATGTGCAAGAAAGTTGAGAGGGTCCCGGCAAAAGGTGGATGGACTTCGTGTACAAAACGGACAATCTCTTTCAAAGTACCAGGATTTCATACGGAAACTCGTCTGTTACAAAGGGATTTCATTTTTTAAAACTTATTTGAACTCCTGACTTTTTGTGTGTTCAAAATGCACCATTCAAAGCCACATCATCAATTTTCAATCCTTTCTGACTTCATTTGTTATTTTTCATGCATTTACTAATTATTTTGAGCTATAAGACCCTAAAATTGAAAAGCATTTCAAATGAACTCTGAAAAGGTTGAAAGTTGGCATGGTATCATCATTTCATCCACATAGCATGTGCAAGAAAGTTGAGAGGGTCCCGGCAAAAGGTGGATGCACTTCGTGTACAAAACGGACAATCTCTTTCAAAGTATCAGGATTTCATACGGAAACTCATATGTTACAAAGGGATTTCATTTTTTAAAACTTATTTGAACTCCTGACTTTTTGTGTGTTCAAAATGCACCATTCAAAGCCACATCATCATTATTCAATCCTTTCTGACTTCATTTGTTATTTTTCATGCATTTACTAATTATTTTGAGCTATAAGACCCTAAAATTGAAAAGCATTTCAAATGAACTCTGAAAAGGTTGAAAGTTGGCATGGTATCATCATTTCATCCACATAGCATGTGCAAGAAAGTTGAGAGGGTCCCGGCAAAAGGTGGATGGACTTCGTGTACAAAACGGACAATCTCTTTCAAAGTATCAGGATTTCATACGGAAACTCGTCTGTTACAAAGGGATTTCATTTTTTTAAACTTATTTGAACTCCTGACTTTTTGTGTGTTCAAAATGCACCATTCAAAGCCACATCATCAATTTTCAATCCTTTCTGACTTCATTTGTTATTTTTCATGCATTTACTAATTATTTTGAGCTATAAGACCCTAAAATTGAAAAGCATTTCAAATGAACTCTGAAAAGGTTGAAAGTTGGCATGGTATCATCATTTCATCCACATAGCATGTGCAAGAAAGTTGAGAGGGTCCCGGCAAAAGGTGGATGGACTTCGTGTACAAAACGGACAATCTCTTTCAAAGTACCAGGATTTCATACGGAAACTCGTCTGTTACAAAGGGATTTCATTTTTTAAAACTTATTTGAACTCCTGACTTTTTGTGTGTTCAAAATGCACCATTCAAAGCCACATCATCAATTTTCAATCCTTTCTGACTTCATTTGTTATTTTTCATGCATTTACTAATTATTTTGAGCTATAAGACCCTAAAATTGAAAAGCATTTCAAATGAACTCTGAAAAGGTTGAAAGTTGGCATGGTATCATCATTTCATCCACATAGCATGTGCAAGAAAGTTGAGAGGGTCCCGGCAAAAGGTGGATGCACTTCGTGTACAAAACGGACAATCTCTTTCAAAGTATCAGGATTTCATACGGAAACTCATATGTTACAAAGGGATTTCATTTTTTAAAACTTATTTGAACTCCTGACTTTTTGTGTGTTCAAAATGCACCATTCAAAGCCACATCATCATTATTCAATCCTTTCTGACTTCATTTGTTATTTTTCATGCATTTACTAATTATTTTGAGCTATAAGACCCTAAAATTGAAAAGCATTTCAAATGAACTCTGAAAAGGTTGAAAGTTGGCATGGTATCATCATTTCATCCACATAGCATGTGCAAGAAAGTTGAGAGGGTCCCGGCAAAAGGTGGATGGACTTCGTGTACAAAACGGACAATCTCTTTCAAAGTACCAGGATTTCATACGGAAACTCGTCTGTTACAAAGGGATTTCATTTTTTAAAACTTATTTGAACTCCTGACTTTTTGTGTGTTCAAAATGCACCATTCAAAGCCACATCATCAATTTTCAATCCTTTCTGACTTCATTTGTTATTTTTCATGCATTTACTAATTATTTTGAGCTATAAGACCCTAAAATTGAAAAGCATTTCAAATGAACTCTGAAAAGGTTGAAAGTTGGCATGGTATCATCATTTCATCCACATAGCATGTGCAAGAAAGTTGAGAGGGTCCCGGCAAAAGGTGGATGGACTTCGTGTACAAAACGGACAATCTCTTTCAAAGTACCAGGATTTCATACGGAAACTCGTCTGTTACAAAGGGATTTCATTTTTTAAAACTTATTTGAACTCCTGACTTTTTGTGTGTTCAAAATGCACCATTCAAAGCCACATCATCAATTTTCAATCCTTTCTGACTTCATTTGTTATTTTTCATGCATTTACTAATTATTTTGAGCTATAAGACCCTAAAATTGAAAAGCATTTCAAATGAACTCTGAAAAGGTTGAAAGTTGGCATGGTATCATCATTTCATCCACATAGCATGTGCAAGAAAGTTGAGAGGGTCCCGGCAAAAGGTGGATGCACTTCGTGTACAAAACGGACAATCTCTTTCAAAGTATCAGGATTTCATACGGAAACTCATATGTTACAAAGGGATTTCATTTTTTAAAACTTATTTGAACTCCTGACTTTTTGTGTGTTCAAAATGCACCATTCAAAGCCACATCATCATTATTCAATCCTTTCTGACTTCATTTGTTATTTTTCATGCATTTACTAATTATTTTGAGCTATAAGACCCTAAAATTGAAAAGCATTTCAAATGAACTCTGAAAAGGTTGAAAGTTGGCATGGTATCATCATTTCATCCACATAGCATGTGCAAGAAAGTTGAGAGGGTCCCGGCAAAAGGTGGATGGACTTCGTGTACAAAACGGACAATCTCTTTCAAAGTATCAGGATTTCATACGGAAACTCGTCTGTTACAAAGGGATTTCATTTTTTTAAACTTATTTGAACTCCTGACTTTTTGTGTGTTCAAAATGCACCATTCAAAGCCACATCATCAATTTTCAATCCTTTCTGACTTCATTTGTTATTTTTCATGCATTTACTAATTATTTTGAGCTATAAGACCCTAAAATTGAAAAGCATTTCAAATGAACTCTGAAAAGGTTGAAAGTTGGCATGGTATCATCATTTCATCCACATAGCATGTGCAAGAAAGTTGAGAGGGTCCCGGCAAAAGGTGGATGGACTTCGTGTACAAAACGGACAATCTCTTTCAAAGTACCAGGATTTCATACGGAAACTCGTCTGTTACAAAGGGATTTCATTTTTTAAAACTTATTTGAACTCCTGACTTTTTGTGTGTTCAAAATGCACCATTCAAAGCCACATCATCAATTTTCAATCCTTTCTGACTTCATTTGTTATTTTTCATGCATTTACTAATTATTTTGAGCTATAAGACCCTAAAATTGAAAAGCATTTCAAATGAACTCTGAAAAGGTTGAAAGTTGGCATGGTATCATCATTTCATCCACATAGCATGTGCAAGAAAGTTGAGAGGGTCCCGGCAAAAGGTGGATGCACTTCGTGTACAAAACGGACAATCTCTTTCAAAGTATCAGGATTTCATACGGAAACTCATATGTTACAAAGGGATTTCATTTTTTAAAACTTATTTGAACTCCTGACTTTTTGTGTGTTCAAAATGCACCATTCAAAGCCACATCATCATTATTCAATCCTTTCTGACTTCATTTGTTATTTTTCATGCATTTACTAATTATTTTGAGCTATAAGACCCTAAAATTGAAAAGCATTTCAAATGAACTCTGAAAAGGTTGAAAGTTGGCATGGTATCATCATTTCATCCACATAGCATGTGCAAGAAAGTTGAGAGGGTCCCGGCAAAAGGTGGATGGACTTCGTGTACAAAACGGACAATCTCTTTCAAAGTACCAGGATTTCATACGGAAACTCGTCTGTTACAAAGGGATTTCATTTTTTAAAACTTATTTGAACTCCTGACTTTTTGTGTGTTCAAAATGCACCATTCAAAGCCACATCATCAATTTTCAATCCTTTCTGACTTCATTTGTTATTTTTCATGCATTTACTAATTATTTTGAGCTATAAGACCCTAAAATTGAAAAGCATTTCAAATGAACTCTGAAAAGGTTGAAAGTTGGCATGGTATCATCATTTCATCCACATAGCATGTGCAAGAAAGTTGAGAGGGTCCCGGCAAAAGGTGGATGGACTTCGTGTACAAAACGGACAATCTCTTTCAAAGTACCAGGATTTCATACGGAAACTCGTCTGTTACAAAGGGATTTCATTTTTTAAAACTTATTTGAACTCCTGACTTTTTGTGTGTTCAAAATGCACCATTCAAAGCCACATCATCAATTTTCAATCCTTTCTGACTTCATTTGTTATTTTTCATGCATTTACTAATTATTTTGAGCTATAAGACCCTAAAATTGAAAAGCATTTCAAATGAACTCTGAAAAGGTTGAAAGTTGGCATGGTATCATCATTTCATCCACATAGCATGTGCAAGAAAGTTGAGAGGGTCCCGGCAAAAGGTGGATGCACTTCGTGTACAAAACGGACAATCTCTTTCAAAGTATCAGGATTTCATACGGAAACTCATATGTTACAAAGGGATTTCATTTTTTAAAACTTATTTGAACTCCTGACTTTTTGTGTGTTCAAAATGCACCATTCAAAGCCACATCATCATTATTCAATCCTTTCTGACTTCATTTGTTATTTTTCATGCATTTACTAATTATTTTGAGCTATAAGACCCTAAAATTGAAAAGCATTTCAAATGAACTCTGAAAAGGTTGAAAGTTGGCATGGTATCATCATTTCATCCACATAGCATGTGCAAGAAAGTTGAGAGGGTCCCGGCAAAAGGTGGATGGACTTCGTGTACAAAACGGACAATCTCTTTCAAAGTATCAGGATTTCATACGGAAACTCGTCTGTTACAAAGGGATTTCATTTTTTTAAACTTATTTGAACTCCTGACTTTTTGTGTGTTCAAAATGCACCATTCAAAGCCACATCATCAATTTTCAATCCTTTCTGACTTTATTTGTTATTTTTCATGCATTTACTAATTATTTTGAGCTATAAGACCCTAAAATTGAAAAGCATTTCAAATGAACTCTGAAAAGGTTGAAAGTTGGCATGGTATTATCATTTCATCCACATAGCATGTGCAAGAAAGTTGAGAGGGTCCCGGCAAAAGGTGGATGCACTTCGTGTACAAAACGGACAATCTCTTTCAAAGTATCAGGATTTCATACGGAAACTCGTCTGTTACAAAGGGATTTCATTTTTTAAAACTTATTTGAACTCCTGACTTTTTGTGTGTTCAAAATGCACCATTCAAAGCCACATCATCAATTTTCAATCCTTTCTGACTTCATTTGTTATTTTTCATGCATTTACTAATTATTTTGAGCTATAAGACCCTAAAATTGAAAAGCATTTCAAATGAACTCTGAAAAGGTTGAAAGTTGGCATGGTATCATCATTTCATCCACATAGCATGTGCAAGAAAGTTGAGAGGGTCCCGGCAAAAGGTGGATGGACTTCGTGTACAAAACGGACAATCTCTTTCAAAGTACCAGGATTTCATACGGAAACTCGTCTGTTACAAAGGGATTTCATTTTTTAAAACTTATTTGAACTCCTGACTTTTTGTGTGTTCAAAATGCACCATTCAAAGCCACATCATCAATTTTCAATCCTTTCTGACTTCATTTGTTATTTCATGCATTTACTAATTATTTTGAGCTATAAGACCCTAAAATTGAAAAGCATTTCAAATGAACTCTGAAAAGGTTGAAAGTTGGCATGGTATCATCATTTCATCCACATAGCATGTGCAAGAAAGTTGAGAGGGTCCCGGCAAAAGGTGGATGCACTTCGTGTACAAAACGGACAATCTCTTTCAAAGTATCAGGATTTCATACGGAAACTCATATGTTACAAAGGGATTTCATTTTTTAAAACTTATTTGAACTCCTGACTTTTTGTGTGTTCAAAATGCACCATTCAAAGCCACATCATCATTATTCAATCCTTTCTGACTTCATTTGTTATTTTTCATGCATTTACTAATTATTTTGAGCTATAAGACCCTAAAATTGAAAAGCATTTCAAATGAACTCTGAAAAGGTTGAAAGTTGGCATGGTATCATCATTTCATCCACATAGCATGTGCAAGAAAGTTGAGAGGGTCCCGGCAAAAGGTGGATGGACTTCGTGTACAAAACGGACAATCTCTTTCAAAGTATCAGGATTTCATACGGAAACTCGTCTGTTACAAAGGGATTTCATTTTTTAAAACTTATTTGAAGTCCTGACTTTTTGTGTGTTCAAAATGCACCATTCAAAGCCACATCATCAATTTTCAATCCTTTCTGACTTCATTTGTTATTTTTCATGCATTTACTAATTATTTTGAGCTATAAGACCCTAAAATTGAAAAGCATTTCAAATGAACTCTGAAAAGGTTGAAAGTTGGCATGGTATTATCATTTCATCCACATAGCATGTGCAAGAAAGTTGAGAGGGTCCCGGCAAAAGGTGGATGCACTTCGTGTACAAAACGGACAATCTCTTTCAAAGTATCAGGATTTCATACGGAAACTCGTCTGTTACAAAGGGATTTCATTTTTTAAAACTTATTTGAACTCCTGACTTTTTGTGTGTTCAAAATGCACCATTCAAAGCCACATCATCAATTTTCAATCCTTTCTGACTTCATTTGTTATTTTTCATGCATTTACTAATTATTTTGAGCTATAAGACCCTAAAATTGAAAAGCATTTCAAATGAACTCTGAAAAGGTTGAAAGTTGGCATGGTATCATCATTTCATCCACATAGCATGTGCAAGAAAGTTGAGAGGGTCCCGGCAAAAGGTGGATGCACTTCGTGTACAAAACGGACAATCTCTTTCAAAGTATCAGGATTTCATACGGAAACTCGTATGTTACAAAGGGATTTCATTTTTTAAAACTTATTTGAACTCCTGACTTTTTGTGTGTTCAAAATGCACCATTCAAAGCCGCATCATCATTTTTCAATCCTTTTTGACTTCATTTGTTATTTTTCATGCATTTACTAATTATTTTGAGCTATAAGACCCTAAAATTGAAAAGCATTTCAAATGAACTCTGAAAAGGTTGAAAGTTGGCATGGTATCATCATTTCACCCACATAGCATGTGCTAAAAAGTTGAGAGGGTCCCGGCAAAAGGTGGATGCACTTCGTGAACAAAATGGACAGTCTCTTTCGAAGTATCAGGGTTTCGAACGAAAACTCATCTGTTACAAAGGGATTTCATTTTCTTGAACTTATTTGAACTTCAGACTTTTTGTGTGTTCAAAATGAACCATTCAAAGCAGAGACTGATTTTGAATGGTGCATATTCAACACACAAAAAGTCTGTAAAGATCGCCAACCCCAACATAAAAAAATGAGCATAGATGCACCTATAGAGAGAATTCAACCTAAATTCATAATAAATTTCTATGAATTTCAGAGAAATTCACTCTGAATTTAGGTCAAATTCCCTGTATAAGGGCATCTATTTTCATTTTGAGAGGAGCTCAACAAGGCAGAGAGGGACGGGCTTATAAACCGGTGTGAGCGCCCTTCGGTTGGTGAGGTGGGACTAAAATTTGACCGCAACGAGGACCAACCCTTTAGTCCCGGTTTGTGGCACAAACCAGGACTGATGGTCATGGGCCAGGGGCGAGTTGCATTGGTCCCGGTTCATGTGTGGAACCGGGACCAAAAGGTCCAGACGAACCGGGACCAGTGGCCCAGCCCCCTGGGCTCACGAACCAGGACTAATGCACCCCATGGTCCCGGTTCGTGCAGAACCGGGACTAATGGGCTGGCCAGGCCCGAACGAAAGCCTTGTTTTCTACTAGTGGCACACACAAATACAAAAATCCCTTGTCCCTAGCGAAACTAATGAGGTTGTCAATCTCACTAACTTTGCTAGTTATAGGGACTAAAGGCATGAGTGTATGGAAGATTTGATTGCAGCAACAAAGTAAATGTAAGGAATTGTAAAAGAGTGTTCGATCGAGGTTAAAAGAAATAGGAAGAAGAATGAATCAGTGTCCATAGGTTCACTAGTGGTTTCTATCCAAAAGATAGCATGGTGAGGTGAACAAATTACAGTTGCGTATCGATTAAATTGTTGTTTTTATAACTATAATAACTATCTATTTTTCATAATAAACATATGCATCACGTCCCAATATCCGTATACCACTATCCAACTTCATCTATAGCTATTACTCCACCCAAGACCGCTATCCAACATGCATCTAAAAGTATTAAGTAAACAATAGAGTATTTCATTAAGTATGATAACATGTAGTCAATGATATATTGTCTCCACCATGCGTTCAAAAAATAACTACAAAATCATATTTTAATACCGAGTGGAAACAACACAATACAAACATTTTCTGCTTACTGCCACTACGGTAGATTACTTGCAAGGTTGAACCCAACTATCATACAGAACTCTCTCATGGAGATCACTCATCAAACTTGGACAAAGAAAGATAAATAGACCGAAGAGCATATATGAATAACAATTATGCAGCAAAGAAATCAAATAGATCTAAAAAAATATTCATGGATAAATCTGATCATAAAGTGAAAATTCATCACAACACAACAAACATACCAACAGATTACATGAGAAGCATCACAATCATGTAGGGTAGCTCATCTGATCTTTGTATTGAGAAACATGGGAGAGAAAACCAACTAGCGACTGCTATGGACCCGTAGTCCAAAGGAAATTACTCACCAGCGATCATGGTGACCTTCAAGTTGATGGAGATGGCCACCGTGATGATTTTCTTCTTTGGCAGAGTACCAAAAAGGCCTCCAAATTGGATCACCGTGGAACAAAGAGGTGCAATGGTAGGAATTGAATAACTCCTCGATATTTAGGGTTTTCGGTGCAAACAAAAAATGTAGACGTCGAAAGGTGGTGGAGAGGTGGACCAGGGGCTCCATGCGGCCCCACCATGCGCCCATGGCCGTGTGGTGGGGCACCTGGAGGATGTGGGTTGTGGGCCACCCCTAGCCAGCTCTTGTGCCCTCCGGAAGCTTCCCGATGACAAAGATTTTCTGGAACATTTTTTGTATTTTTAGAACTCCATAAAAATGATTTTCCTGGAAATCTAAAAACATGTAGAAAACAACAACCGACCCTAGGCACTAAGTTAATAGGTTTGTCTAAAAAAATAATAAAAATTGATGCCAAAATGATATAAACATTACATGAAACAATCAAAAATTATAAAGACGCTTGAGACGAATTACTACGCAACTAACCTTTTATCCTTAGTGGCAAGAACAGAATACAATCATTTCACACCTTCTATCACTGTCGTAGATCACTTGCAAGATTGGACCCAAGTAACATACACAACTCCCTCTTGGAGATCATTCATCTTAACATGGCCAGTGCAAGACTAATAGATCACAAATCATATATGTCTATAAATTATGCAACAAAGAACTCATATTAATCCAAGAATAAACCATATAAATTTGACCATAAGGTGACAGTTCATCGCACTGCAATAAACAATCCCTAAAGGTTACATCTGATGGATCACAGTCATGTAGGGAAGCTCATGTAGGGAGAGATTGTCATCTAGCTACTGTTATGGACCATAGTCCAAAAAAACTAGACGAGCAATCATGGTGGCAATAAGGTTGATTTAGATGGCCACTGTGATGGTCTTCCCTTCCTGCTGAGTACCGAAAAAGGACTCCAGATTAGATCGAGGCAGAACAGAGGAGCGACGGTGGAAAACATTTGATTTGCCAGGTTAAAAATCTGACATCAGATTTTTAACATTACCATTGAAAATGCATCGTATTTAAAAGATATTCTCCACTATGTATTTAGAAATTGCTCAACATCTATTTAAAAATTGTTCAACATGTATTTCAGAATGTCCATCATGTATTTAAAAATTCCATCATATATTTAAAAAATTCACCATGCATTTAAAATATTTGCATGTATTTACAAAATGCTCGATATGTATTCGGAAAAGTTCACACATTTACAAAATATTCATAAAAATGTAAAAAAAAATATAGGTGCAATGTTTAAAATATGTCTGTAGCATAGAAAAAATGATCATCCACTAAAATTGGGAGATTTAAAAAGTCCTGAATTTGGAAAAGAAAAAAGTAGAAAAAGAACGAAAAAGAAAAGGTGAACAAATGAGAAAAGGGGAAAGAAAATGAATAAAAGAGATCATTTTTTAAAATGAACAGAAAAACATAAAACTGACACAGAACCACAAACAAGAAATAATAGAGAAAAAACAATCCAGAACGTTTTCTAAACCGCCGCAACTTGAGCTAATAGGGCCGGTCCAAATAAGACGTTAGTCCATGGGGCCAAGCTGCTGCATACTCTCCCTCGTATACAAACTTGCTGCAGCACTCCCGATCGACGTGTAACTCGTAACCTAAATCCGTGTTGGTCTCCCGCACGCCTCTTGCCCGCCTCCTTCTTCGTGTTTATTAAGGCACCCCACCTCGCAGCTAGCTCCTCCGATTTGTCCTCACAAAGACCGCTCTAATTTCCCAATCTCTTTCAAGAACGCCATTGGCCATGGCCGCCGCCCCCTTCCCGAGCTGGGTGATGATGGAGTACTTCGTCTTCCGCAGGGACGACGACGAGTCTTTCCCGGACGACAGCAAGGCGCCCATCAGGGCGACCGGCGCCACCTCATGGAACGCCCCCCTCCGCCTCGCCTTCTGCCTTGCCGAGCCGCCGCTCGTCTCACGCCTGTACGCGCAGTTTCCGGGCTTCCCAGATCCCAAGGAACAGAGGCCCTTAGCCATCCAGACGGCCCATTGTCATCTATTCCTGTTTCGCGTCGGTACCTGCACGCCGGCACTAGGCGGGGTGGTGCTGCAGGACTTCTTCGTCTACAACGCCAACGACCCTTCCTCGCTCATAGCGCTCCCAGCTTGCACCGAGCCGTACCCGGATTATTCCCGCTCCGGTTGCCGCCTGCCTCGTCGACCTCCTGGCCAGAAGGAGGAGCGGCGGCTGCTGACCGTCGGGTCCATGGGCCTCTTGTTTTTAAAAAAAAAAGAGGATGACCCCGGCCTCTGCATCTGGAAGATGCATACGGCCACTTTATTGATTATTCTCGAGGACCTTACAAAGTGTTACAACAATATGCCTGAATCCACCATCTAGGCAACATATGCCGCTACTCCTATCCATATGATGAAGGGGTGCTAGCTGGGCCACTACCCAGACCACTCACCTAAACCTAACATCAAAAGCCGGAATCCCCAGCCTAGCCACATACCGGGTCTGGGGCATAAACCGGTCTGACGCACTCACAGGTGTCATCTCTGCCATCTTCCACTGGTCCATCTCCAAATAGATTGAAGTGCCAACCTTGGCAGGCTCCTGCGCCATCAACGCCACCAAGACGCCAAATGACGACCACCACCTACGCTAGAACATCGCCAAGCAGATGGAGCGCTATCACAAGATGAAAATCAGCGGTAAAATAGATAAAACGCCGCACACATGGCCGCCGCCAAACACCTCACACGCACCACAAAGCGCCCACCGTGCTTCCGGGAACCCCAGGCGACGCCTTCAAGAAGGAGCGCGACGAAGGTACGACGCCGTCGCCCGCAAGGGGAACTAGAGCTTTCGCCCAAATAAAGAGCACAGTGAGAAACGGGATAGGATCTCGACAAGGCCTCCAAGAAGGGAACCGACGCCCACAAAGGCGCTGCCATTGTCGTGGCCTCCGCCGACGGCCAAGGGTTTCCCCCGATCCCGCTCCCGTCCCATCCATCCGGCCACAGACCTGGCCAGGGGAGCGCACACAGCCGGAGAAGCCGTTGGACTTCATCGAAGCAGGCACGCCGGGTGACGGGGCACCCCGACCCACCGTAGTAGACGTCCACCGAGACCTCGCCGCCCGCACAGCCGAAGTCGCGGACCACCAGCTCCCACGGCCATCGCCCGTCGAGAAGCCACGCCGTCCACACCGCCCGAGGCCGCCGCCCCGACATCCACCCACCGCGCACATCCCGTCAAAACACAGAAAACGACCCACACCGCCGCCACCAAGGAGACCACACCGCGAGCACCCAAGCCGGGCGACGAGGCAGGGCCGCGCCGGCCAGATCCGGGCGGATCCGGCGATCCCCGGCCCACCAGCCGCCAGAGAGGAGCCGGCCCCGATCCAGGGCCGAGCCGGCCTGATCTGGCAGTCGGACCTTCCCAGGAGACCCCCACACCGGATCTGGAGAGGGGCTAACGACAGCTCCGGCGACCGACGGCCGCCATAGAGGGCCTGCGTCGGCGGCCACCAGGAGCTGGGGAGGCGGGCGGCGGCGTCTGATGCAGGGTGGGGGCGCCTCCAACGTCGAGGCGGGTGCGCGGGGAAACCCCGCCGCCGCCGGCAGCCCCGCCGCCTACCGCCGCGCGGGCGGCTGCCGGCGGCGGCGGGGGAGGAGGAGGGGAGGCGGGGGGAAACCGGCGGGCGGCTAGGGTTTCGCTTGTGCCGAGGCGAAGGCGAAGAGTTTGCGGTGGCGGAGCTCGGCGTTTACCCTACCCGCCATAATAAGGTCTATGCCGACATCTGCATGCTGTACTCAAGAAGTACATCAGCTAGCCTCGGACCTGCCGACAAATGGAACTCCATGCGTGTGCCAATCCTCGATGATGTCTCGCAGCTCTGTTATTGGCAGACCGACACCGTTATTCCCTTCAAACACTTCCTATGCTGGATCGACTACTACCGAGGCATCCTCATTTGTGATGTGTTTGCAGAGGCCAGTCCCGCCGTCTCCTTTCTCCGGTTTCCCCTCAGCAAGTTCCCTTCTACTCACAATCGCAGTAGGGAATCCAGCTGGGTGTATCGTGGTGCTTCAGTTGTCGATGCAGGCCGTGCACTCAAATTTGTTAATCTCGCCCGCAATGATGGCGTTGGCTACGGACCACTTAAACCCGGTGCTGGCTTCACTATCACCTGCCACACCCTCATGACCCTCACGCCGGGCCAAATGGTGTGGAACGAGGACTACAAGATCAGCTCGGATGAGCTCTGGTCGCTCAACTCTTCTGAGTGTCTCCCTCGTGACATCCTCATGTTCCCTCAAGTGAACATCGACAACCCACACAAAGTGCACTTCCTTATGAGCGATTTTGAATGGGCGCTCAAGAAGATGTGGGTGGTCGTCATTAACATGAAAACCAAGACCGTGGATTCATTCTCTAAATATATCAATGGAAAGGAGGGCCTTGAAACTGACGACGGTGACTTAACCAAAAAAAGGTCCGAAGCACCCATGTCCTTTCTCCCCTGCGAGTTCTCCAAGTTCCTCCAATCCTTGAGTTGATCATCTGTTAAAAAATACAGTTTGTATATAGAACTACCCCTTATGGATATGAATGTGTTAAGTGAATTTAAGCCTGTGTGGCTCATGTTTGTGTAATGGCCGGCCGGAACTGGGGAAGAGGGGATCGATTTCATTCGCAGGCGTTCTTTGCGAATTGCGAAAGCAGAAAGAAATTTGTTAAGAGTGCGTGCGTGAGAATCGTTTTTTTCCTTCCAACCGACCGACCAGCAGTTTAGCACGTACGTACGGTACCGGCGGGGAGGAGATGGAGAAGCTGGCATACATACATGCGACGGAAGTTTCGCGCGAACGTAGCAGCAGACCACAAGTCCTACTCACCAATCCAGCTTAGTAGTGAAGTAACCGATCAGCTGGTCAAACGTTGAAGTGGAAAATACAGGAATTTTCCTACTCATGGTCGTGGGATACTCCACCACACCAACTTAATTATATACACACAGCTAGCTATCTCCTCTTCAACACCAACACATAGCACAACTAGATTACTACTAGAGTTCAGTTCAGACCTTGGATCACACGCGCGCACACAAGCTAGTAGTAGAGTACTACAAGATGGCCGGAGGCGGAGAAGAAGAGGCGAAGCTGCTGGGCACGTGGGCGAGCCCGTTCGTCCTGCGAGCGCAGCTTGCGCTCAGCTTCAAGGGCGTGAGCTTCGAGAACGTCAACGAGGACCTCTGCAACAAGAGCGACCTCCTCCTGCGCTCCAACCCCGTGCACAAGGCGGTGCCCGTGCTCATCCACAACGGCAGGCCCGTCTGCGAGTCGCTGGTCATCCTGCAGTACGTCGACGAGACCTTTGGCGGGCCGCCCCTCCTCCCCGCCGACCCCTACGAACGCGCCATCGCCCGCTTCTGGGCAGCTTTCATCATGGACAAGGTGCTTAATTACCGGATACACGATGCACTACTGTGTAATTACGTTATGGATGATGAAATTCAGTCGAGTCGGAGATGTTAACATATGTATGTTGGCGTCGTACGTGCAGCTGGTGGCGCCATGGCAAAAGGTGTTCACGACTAAGACCGAGGAGGAGAAGGCCGAGTGGATGGAGCAGACGCTGGCGGCGGTGGATGTCCTGGAGGGGGGCCTGAAGGAGTGCTCCAAGGGTGGGAGCTTCTTCGGCGGCGACAACGTCGGGTACGTTGACGTCGTGCTGGGTGGGGCCGTGCCGTGGATCTATGGGACGGAGGCGCTCTGCGGTACGAGGCTCTTCGATACCAGTAGGGTCCCGCTCCTGGCAGCGTGGTTGGAGCGCTTCGGCGCGCTGGACGTGGCCAAGGCTGTCATGGCGGACGTCCCGACGAGGCTGGTCGAGCTCGCCAAGATGAAGCGGGCGGAGGCCGCGGCCGGAGCAGCAGCATCATTGCCATTTGATTGTTAATAACACCCGAAGGAAGATAAATAATTGGATGATTGTTTGTTGTAAAATAAATAATATGATATATTTGTACTGTAATTCACTCTTTATTTTGGTAATTTCTTTGACTCTATCCTATTTCAGTCAATATAGGACTATTTTTGTTTAGGTTTTTTTGAAATGACAGAATTTCTACTTTCATGAAGAAGAAAGGAGTTGATCGTGTCAAAGTAATTAACGTAGGCAATAATAGAACCCAGCTGTAGTCAGGCCCTCCACTATGTAGGCCAAAAGCGGTGTCAAATTCATCTTTTGTTCATTTGGCACCGATGTTCTCCATTACCCAGCCGATGCCACCATTAAAAACTGCCCAGCCGATGCCAAATGCAAAATATAATAAACAATTAGCTCATGGCCCACTACAGGGAGCAAACCAAGCTGAAGAAACTCATGTGAATAGGACATCTGACTCCCACTTTTTAACAAGCTACGAACACAACGTTGTGAGACCGGTGCTAAATTAAATCCTCAGGGCATCACTGCCCAGCCGGTTATACTTTAAGGCCTCTTTTGGTTTGTAGGAATTTTATAGGAATCACATAGGATATGATTTGTATAAAAAAATTCTTTTAGAGCTCTTTGGATAGGAGTAGAATCATATTCCTATGAAGAATTCTTCTCACCCTTCATATTTCATTGAAAAATAAATATTAACCTAGAGTCGGTGGAAAAAATTCTATGATGTGAATCATAAGACATCTTCTATTTTTATTCATATGATTTTAAATATATGTCATCTCATTTCCTATAACTTTTCTATTGATATTACTTTTCTATCCTACCACCCACCCAAAGAAGAAGGGCTAAGAGCATCTCCATCCGCGCCCCCAACAGCACCCCCCAGGCGACTTTTTTGGCGCCGGCGCCGAAAAACGCCCTAGTCGCGCCCCCAGGACTCCGAAATCCGCCGGCTCGGCCCGTTTTTGGGCCCGGCGATCGCAGGCCAAACCCGCCGCACTGGGGGCGCTCGGGGGCTCCGGCTCAAGGGAAAAGCACGTCTGGCCCACACCGTCAGGCGAAAAGTCAAGTCTTTCTTCCAGATTTGCCTCCCACCCCGCGCGCGCTCGGCCGCCAACCGGCTGATCCCGGCGCCGCCCGCCGCCCGCCACCACTAGATAGCCTATCCCCGCCGGAAAAAGAGCAGAGGTTTCACCGAGGCAGCCTCTCCACCACCGGCTGGGCGATTTTTCCGGCGTTTCCGGCCGCGGAGGGGCGGTGTAGCGGCGGGAAGGCCCACCGCGCCCGCAAGGTGTTCGGCGATTTGCCTGCCTCGGCAATGGACTCGGACGATGAGGAAGCGCTCGGGGCGCTGCTGGAGGAGGAAGCCGAGGCCTACGTCCAGGAAGAGGAACATCTCATGGTCCTCGCCGCCCTCGCCGACCTGCTGGCGAGCAATGAAAAGCCGCGACGAGGTGGCTCGGCGCCGGGGCGTATCAAAGCAAAGAACCAGCATCGTCTCGAAGGGTACTGCATGCTCTACTCTGACTACTTCACCGACGCTCCACTGCACGGCGACAAAACATTTCGGCGCCGTTATCGGATGAGCCGAAAGCTTTTCCTTAGGATTGTGAATTCCATCCGGGAGTTTGATAGCTACTTCAAATGCAAGAAGGATTGCATCGGCATATGGAGCTCCCGGTGATTCACTCGACGACTATGGACGCATGGCCGAGTCCCCCACCATTGAGTGTTTCTACAAGCTCTATCGGGCAGTGGTGGCAGTGTTTGGACCGCAATACTTGCGAACAGCCAATGCAGAAGACATTGCTCGGATCCTAGCACAGGATGCAGCAAGAGGATTTCCTGGGATGCTTGAAAGCATCGACTGCATGCATTGGAAATGGAAGAACTGCCCATTTGCTTGGCAGGGGATGTACAAATGCGCCAAAGGTGGTTGTAGTGTGGTACTTGAGGCGGTGGCAACACAGGACCTCTGGATTTGGCACTCCTTCTTTGGTATGCCAGGAACTCACAATGACATCAATGTGCTGCAGTGCTCCCCTGTCTTTGCCAAGCTTGTTGAAGGTCATTCTCCTCCGGTGAACTTCGAGGTCAATGGGCGGCACTACAACAAGGGGTACTACCTAGCTGATGGCATCTATCCGAGATGGTCTACATTTGTGAAGACTATCTGAAACGTTGTGCCAGGAGGCAAGAAGTCCCACTTTGCCAAGGTGCAGGAGGCTTGCAGGAAGGATGTCGAGCGGGCATTTGGTGTGCTCCAATCTCGATTTGCTGTTGTCCGGTACCCTGCTTAGACCTGGTCGAAAGATCGAATGTGGGAGATCGTGACTTCCTGTGTCATCTTGCACAACATGATCACCGAGAGCGAACTGGAAGAGCCAGTGTTTGACACTGAACCATACTACAGGCAGGGTCCTCTAGCCGAAGTTGATCACCAGCTACCGGCAACCTGGACTGCCTACCTCAGTATGCGTCAGGAGATCCCAGACCCACAAGTGCATCATCAACTGCAGCAGGATCTGGTGGAGCACCTATGGAGGATCAAGGGCGACGCATAGCTCGACGTGTGATGAGTTCTTATTTGTTGAACTATATAATTTGTATTGAACTATTTGTTGTTACACTATTTTGTTGAATTATTTGATTTTCTGTGATGAACTATGTGATAAAAAAATTATCTATGTTGAGAATTCAACGCCGAACCATGCCGAACCACGCCGAATATGGGCCGTTTCTCACCAATATCGGGCCATTTTTCTATTTATCTGAGCCAAAATGCGGCTGCAAATGGGCCGATATCGGCGCCTGGGGCGACGGCTGAATGCCTAACCATTTCCAGCGCCGATTCTACCGCCGACTCCCCCAGGCGGCGGTTTTTATGCCTCGTAAGGGGGCCAATGGCTAGAGATGCTATAAGGTATTGCACATCGATAATGGATTAGGCCTCTGCAACTGCAGCATATCTAGTCAACATCAGTCTACTGTGTGCACGTGAGGAGCACAGTAGTGCATGCACCGGTGGCCTGAGTTGCCTCCTTATTGAATCCGTTTTATGGCAAGAGCATCTACAGCCGAATACGTTAAATATGGCACTTCATTTCTCAAACGTCCATGGACGTGCATGTCTTAAATTTTATGAGTTGCATCTGGACATTTTATACTAGATTCTTAAATCCATACAAATACATGCAAACAAAATAAACCTACGTATTATGTCGATCACCTAATTACTCGTCGTCGAAGATGTTGACGATCTTCGTGCCGGCCCCGGTAGCATGGGCGGCAGCTGCAACTCCGGCTCCTCCGGCTGCTTCGCTCCAGCCTCCTCCTCCTCTATCTTCGCATCGAGTTCTGTGAAGAGCGCGTCGAATGCCGTCTGCTCCTGCTGGAGGAACACCCGGTTGGCCTCCACATAGGCCTCATCCTGGATGGACTCCAGGATGGCTTGTTGCTCTGCCATCTTCTTCGATTGGGCGACGGTGAACTCCACCTCCGCCTGCTCCATGTTGAAGCCTGAGAGCTCCTACTCCGGCAGCTCCAGCTCTGGCTGCTCCGCCTCCTCCACCTCCATCGGAGCCAGTTCCTCTCCCTTCTCTTCCCCCGGCTGCTCATCCTCCTCCTCCGGCTCCGGCGAGTCCGAAGATAGCCCGGCAGGAGCCAGAGCGGCGCCACGCGGCGTTCACACTGCGGCGACGAATGCGGCGTCTGTCGGACCGCCGGGTTTCCAGGCGTTTTCGTGTGGGACCCCGCCGTCAGACCAACGTGACGGGCATGCCCGGACGCCCCCATATCTGCCCCATATTTGAGCTGGATATGAAGGGTGCCTGCCAGCCCGGGCGTTTGAGGTCTGTTTGAGGGGGCCGTCTGGGTTGAAAAATCATGACCGGTCAGTGTCCGGGCGGGCCGCCTAGGCGTTTGAGGCCGGTTTGGAGCGCCCGGCTGTAGATACTCTACCTTTGATCCCTCAACCAACTGAGCCGCAAAATTTGTTTACATGCTCCCATAAACAAAATTTACGGAATCACAGACACGGAGACAAAATAGATTTCGCATACATCACCGGAATTCAACTAGATTTTAAAAACTAGTAGTTCACGCCATAATTAAACATCACCGGAGTTCCACACGTAGTTCATACAAGCTTAATTAAACATAGTTCAACGGAAATTAAAGAGTTCATACTACACGAGATTCTACTTCTAATTCATACTTGTTCTACGCATGGGCACCGGAGCCAGAGTCGCCGTTGTCACGGCGGGGGCTCGTTGCCGTGCAGGGTATCCTAGATTAGGGTGCTGCATCGCCGGCCGTGGCGGCCTACTCGCCGGCCACCACGCGGTCTCGGCCGCCCGGAGCTACTGGAGGGACGACTCGAAGATCCTCTTGAGGCACCAGAAAGTCGCCCACGCTCGCAAGCCAGTGCTACGGGACTTCGGGTCGCGGGTGCACGCCGCCTCCCTTTGCGGATCCAAAATGGGAGCGCAGAAGAAGGAGCTGTCGGCCTCGTCGTCGTTGCGATGCTTGCGGCCGGCGAACCCGCCGCGCCTACTGGAACCCCCGCCACACCCGGACCCGCCGCGCCGACCGAAACCCCAGCCACCGCCACGCCCTGCGCCCACGGACGCCATCGCCTCCAAGATCCGGTTGCCGAAGGTGCCGGAAATCACTGCCGAAGTGGAGAAGATTTCTCGCTGGAGGATTGGAGCTTGCGGCAGAGATGGATGTGTGGAATGAAGGATAGAAACCCTAAAATCACCCTACCCCGCATATATACCGGAAAAACGGTCAGTTTATGGGCCGCCTATAAGAAATTTGTCTGTTGGCTATTTTTTTGGGCCGCCCCTGATACGTCTCCAACGTATCTATAATTTTTGAAGTATTCATGCTATTATATTATTATTCTTGGATGTTTTACAATTATTTTATAGCAAATTTATATTATTTTTGGGACTAACCTATTGACATAGTGCCCAGTGCCAGCTGCTGGCTTTTTGCTTGCTTTTTACATCGCAGGAAATCAATATCAAACAGAGTCCAAACGCAGCGAAATTTTTTGGAGATTTTTTTTGGACCAGAAGACATCCAGTGGGCCAAAGAAGTACCAGAGGGGTGCCCCGAGGGGGGCACAACCCACCTGGGTGCGCCCTGGTGGGTTGTGCCCACCTCGGTGGCCTCCCGCACCGCCTCTTCGCCCTATAAATTCCCAAATATTCCAAAAATCCTTGGGGCAACCCTAAATCAGAAGTTCCACCACCGCAAGCCTCTGTAGCCACGAAAAACCAATCTAGACCCCGTTCCGGCACTCCGCCGCAGGGGGAATCATCACCGGTGGCCATCTTCATCATCCCAATGGCCACCATGATGAGGAAGGAGTAGTCCACCCTCGGGGCTGAGGGTTTGTACCATTAGCTATGTGTTTAATCTCTCTCTCTCACTCTCTCTCTCTCTCTCTCTCTCGTGTTCTTGAGATGTAACGATCTTGATGTATCGCGGGCTTTGTTAATATAGTCGGATCATGGTGTTTTCCCCTCTCTATCTTGTTGTGATGAATTGAGTTTTCCCTTTGAGATTTCATTTTATCGGATTGAATATTTTTATGGGTTTGAGAGCACTTGATATATGTCTTGCATATGAATACTCGTGGTGATAATGGGTATTATATTGATTCACTTGATATGTGTTTTGGCACTCAACTCGCGGATTCCCGAGGTGACATTGGGGTAGTCTATGCATAGGGGTTGATGCACGTTCTCATCTTTGTTTCTTCGGTAGAAATCTTGGGGCACTCTTTGAGGTTCTTTGTGTTGGATTGAGTATTATGAATCTGAATAGTTTGATGCATATCTTATAATAGATACTCGTGCTAACATTGGAGTATCTAGGTGACATTAGCGTTGGTTGATGTGTATCATATGGTGTTATTTTAGTACGAACTCTTGGATAGATCAAACGAAACGAATAGCTTTGTGTTATTTTAGTACGAACTCTTGAATAGATCAAACGGAAAGAATAGCTTTGAGGTGGTTTCGTACCCTACAAACAATTTCTTCTTATGTTCTCCGCTAGATAAGAACTTTGAAGTGATTCTTCATCGCATGTTGAGGGATGGTTATGTGATCCAATTATATTAGCATTGTTGAGAGCTTGCACTAGAGAAAGTATGGACCCTAGGCCTTATTTTCAAGCATTGCAATACCGTTTGTGCTCACTTTTGTTACTTTCTACCTTGCTGCTTTTTATTGTTCCTATTACAAAAATTGATATCTACTATCATTACTACACTTTTATCACCATCTCTTCACCGAACTAGTGCACCTATACAATTTGCCATTGTATTGGGTGTGTTGGGGACACAAGAGATTTCTTGTATTTGGTTGCAGGGTTGTTTGAGAGAGACCACCTTCATCCTACACCTCCAACGGATTGATAAACCTTAGGTCATCCACTTGAGGGAAAATTGCTACTGTCCTACAAAACTCTGCGCTTGGAGGCCCAACACGAGTCTACAAGAATAAAGTTGCGTAGTAGACATCAAGCTCTTTTCTAGCGCCGTTGCCGGGGAGGTGAGTGCATGAAGGTATATCTTTAGATCTTGCAATTGCATCTTTTAGTTTCTTGTTTTATCACTAGTTTGGTTTATAAAAAGAAAAGTACAAAAAAATGGAATTGAGGTTGCATCATATTATTCATCTTTATAATGTCTTTCGTGAAAATGATGGAAAGGAAAATTGTGCTCAATTGTTAGAAGAAGAATGCTATAAAATGTTTGGCATAGAATCCATGAATGATGAGTATGATTGCAATGTTGCTAGTATTAATTCTTTGAATATCCATGATGCTATTGATATGCAAAGCCATAAGCTTGGGGATGCTATGTTTGATGAAGATGATATTTTTACTCCCCCAAGTTTTGATGAGAAAAATTATTATGATGATAGCATGCCTCCTATCTATGATGATTATATTGATGAAAGTGGATTTGAAGAGGTCACGACTTTATTTAGTGATGAATCCACTATCTTGGAAGAGGTTTCATTTGACTATGAAAAAAAGTTCCTATCTATGATGAATATGGTGATGACATGTATGCTATATTGAATAATAATAACCATGAAAGTTGTCATCATGATTTTAATTTTCAATCACATGATAGTTATTTTGTTGAGTTTGCTCCCACTACTATTGATGAGAATAAATTTGCTTATGTGGAGAGTAACAAAATTTCTATGTTTATGCATCATGAAAAGAATGGTTTATGTGATAGTTATATTGTTGAATTCATTCTTGATGCTACTGAAAATTACTATGGGAGAGGAGGATGTGCTTCTACATATCTCAACAATATCAAGTTTTCTCTCTATGTGTTGAAAATCTTGAAGTTTCACTTGTTTTACCTTCCTATGCTAGTTGATTTTTGTTCCGTAAGTTGTTTGCTCACAAAATCCCTATGCATAGGAAGTGGGTTAGACTTAAATATGCTAGTCATATGCTTCATGATGCTCTCTTCTTGTTTCAATTCTTATCTTCTACGTGAGCACCATTGAAATCATCTTGCCTAGCTAAAAAGGCATTAAAGAAAAGCACTTGTTGGGAGACAACCCAACACTTTTACCTACTGTTTTTGTGTTTTCACATGATTAGGATACTGTAGTAATCAAGTTTTATAGCTTTTGTTTCAATAAAGTGCCAAGGGAAGCATTTGGGATAGTGTGGATGATAGTTGACTTGATTCTGTGAAAAAAATGAAAGTTTTTCGCCCAGTACAGGAAATTCTAAAATTCACTAGGACGTGATTTTCACCTGAAATCTTTACAGATGATTTATACTGGAACTACCTACGCTGTACTAATTTTTCAGAATTTTTGGAGTCGCAGAGGTATGAGAACAATTCAGATCATTACAGACTGTTCTGTTTTTGACAGATTCTGTTTTCATTGCATAGTTTGCTTGTTTCCTAGTTTCTATGGTTTATATTGCTCAATATAAATTGTGGAAATGATATGCTACAGTAGTCATTGTGTGTAATAAATTATGAATCTTGTCTTTGACAGTACCAAAGTGAAATGGTTTGCTCTTTATCATACTAACCTATCTCACGAAGTTCCGTTAAGTTTTGTGTGATTGAAGTTTTCAAGTTTTGGGTGAGATGTCGATATGAGGAGAATAAGGATTAACAAGACCCTAATCTTGGGGATTCCCAAGGCACCCCAAGGTAATATTCAAGGATGATCGAAGCAACTAAGCTTGGGGATGCCCCGGAAGGCATCCCCTCTTTCGTCTCCAACATTATCGGTAACCTCACTTGGAGATATATTTTCATTTGTCACATGATATGTGTTTTACTTGGAGCGTCAATTTATTTTCTTAGGATTGCTTTATGTTATTTAGAATAATGTTTTCAATCTTTTACTTCAATAAAAATGTCAAGTATAGCCTTTGCCATGCTTATTTTGCAAGTCTATATGTGGCTGTTTAAAAACAGAAATTTTATCGCTGTTGCAAAAATTTCCCAGAAAAGTCAAAATGTGATGAAGTGTTGAAACTTTTTGCACAATAAGCTCTGATAAATTTTCTATAGTGTGGTAAATTTTCAGAATTTTTTGAGTTCAATAAGTATGAATACTCTTGCATTCTTTACAGACGGTCCTATTTTGGCAGATTGCTGTTATGTTTGCATTGTTTACATATGTTTGCTTGTTTAATGATTCTATTTGAGGATAGGAGTATTAAATATGCAGAGGCATTTAGTATGCAATGTTAAATTATACTTTTAGTGATTTTCTACAGTAGAGAATGATAAGGTTTTGCATTGATTTATACTAACTTATCTCACGAGTTCTTGTTGAGTTTTGTGTGGATGATGTTTTCAGTATTAGGTAAACCGTGATATGAGAGGAATTAAGGAGACATAAAAGATCAAGCTTGGGGATGCCCAAGGCATCCCAAGTTAATATTCCAAGAAGTATCAAGCATCTAAGCTTGTGGATGCCCCGGTAGGCATCCCACCTTTCTTCTTCAACAATTATCAGTTAGTATCGGTTGAGCCTAAGTTTTTGCTTCTTCACATGATGTGTGCTATCCTTGGAATGTCATTTTATTTTATTTTATTTTTCTTGCTGTTTTAATAAAATACGTAGATCTAAAACTTTTAAATAAGAGAGAGTCTTCAAATAGCTACCCATTTACTTAACTACTCATTTGATCTTCACTTATATATTTTTGGAGTAGTTTGTCGTTCACTCTCATGCTTCACTTAGACTATTTTGAGAGATGCAAATTTTTTATGCTCATGTTCTTCACTTAAATTTATTTGAGCTTGTCAAAAGCAATTGCAACATATGAAACTAGTCCCATGAAACTAGTCCCAAAGGGATAGATATTCAAGAGGGATATAATAAAAACTTTCATGAAGATCATTGGACAGAATAAACTTGATTCTTTGTAATAGTTTTGAGATATGATGATAGTGATATGTGAGTCATGTTGGGGAGTAATTATGCTTTAGCAAGAATATTGGTGTTAAAGTTTGTGATTCCCTATGCAAGCACGAAAGTCAATAGTTATGCAATGAAATTATATCCTACTTGTGGTGCATTATTCGGTGTTAGTTATGCTTAATGCTCGCTTATGAGATTTTTCGTTTCTTGGTTGGATGCTTCTCAATCTTTTTGCTAGCCTTCACTTGTACTAAGTAGAGATACTACTTGTGCATCCAAAATCCTTAAACCCAGTTTTGCCACATGAGTCCACCATACCTACCTATATGCGGTATTCCCGTGTCGTTCTAAGCAAATTTGAATGTGCCATCTCTAAAATTTCAAAATAATTTCCTTTTTGTGTGCTCGTACTGCTCATGAAGCGGCAGGGGGTGGCCAATATTTTCCATGCTAGATGTGTTATTCTCAAGATGAGTGTTTATTCACTTGTCATTGCACGAGAGTACGGCAAAGGTATTAGGGATGCCCAGTCCCTAAATGAAAAATGAATTTACTTTATGTTGTCAAATAATAAATTCCTTGGAAAGTGTTGGTATGGAGGGCACCCGTGGATACGGTTAGCCATGGATTGTGAAAGAATGGTGGGAAAAGGAATAAACTTTATTTTCTGTTTGGGAACCGCCTATGATATATCTAGCATGGAAAGTGTTGGAAATTACTCGGTCATTTTCATTGACGGGAAATGTATGCCTCTCAAAATGCTTTTATCTCTCAATTTAAGCTTTGAGCTTTGGCACCTCTATAAATCCCTACTTCCCTCTGCGAAGGGCCTTTCTATTTACTTTATGCAATTTTTATTTTTATTTGAGTCTCCATCTTCTCTTATAAGCACCAACTAAGGGGCACTATGATCGTACTTGAGCATTGGATGTAGCTAATATGCGAGTGTGTTTCATGAATGGATCAATGATTGAGCATGATGGACTAGGGATAACTTGCTTTAGTGTTGATATTTTGAGAGACATGGTTTCTTGTTGCTATGCTTGAGTATTGAAATCTTCACGTCAAAACTAGACTATTGATTTGAACCATATAAAAGTCCATATGTCCATGCTACAAAAGAAAAGAATGTGATGAACATGATAGGCAGCATTCCACATCAAAAATTCTGTTTTTATCATTTACCTACTCGAGGACGAGTAGGAATTAAGCTTGGGAATGCTGATACGTCTCCAACATATCTATAATTTATGAAGTATTCACGCTGTTATATTATTATTCTTGGATGTTTTACAATCATTTTATAGCAACTTTATATCATTTTTTGGGACTAACCTATTGACATAGTGCCCTGCGCTAGTTGCTGTTTTTTGCTTGTTTTTTACATTGCAGGAAATCAATATCAAACGGAGTCCAAATACAGCAAAACTTTTTGGAGATTTTTTTGGACAAGACATCCAGTGGGCCAAAGAAGTACCAGAGGGGTGCCCCGAGGGGGGCACAAACCACCTGGGCGCGCCCGGGGGCCCAAGCGCGCCATGGTGGGTTGTGCCCACCTCGGTGGCCTCCCGCGCTGCCTCTTCGCCCTATAAATTCCCAAATATTCCAAAAACTGTCGGGGCAACCCTAGATCAGAAGTTCCGCCGCCGCAAGCCTCTTTAGCCACGAAAAACCAATCTATACCCCGTTTCGGCACTCCGCCGGAGGGGGAGATCATCACTGGTGGCCATCTTCATCATCCCGGCGGCCACCATGATGAGGAGGGAGTACTCCACCCTCGGGGCTGAGGGTTTGTACCAGTAGCTATGTGTTTAATCTCTCTCTCTCTCTCGTGTTCTTGAGATGTCACAATCTTGATGTATCGCGGGCTTTGTTAATATAGTCGGATCATATGGTGTTTTCCCCTCTCTATCTTGTTGTGATGAATTGAGTTTTCCCTTTGAGATTTCGTTTTATCAGATTGAATACTTTTATGGATTTGAGAGCACTTGATATATGTTTTGCATATGAATACTGATACGTCTCCAACGTGTCTATAATTTATGAAGTATTCATGCTGTTATATTACCTATCTTGGATGTTTAATGGGCTTTATTATACACTTCTATATGATTTTTGGGACTAACCTATTAACCTAGAGCCCAGTGCCAGTTTCTGTTTTCTCCTTGTTTTAGAGTATCGCAGAAAAGGAAAACCAAACGGAGTCCAATTGACGTGCAACTTGACGGAGATCATTTTTGGACCAGAAGAAGCCCACGGAGTACCGGAAGTAGGCCAGAAGAGTCCCGGGCTGCCCACGAGGGTGGGGGGCGCGCCCCCTACCTCGTGGACAGCTCGGAGACCCCCTGACGTGAAATCAACGCCAAACTCTTCTATATATACCCAAACTTCCAGAAAGAAACCTAGATCGGAAGTTCCGCCGCCGCAAGCCTCTGTAGCCACGAGAAATCAATCTAGGCCCTCTCCGGCACCCTACCGGAGGGGGCCATCATCACCGGTGGCCATGCAGGAGTATCCCAGAGAGGCCATCATCGCCATGAAGGCCAAGGACCAGAGGGAGAACCTTTCCCCATCTAGGGGGGAGGCCATGGAGGAGGAAGCACAAGGGGGAGAACCTCTCCTCCTCTCTCTTGGTGGCACCGGAGTGCCATTGAGAGGGGAATCATCGCCGCGGTGATCGTCTTCATCAACATCACCACCATCATCACCATCCTCATCTCTTTTACGCAGTACACTCTCCCGCACCCCGTTGTAATCACTACTTGAACATGGTGCTTTATGCTACATATTATGATCCAATGATGTGTTGCCATCCTATGATGTTTTGAGTAGATATCTTTTGTCCTTGGGTTGATTGATGATATAGATTGGTACGAGTTGTATGTTTTATTTTGGTGCTGTCCTATGGTGCCCTCCGTGTCGCGCAAGCGTGAGGGATTCCCGCTGTAGGGTGTTGCAATACGTTCATGATTCGCTTATAGTGGGTTGGTGAGTGACTGAAACACGAACCCGAGTAAGAGGGATTGTTGCGTATGGGAATAAAGAGGACTTGATGCTTTAATGCTATGGTTGGGTTTTACCTTAATGATCTTTAGTAGTTGCGGATGCTTGCTAGAGTTCCAATCATAAGTGCATATGATCCAAGTAGAGAAAGTATGTTAGCTTATGCCTCTCCCTCATATGAAATTGCAATGACAACTATCGGTCTTGTTAACAATTGCCTAGGACAATTCCGCACACCGATCCACCATTATTCCACACTCGCTATTTATAATATTTAGTAATATATTCTAACTTTATGATAACAGCACCTACTTTTATATTTTAGCTCTCCGATACCATGCAAAGTTATCCTCTTCATACCCACAACGTAGTTTTATTTCTCGTTACTAGTTGGAAGCAAACGTTCGGTGCACGTAGAGTCGTATCAGTGGCAGATAGGGCTTGAGAGAATATTGATCTTACCTTTAGCTCCTTGTGGGTTCGACACTCCATACTTATCACTTCCACCTTTGGAAATTGCTACGATGATTCCCTGCACTTGGGGATGATCAAGCTCTTTTCTGGAGCCGTTGCCGGGGAGCAATAGCGTGGGGTTGATATTCTCGTGTGTGCTTGTTTGCTTTCTTCACTAAGTAGATTTTGTTTTTTATTTTTGTTTCTTTTTAGTTGTGGGTGAAACATACAATTTTTTTAAAGAATGAAAATACAAAAAAATTTACTTGCCTTTCATGCCTAAAAAAGTTTTTCAAAAAGAGAAGCGATTGGAAAGTTATGCATTGAAGAAGTGAGGGTCGACCTTGAGCACTTGTGTTCATGCTCACGGAAACAATGTAGAATTTTTCATGGAAGTTTCTCTGTAAATAATTATCCCCTTGTATATATCCATTGTATTATAAAAATAATGTGCCAAGCTTTGGTTTTAGGATGATTAGATTGCTTGTTTACTATGTGCAGAACAAAAACAGAAACTTTGGCTGTAGTGCATGAATTTACCTTTTTTTACTGGAAGATCAAATGGGTCTGAAACTTTTTGCAAATTACTTCTGTACAAATTTTTCAAATTGTCAAATTTATTTCATAATTTTAGGAGTTACAGAAGTTTACCAAACTTCCAGATTACTACAGACTGTTCTGTTTTTAACAGATTCTGTTTTGCGTGTGTTGTTTGCTTATTTCGATGAATCTATGGCTAGTATCGGGAGGTATGAACCATAGAGAAGTTGGAATACAGTAGGTTTAACACCAACATAAATAAAGAATGAGTTCATTACAGTACCTAAAGGTAGTGGTTTGATTTATTACACTAACAGATCTCACAAGTTTTTGTTAAAGTTTTGTGTGGATGAAGTGTCCGAAGGTCGAGGAGCTATCAATATGAGAAGAATAAAGAGAGGAAAGAGTTCAAGCTTGGGGATGCCCAAGGCACCTCAAGTAAATATTTCAAAGGATACTCAAGCATCTAAGCTTGGGGATGCCCCCATGGCATCCCATCTTTCTTCTTCAACAATTATCGGTATACCTCGGTTTTTGTTTTGTTCACATGATTTGTGTCCTTTGTGTTTTTCTTTTTCTTTAAGAACCATGCTAGCATGAGATGTCCCTTCATAAATTTATAGAATACTTCATGTGCTTCACTTATATCTTTTAAGTATGATCTTATAGAATTGCTCTTTGTGCTTTACTTAAATCTTTTGAGTATGGTTTTATAGAATGCTTCGTGTGCTTCACTTATATATTTTGAGCTTGGATATTGGTTAGTCTATGTTAATTGTAGAATGCTCCATGAACTTCACTTATATATTTTGGGGTATGAATAATACTATAATTTAAAGTGGGTTTGGAAGAGTGTCAACTTTAGGAATTAGTGATCCCACTATTTTGGAGGGTGTTGAATCTTAGTGTGATAATTATGAAAGTGGATTTGGAAGAGTGTCAACTTTAGCTAGTAATGATTCCACTATTTCAGAAGAGGTTCTAATTGAGTATGATAACAAAGTTGCTATCCATGATGCTGCTAAAAATTATTATGAGGGAGGAATATATGCTTGTAGGAGTTGCAATAATATCAAGTTTCCTCTCTATGTGCTTAAAGTTCTGAAGTCATACTTGTTTTTCCTTCCTATGCTAGTTGATTGTTGTTCTTATAAATTGTGTGCTCACAAAATCCCTAGGCATAGGAAGTGGGTTAGAATTAAATGTGCTAGTCATATTATTCATGATGCTCTTTTTATGTTTCAATTCTTATCTTTTATGTGAGCATCATTGAAATCACCATGCCTAGCTCAAAGGCATTAAAGAAAAGCGCTTGTTGGGAGACAACCCAATATTTATACTTACTATTTTTGTGTGTTAACATGATTAAGCCACTGTATTAATCATGTTTTATAGCTTTTGTTTCAATAAAGTGCCAAGTAAGACCTTTGGGAAGACTTGGGTGAAAGTTGATGTGATCTTACTGTAAAAAACAGAAACTTTGCGCTCACGAGATTAGATGTCATTTTTTACAGAAGAGTGCTTTTGAGTTGATTCTTTTTGAAGAAGATTAATAGACAAATTACTCACATCCAACATTTTATTTCATAATTTTTGGAGTAGCAGAAGTATGGTTTATGGTCAGATTATTACAGACTGTTCTGTTTCTGACAGATTCTGTTTTCATCGCATAGTTTGCTTGTTTTCTAGTTTCTATGGCTTATATTCCTCAATATAAATTGTAGAAATGATATGTTACAGTAGGCATTGTGTGAGAACAATTATGAACCTTGTCTTTGACAGTACCAAAGTGAATGGTTTACTCTTTATCATACTAACCTATCTCACGAAGTTTCGTTAAGTTTTGTGTGATTGAAGTTTTCAAGCTTTGGGTGAGATATCGATATGAGGAGAACAAGGAGTGGAAAGACCCTAAGCTTGGGGATGCCCAAGGCACCCCAAGGTAATATTCAAGGAAGACTCAAGCGCCTAAGCTTGGGGATGCCCCGGAAGGCATCCCCTCTTTCGTCTTCAAAACTATCGGTATACCTTACTCGGAGCTATATTTTTATTCGTCACATGATATGTGTTTTGCTTGGAGCGTGTTTTCAATTTTACTTGCTGTTTGAATAAAATCATTGGATCTGAAATATTGAATGAAAAAGAATACTCCCATGGCTAGTTAATTATTTTACTACTCAGTGTTCTTCACTCATATCTTTTGGAGTAGTTTGTCATTTACTCATGTGCTTCACGTATATCCTATGAGTAAATAGTTGAATAAATTGAATGTCATAAATATGAATTTATATATGTTTCATATGCTTATAACATGGGGAGTAATGACTTCACACATAATAAGTATAGGTAGTAAACTTATTGAAAGTTAGCAAACGTAGAATTGGTCACTTGAACAATTCATGAAAGAATATTGAAGGAAGAGGGATTTCACATATAAATATACTATCTTGGACATCTTTTGTAATTGGGAGCACTCATTAAAATATGACATGCTAAAAGGTTGATGTTGGACAAGGAAGACAACGTAATGGGTTATGTTTTCTTATATCTGAAATAAAGTATATTGTCATGGATCGCCCAACACGTTGAGCTTGCCTTTCCCCCTCATGCTAGCCAAATTATTTGCACCAAGTAGAGATACCACTTGTGCTTGCAAATATCCTTAAACCAAGTTTTGCCATGAGAGTCCACTAGACCTACCTATGGATTGAGTAAGATCCTTCAAGTAAGTTGTCATCGGTGCAAGCAATAAAAATTGCTCTCTAAATATGTATGATTGATTAGTGTGGAGGAAATAAGCTTTGTACGATCTTGTGATGTGGAAGAAATAAAAGTGACGGACTGCATAATAAAGGTCCATATCACAAGTGGCAATATAAAGTGACGTTCTTGCGCATTAAGATTTTGTGCATCCAACCCTGAAAGCACATGGCAACCTATGCTTCCCTCTGCGAAGGGCCTATCTTTTACTTTTATGCAAGAGTCATGGTGATTTTCACCTTTCCTTTTTACATTTTATCCTTTGGCAAGCACATTGTGTTGGAAAGATTCTGATATATATATCCAATTGGATGTAAGGCATCATGAGCTATTATTGTTGAAATTACCCTTGAGGTAAAAGGTTGGGAGGCGAAACTATAAGCCCCTATCTTTCTCTGTGTCCGATTAGAACTTTGAACCCATTAATATCGCGTGAGTGTTAGCAATTGTGAAAGATTAAGTGATAGTTGAGTATGTGGAGTTTGCTAAATCAAAGCTCTGACATAGACCCTTCCTGAAAATAAGATGAATTGCAATTGTTTGATGACTGAGAATATAGTATGTTAGTTTCAAGAAAGTTTATGATCTAACATGTGAATAGCTTGTTACTTGATCATGAAAAGTTTTATGAGATGAGCTATTGTTATGACATATAATGATGCTAGAAAAAGTGATTGGAATTATCATTGATCAAACTTAAGCACTTGCTAGCATTCACACTTCATAAATTATTTCTTTTATCATTTACCTACTCGAGGACGAGCAGGAATTAAGCTTGGGGATGCTGATACGTCTCCAACGTATCTATAATTTATGAAGTATTCATGCTGTTATATTACCTATCTTGGATGTTTAATGGGCTTTATTATACACTTTATATGATTTTTGGGACTAACCTATTAACCTAGAGCCCAGTGCCAGTTTCTGTTTTCTCCTTGTTTTAGAGTATCGCAGAAAAGGAAAACCAAACGGAGTCCAATTGACATGCAACTTGACGGAGATCATTTTTGGACCAGAAGAAGCCCACGGAGTACCGGAAGTAGGCCAGAAGAGTCCCAGGCTACCCACGAGGGTGGAGGGCACGCCCACCCCCCTGGGGCGCGCCCCCCTGCCTCGTGGACAGCCCGTAGACCCCCCCGACGTGAAATCAACGCCAAACTCTTCTATATGTACCCAAACTTCCAGAAAGAAACCTAGATCAGAAGTTCCGCCGCCGCAAGCCTCTGTAGCCACGAGAAATCAATCTAGGCCCTCTCCGGCACCCTGCCGGAGGGGGCCATCATCACCGGTGGACATGGAGGAGTATCCCGGAGAGGCCATCATCGCCATGAAGGCCAAGGACCAGAGGGAGAACCTTTCCCCATCTAGGGGGGAGGCCATGGAGGAGGAAGCACAAGGGGGAGAACCTCTCCTCCTCTCTTTTGGTGGCACCGGAGTGCCATTGAGAGGGGAATCATCGCCGCGGTGATCGTCTTCATCAACATCACCACCATCATCACCATCCTCATCTCTTTTACGCGGTCCACTCTCCCGCACCCCGCTGAAATCCCTACTTGAACATGGTGCTTTATGCTACATATTATGATCCAATGATGTGTTGCCATCCTATGATGTTTTGAGTAGATATCTTTTGTCCTTGGGTTGATTGATGATATAGATTGGTACGAGTTGTATGTTTTATTTTGGTGCTGTCCTATGGTGCCCTCCGTGTCGCGCAAGCGTGAGGAATTTCCGCTGTAGGGTGTTGCAATACGTTCATGATTCGCTTATAGTGGGTTGGTGAGTGACTGAAACACAAACCCGAGTAAGAGGGATTGTTGCGTATGGGAATAAAGAGGACTTGATGCTTTAATGCTATGGTTGGGTTTTACCTTAATGATCTTTAGTAGTTGCGGATGCTTGCTAGAGTTCCAATCATAAGTGCATATGATCCAAGTAGAGAAAGTATGTTAGCTTATGCCTCTCCCTCATATGAAATTGCAATGACAACTATCGGTCTTGTTAACAATTGCCTAGGACAATTCCGCACACCGATCCACCATTATTCCACACTCGCTATTTATAATATTTAGTAATATATTCTAACTTTATGATAACAACACCTACTTTTATATTTTAGCTCTCCGATACCATGCAAAGTTATCCTCTTCATACCCACAACGTAGTTTTATTTCTCATTACTAGTTGGAAGCAAACGTTCGGTGCACGTAGAGTCATATCAGTGGCAGATAGGGCTTGAGAGAATATTGATCTTACCTTTAGCTCCTTGTGGGTTCGACACTCCATACTTATCACTTCCACCTTTGGAAATTGCTACGATGATTCCCTGCACTTGGGGATTATCAAATACCCGTGGTGACAATGGGGTACTATATTGATTCACTTGATATGTGTTTTGGCACTCAACTCGCGGATTCCCGAGGTGACATTGGGGTAATCTATGCATAGGGGTTGATGCACGTTCTCGTCTTTGTTTTTCCGGTAGAAATCTTGCGGCACTCTTTGAGGTTATTTGTGTTGGATTGAGTATTATGAATCAGAAATTGTTTAATGCATATCGTATAATCAACTCACGGATACTCGCGGTGACATTGGAGTATCTAGGTGACATTAGAGTTGGTTGATGTGTATCATATGGTGTTATTTTAGTATGAACTCTTGGATCGATCGAATGGAAAGAATAGCGTTGTGTTATTTTAGTACGAACTCTTAAATTGATCGAACGGAAAGAATAGCTTTGAGGTGGTTTCGTACCCTACAAACAATTTCTTATTATGTTCTCCACTAGATAAGAACTTTGGAGTGATTCTTCATCGCACGTTGAGGGATGGTTATGTGATCCAATTATATTAGCATTGTTGAGAGATTGCACTAGCGAAAGTATGGACCCTTGGCCTCATTTTCAAGTATTGCAATACCGTTTGTGCTCACTTTTGTTACTTGCTATCTTGCTGTTTTTTATTGTTCCTATTACAAAGATCAATATATCTACTATCATTACTACACTTTTATCATCATCTCTACGCCGAACTAGTGCACCTATACAATTTGCCATTGTATTGGGTGTGTTGGGGACACAAGAGATTTCTTGTATTTGGTTGCAGGGTTGTTTGAGAGAGACCACCTTCATCCTATGCCTCCCACGGATTGATAAACCTTAGGTCATCCACTTGAGGGAAAATTGCTACTGTCCTACAAAACTCTGCGCTTGGAGGCCCAACACGAGTCTATAAGAATAAAGTTGCATAGTAGACATCAGCCTCGTATAACTTTCCGCAAACCATAGTTCACCGGAGTTATACGGGATCTGCTAGAGTTGCTCTAAACTTCGTGCAGGATTCGAGTTGACACATCGCTTGTTTGACCAAAAGAGATACATACTGGACATATTTTAGGACACTTTTTCCTTGGAATTAAGAGCAACTCCAACGCGACGACCCATTTCGTCCACCGCCGTCCATTTGGGTCGCCGAGGACAAAAGTGATGGACCAACGCGCTGACCCATTCCTAAAACGCGTCCGCTTTGCGTGCGCGTGAACCCATTTCCAGCCCAAATTTGGGCCTGAAATGCGTCGGCACAGACGCGAAGCGCGTCCTCTCGGTGTCCGCCGCATCCCCACATGGAGGCCGATCAACTACCCCCGCGTCTTTATTAATGAAGACCGCCGACCACGGGCCCACACGTCAGCGACGGCGGGTAACCTTTTTTAATTAGAGTGTGCATGGGGGGCGTCCTCATCCTCTTCCAAAATGCCCATCCCCATCTAGCCACACCTTTGCTCCCCCGTCGGCGACAACCCTAGCCACCATGGGCTTCTTCTCTGGCAAGAACAAGTGTAAGGCCCCCGCCGGCCATTTGTAGGTGCTCCCCCCGCCTGCGCCGGCGTCTTCCTGCCTGCCTAGGCAGCTGATAAGTGTCCCAGAGCACCAGGCGAGGTGGCACTAGGAGCACGGGATTCCCCAGTGCCGACGGTGCTGCGGTCGGCGCGAGCGCACGCGGAGGAGGTGCGGTAGCGGCGGCAGCCGGAGCAGCGCCTCAACCCCGCTTATGCAACAGACTCTCTCGATTGGGAGGTCTGATTCGCGTTCAAGCACGCGGAGCAGCGCCGGCGCGGTGTCCAGCACGTGCGGGCTGGCACCCCGCCGCCCTCGTTGTGCGCGATGAGGACCGGGAGGAGGAGGCGGCGCTGGCGGCTGCCCTCCATGAAAGCGAGGAGGAAGAGCAGCAGAAGGCGGCAGAGGAGGAGGAGGCGTACCAGGTATGGATGTCGGAGGCAATCACGCTCTCCGCTGCCAGCGATTGCATCGTGCTGCCACTTATGCCGCCGTCCCCCGCCAAGGCCGAGCTGGCGCCGACCCCCATCAAGCCCGAGTGCTACACATCGGATGGGCACGTGCGCGAGTCGGTCAGCGCGCCACCTGTCTGGCTTGGGGTGACGCCAGTGTAGGAGCAGCTCTACCTCGAGCAATGGCGGCAGCGCCGGCTGGCGGAGGAGCGTCGTGAGGGCGAGCGACTCGAGCAGTTGGAGCGTGACGTGGAGGAGGAGCACCGTGCCTGCGGTGGGGCAGCCCAGCCGGCGGCGGTACAGCCAGCAGGGAAGGACGTCGCCACAGCCTGGGAGACGGCGTTTTCCTAGGCTGGCCCGACGCCGACGCTCATCGACCTCACTGGCCCCGACGACGACGACGAGGACGCCTAGTGCAGCGTGCCTCCTCCAAGTTTTTTCGTTTTATTAAATGCTTTTTTTAATGTAAGGTGAACTCATGGCCTCTCGTCGACCTTTGTAACAAGCATTAATGTTTTTTATTTTCAAAACATTTGAAGTATTTTTTCGCGCGATCTCGAAAATGGTTCGGGTCAGTGTTAGCCGCAAGCACCGACCCAGACCCTAAAACGAACATGGGTGTTGTTGGGGAACACAACAATTTCATTAAAAAAAAATCCTACGCACACGCAAGATCCATCTAGGTGATGCATAGCAACGAGAGGGGAGAGTGTTGTCTACGTACCCTTGTAGACCGAAAGCGGAAGCGTTATGACAACGCGGTTGATGTAGTCGTACGTCTTCACGATCCGACCGATCCTAGCACCGAAGGTACGGCACCTCCGCGATCCGCACATGTTCAACTCGGTGACGTCCCATGAACTCTAGATCCAGCTGAGGTCGAGGGAGAGTTTCGTCAGCACGACGGTGTGATGACGGTGATGATGAAGCTACCGGCGCAGGGCTTCGCCTAAGCACTGCAACGATATGACCGAGGTGGAAATCTGTGGAGGGGGGCACCACACATGGCTAAACATTCAACTTGTGTGTCTTTGGGGTGCCCCCCTCCCACGTATATAAAGGAGGGAGGGAGGAGGAGGCCAGCCAAGGGGTGGCGCGCCCGCGGGGGGGGGGGGGGGGAGTCCTACTCCAAGTAGGTTTGGCTCGCCCTTTCCTATTCCTATTAGGACAAGGAGGAAGGAGGTGGAGAGAAGAAGGAAAGGGAGGCCGGCACCCAAACCCTAAACCAATTCGGTTTGGGCCTAGGGGGCGTGCCCCACCACTTGCCCACTGCCTCCTATCTCCACTAGGGTCCATTAAGGCCCATTGACTACCCGGGGGTTCCGGTAACCTCCCGGTACTCCGAAAAATATTCGATACACTTCGGAACCCTTCCTGTGTCCGAATATCACCTTCCAATATATCAATCTTTATGTCTTGACCATTTCGAGACTCCTCGTCATGTCCGTGATCTCATCCGGGACTCCGAAAAACCTTCGGTACATCAAAACACATAAACTCATAATACCAATCGTCATCGAACGTTAAGCGTGCAGACCTTACGGGTTTGAGAACTATGTAGACATGACCGAGACTCATCTCCGGTCAATAACCAATAGCGGAACCTGGATGCTCATATTGGTTTCTACATATTCTACGAAGATCTTTATCGGTCAAACCGCATAACAACATACGTTGTTCCCTTTGTCATCGGTATGTTACTTGCCCGAGATTCGATCGTCGGTATCTCAATACCTAGTTCAATCTCGTTACCGGCAAGTCTCTTTACTCGTTCCGTAATGCATCATCCCGCAACTAACTCATTAGTCACATTGCTTGCAAGGCTTATAGTGATGTGCATTACCGAGAGGGCCCAGAGATACCTCTCCGACAATCGGAGTGACAAATCCTAATCTCGATCTATGCCAACTCAACAAACACCATCGGAGAGACCCGTAGAGCATCTTTATAATCACCCAGTTACGTTGTGACGTTTGATAGCACACAAAGTGTTCCTCCGGTATTCGGGAGTTGCATAATCTCATAGTCATAGGAACATGTATAAGTCATGAAGAAAGCAATAGCAACAAACTAAACGATCATCGTGCTAAGCTAACGGATGGGTCAAGTCAATCACTTCATTCTCTAATGATGTGATCCCGTTAATCAAATGACAACTCATGTCTATGGCTAGGAAACTTAACCATCTTTGATTCAACGAGCTAGTCAAGTAGAGGCATACTACTGACACTCTGTTTGTCTATGTATTCACACATGTACTAAGTTTCCGGTCAATACAATTCTAGCATGAATAATAAACATTTATCATGATATAAGGAAATATAAATAACAACTTTATTATTGCCTCTAGGGCATATTTCCTTCAGTCTCCCACTTGCACTAGAGTCAATAATCTAGTTCACATCGCCATGTGATTTAACACCAATAGTTCACATCATTATGTGATTAATACCCATAGTTCACATCACCATGTGACCAACACTCAAAGGGTTTACTAGAGTCAGTAATATAGTTCACATCGCTATGTGATTAACACTAAGGTGTGATCATGTTTTGCTTGTGAGAGAAGCTTATTCAATGGGTCTGTCATTTTCAAAGCCGTATGTATTTTGCAAATTTTCTATGTCTACAATGCTCTGCATGGAGCTACTCTAGCTAATTGCTCCCACTTTCAATATGTATCTAGATTGAGACTTAGAGTCATCCGGATCGGTGTAAAAGCTTGCATCGGCGTAACTCTTTACGACGAACCTTTTATCACCTCCATAACCGAGAAATATCTCCTTAGTCTTCTAAGGAAAATTTTGACCGCTGTCAAGTGATCCACTCCTAGATCAATATCGCACCCCCTTGCCAAACTCATGGAAAGGTACACTAAAAGGTTTGGTACACAACATAGCATACTTTATAGAACCTATGGCTGAGGCATAGGGAATGACTTTCATTCTCTTTCTATTTTCTACCGTGTTCGTGTTTTGAGTCTTACTCAACTTTACACCTTGCAATACAGGCAAGAACTCCTTCTTTGACTGTTCCATTTTGAACTACTTCAAAATCTTGTCAAGGTATGTATTCATTGAAAAAACTTATCAAGCGTCTTGATCTATCTCTATAGATCTTGACGCTTAATATATAAGCAGCTTCACCGAGGTCTTTCTTTGAAAAACTCCTTTCAAACACTCCTTTATGCTTTCCAGAAAATTCTACACCATTTCCGATCAACAATATGTCATTCACATATACTTATCAGAAAGGCTGTAGTGCTCCCACTCACTTTCTTATAAATACAGGCTTCACCACAATTCTGTATAAAACCATATGCTTTGATCAAACTATCAAAGCATATATTCCAACTCCGAGAGGCTTGCACCATTCCATAAATGGATCGCTAGAGCTTGTACACTTTGTTAGCACCTTTAGGATCGACAAAACCTTCTGGTTGCATCATATACAACTCTTCTTTGATATATTCATTAAGGAATGCAGTTTTGACATCCATTTGCCAAATTTCATAAAATGCTGCAATTACTAACATGATTTGGACAGACTCTAAGCATCGATACGAGTGAGAAAATCTCATCGTAGTCAACACCTTGAACTTGTCGAAAACCTTTTGCGACAATTCGAGCTTTGTACATAGTAACACTACTATCAGCGTCCATCTTCCTCTTGAAGATCCATTTATTCTCAATGGCTCACCGATCATCGGGCAAGTCAATCAAAGTCTTCTCATACATGGATCCCATCTCAGATTTCATGGCCTCAAACCATTTCGTGGAATCTGGGCTCATCATCGCTTCCTCATAGTTCGTAGGTTCGTCATGGTCGAGTAACATGATTCCCAGAATAGGATTACCGTACCTACTCTGGTGAGGAACATATTCTGTTTGACCTACGAGGTCCGGTAGTAACTTGATCAGAAGTTTCATGATCATCATCATTAGCTTACTCACTAATTAGTGTAGGAATCACTGGAACTGATTTATGTGATGAATTACTTTCCAATAAGGGAGAAGGTACAACTACCTCATCAAGTTCTACTTTCCTCCCACTCACTTCTTTTAAGAGAAACTCCTTCTCTAGAAAGGATCCATTCTTAGCAACAAATATCTTGCCTTCGGATCTGTGATAGAAGGTGTACCCAACAGTTTCCTTTGGGTATCCTATGAAGACGCATTTTTCCGATTTGGGTTCGAGCTTATCAGGTTGAAACTTTTTCACATAAGCATCACAACCCCAAACTTTAAGAAACGACAGCTTAGGTTTCTTGCCAAACCATAGTTCATACGGTGTCTTCTCAAACAGATTTAGATGGTGCCCTATTTAATGTGAATGTAGCTATCTGTAATGCATAACCCCCAAAATGATAGTGGTAAATTGGTAAGAGACATCATAGATTGCACTATATCCAATAAAGTACGGTTATGACGTTCGGACACACCATTACGCTGTGGTGTTCTCTGTGGCGTGAGTTGCGAAACTATTCCGCATTGTTTCAAATGAAGACCAAACTCGTAACTCAAATATGCTCCTCCACGATCAGATCGTGGAAACTTTATTTTCTTGTTACGATGATTTTCCACTTCACTCTGAAATTCTTTGAACTTTTCAAATGTTTCATACTTATGTTTCATCAAGTAGATATACCCATATCTGCTCAAATTATCTGTGAAGGTTAGAAAATAACGATACCTGTCGCGAGCATCAACACTCATTGGACCGCATACATCAGTATGTATTATTTCCAATAAGTCTGTTGCTCGCTCCATTGTTCCAGAGAACGGAGTCTTAGTCATCTTGCCCATGAGGCCTGGTTCGCAAGTATCAAGTGATTCATAATCAAGTGATTCCAAAAGCCCATCAGCATGGAGTTTCTTCATGCCTTTACACCAATATGACCTAAACGGCATTGCCACAAATAAGTTGCACTATCATTATCAACTTTGCTTCTTTTGGCTTCAATATTATGAATATGTGTATCACTATGATCGAGATTCAATGAACCATTTATATTAAGTGTATGACCATAGAAGGTTTTATTCATGTAAACAAAACAACAATTATTCTTTGACTTAAATGAATAACCGTATTGCAATAAACATGATCCAATCATATTCATGCTCAATGCAAACACCAAATAACATTTATTTTAGGTTCAACACTAATCCCGAAGGTAAAAGGAGTGTGCGATGGTGATCTTATCAACCTTGGAATCATTTCCAATACACATCGTTACCTCGTCCTTAACTAGTCTCTGTTTATTTTGCAACCCCTATTTTCGTGTTACTACTCTTAGCAACTCAACTAGTGTCAAATACCGAGGGGTTGCTATAAACACTAGTAAAGTACACGTCTATAACATGTATATCAAATATAGCTTTGTTCACTTTGCCATCCTTCTTATCCACCATAGTATCTAGGGCAGTTCCACTTCCAGTGACCATTTCCATTGCAGTAGAAGCACTCAGTCTCAGGCTTAGGTTCAGACTTGGGCGTCTTCACTTGAGCAGCAACTTGCTTGCCGTTCTCCTTGAAGTTCCCCATCTATCCCTTTGCCCTTTTCTTGAAACTAGTGGTCTTGTTAATCATCAACACTTGATGCTCTTTCTTGATTTCTACCTTCGTTGATTTCAGCATCGCGAAGAGCTCGGGAATTACTTTCGTCATCCCTTGCATATTATAGTTCATCACGAAGTTCTAGTAACTTGGAGATAGTGACTAGAGAACTTTGTCAATTACTATCTTATCTGGAAGATTAACTCCCACTTGATTCAAGCAATTGTAGTACCCGGACAATCTGAGCACATGCTCACTGTTTGAGCTATTCTCCTCCATCTGGTAGGCAAAGTACTGTCAAAGGTCTCATACCTCTTGATACGGGCATGAGTGTGAAATACCAATTTCAACTCTTGGAACATCTTATATGCCCCGTGGCGTTCAAAACATTTTTTGAAGTCCCGGCTCTAAGCCGTAAAGCATCGTGCACTAAACTATCAAGTAGTCATCATACCGAGCTTTTGTCAGAACGTTCATAACGTCTGCATCTGCGCCTGCAATAGGTCTGTCACCTAGCGGTGCATCAAGGACATAATTCTACTGTGCAGCAATGAGGAAAATCCTCAGATCACGGACCAAGTCCGCATCATTGCTACTGTCATCTTTCAACTTATATTTCTCTAGGAACATATCAAAAGTAAATAGGAGCTACATCGCAAGCTATTGATCTACAACATAGATATGCAAATACTATCAGGACTAAGTTCATGATAAATTAAAGTTCAATTAATCATATTACTTAAGAACTCCCACTTAGATAGACATCCCTCTAATCATCTAAGTGATCACGTGTGATACGTCTCCGTCGTATCTACTTTTCCAAACACTTTTGCCCTTGTTTTGGACTCTAACTTGCATGATTTGAATGGAATTAACCCGGACTGACGCTGTTTTCAGCAGAATTGCCATGGTGTAATTTTTGTGCAGAAACAAAAGTTCTCGGAATGACCTGAAACTTCACGGAGCTTATTTTTGGAAATAATTAAAAATACTGGCGAAAGAATCAAGGCCAGGGGGGCCACACCCTGTCCACGAGGGTGGGAGGCGCGCCTGCCCCCGCCCCCCCCCAGGGCGCGCCCCCCTGCCTCGTGGGCCCCCTGGAGCTCCACCGACCTCAACTCCAACTCTATATATTCATGTTCGGGGAGAAAAAAATCAGAAAGAAAGATTCATCGCGTTTTACGATACGGAGCCGCCGCCAAGCCCTAATCTCTCGAGAGGGCTGATCTGGAGTTCGTGGGCTCCGGAGAGGGGAATCCTTCGCCATCGTCATCATCAACCTTCCTCCATCACCAATTTCATGATGCTCACCGCCGTGCATGAGTAATTCCATCATAGGCTTGCTGGACGGTGATGGGTTGGATGAGATTTATCATGTAATCGAGTTAGTTTTGTTAGGGTTTGATCCCTAGTATCCACTATGTTCTGAGATTGATGTTGCTATGACTTTGCTATGCTTAATGCTTGTCACTAGGGCCCGAGTGCCATGATTTCAGATCTGAACCTATTATGTTTTCATGAATATATGTGAGTTCTGATCCTATCTTGCAAGTCTATAGTCACCTACTATGTGTTATGATCCGGCAACCCCGAAGTGACAATAATCGGGACCACTCCCGGTGATGACCATAGTTTGAGGAGTTCATGTATTAACTATGTGTTAATGCTTTGGTCCGGTACTCTATTAAAAGGAGGCCTTAATATCCCTTAGTTTCCGCTAGGACCCCGCTGCCACGGGAGGGTAGCACAAAAGATGTCATGCAAGTTCTTTTCCATAAGCATGTATGACTATATTCGGAATACATGCCTACATTACATTGATGAATTGGAGCTAGTTCTGTGTCACCCTATGTTATGATTGTTACATGATGAACCGCATCCGGCATAATTCTCCATCACCGATCCAATGCCTTCGAGCTTTTCACATATTGTTCTTCGCTTATTTACTTTATCGTTGCTACTGTTACAATCACTACAAAACCCAAAAATATTACTTTTGCTACCGTTACCGTTACTTCCATATTACTTTGCTACTAAATACTTTGCTGCAGATATTAAGTTATCCAGGTGTAGTTGAATTGACAACTCAACTGCTAATACTTGAGAATATTCTTTGGCTCCCCTTGTGTCGAATCAATAAATTTGGGTTGAATACTCTACCCTCAAAAACTGTTGCGATCCCCTATACTTGTGGGTTATCAAGACTATTTTCTGGCGCCGTTGCCGGGGAGCATAGCTCTATTCTTTGAGTCACTTGGGATTTATATCTGCTGGTCACTATAAAGAACTTGAAAGACGCGAAAACAAAAATTTATCCCTAAACTACGAGGGGAGGTAAGGAACTGCCATCTAGCTCTGCACTTGATTCACCTTCTGTTTTGAGTAAGCTTGCGACACCTAAACCTACTTCTGCTATTAATTCTGATATGTCGCATGTTATTGATGATGCCACTTCTGCTATGCATGATACTTATGTTGAAACTACTTCTATGCTAGATACTACTGTGCCACTTGGTGAATTTCTTGATGAACAACTTGTTAGGGCTAGAGAGAATGAAATTATTGAAACTGATAATATTGATGAAAGTGATGATGAAGATTCTCCCCCTAGATATGAATTGCCTGTTGTGCCTGAGGGCTATGTTATGGACGAAGAAACTGCTAGAGACTTTCTTGCTTGCAATGATAGAAGTGATCTTAAGAAATTATTAGCTAAGCTGAAACAAAAATCTCTGAATGCTAGAATGAAGTATGATCCTGCTTATGCTACTTCACCTATCTTTGTTACTGATAAGGATTATGATTTCTCTGTTGATCCTGATATAATTACTTTGGTTGAATCTGATCCTTTTTATGGCTATGAATCTGAAACTGTTGTGGCACATCTTACTAAATTAAATGATATAGCCACCCTGTTCACTAATGATGAGAAAACTCGCTACTATTACATCCTTAAAATATTTCCGTTCTCATTAAAGGGTGATGCTAAGATGTGGTTTAATTCTCTTGATCCTGGTTGTGTGCATAGTCCCCAGGATATGATTTATTACTTCTCTGCTAAATATTTCCCTGCTCACAAGAAACAAGATACCTTAAGGGAAATATATAATTTTGTGCAAATTGAAGAAGAGAGTCTCCCACAAGCTTGGGGGAGGCTTCTCCAATTACTTAAAGCTTTGCCTGATCATCCTCTCAAGAAAAATGAAATGCTTGATATTTTTTATAGTGGACTAACGGATGCTTCCAGAGACCACCTGGATAGTTGTGTTGGTTGTGTTTTTAGGGAAAGAATAGTTGATCAAGCTGAAATTCTATTGAATATTATGTTGACCAATGAAAATAATTGGACACTTCCTGAACCAACTCCTAAGACAACTCCGAAGAAAAGGAGTGTTCTATTTCTCAGTCCTGAAGATATGCAAGAGGCAAAGAAATCCATGAAAGAAAAAGGTATAAAAGCTGAAGATGTTAAGAATTTACCTCCTGTTGAAGAAATACATGGTCTTAATTTACCGCCTGTTGAAGAAACACATGCTCTTGATAACCCAACACAGGTAGTAAAGGTAAATTCTCTTTATAGATTTGATGAAGGTGATATTCCTTGTTATAAGCCTGCTAGTCAATGCTTAGATGAGTTTGATAATTTTATTGTCAAACAAGAAAACTTCAATGCTTATGTTGGTAGAGAATTAAAACATAATGCTTATATGATCGAACACTTGAGTGATTATATGTCTAGAGTTAAAGGTGAACTTAAACTCATTAGTAAACATGCTTCTATGGTTACCACTCAACTAGAACAAGTACTTAAAGCTCAGAATGATTTGCTCAATGAATTGAATAGTAAGAATAATGGTAATGCTATTAGAGTTGTGACTAGAGGAGGTAGAATGACTCAGGAACCTTTGTATCCTGAAGGTCACCCTAAGAGAATTGAGCAGGATTCTCAGAGAAATAATTTAGATGCACCTAGTCTTTCTAAGAAGAGGAAAAAGAAAAATGATAGGACTTTGCATGCTTCTAGTGAACCTGTTGCTGACACACCTGAGAATCCCAATGATATTTCTATTTCTGATGCTGAAACACAATCTGGAAATGAACATGAACCTAGTGATATTGTTAATGATGATGTTCATGTTGATGCTCAACCTAGTAATGATAATGATGTAGAAATTGAACCTGCTGTTGATCTTGATAACCCACAATGAAAGAATCAACGTTATGATAAGAGAGACTTTGTTGCTAGAAAGCACGGTAAAGAAAGAGAACCATGGGTTCAGAAACCCATGCCTTTTCCTCCTAAACCATCCAAGAAAAAGGATGATGAGGATTTTGAGCGCTTTGCTGAAATGATTAGACCTATCTTTTTACGTATGCGATTAACTGATATGCTCAAAATGAATCCTTATGCTAAGTACATGAAAGAAATTGTCACAAATAAAAGAAAGATACCGAAAGCTGAAATTTCCACTATGCTTGCTAATTATACTTTTAAGGGTGGAATACCAAAGAAGTTAGGAGATCCAGGAGTACCCACTATACCATGCTCCATTAAAAGAAATTATGTTAGAACTGCTTTATGTGATCTTGGAGCCGGTGTTAGTGTTATGCCTCTCTCTTTATATCGTAGACTTGATTTGAATAAGTTGACACCTACTGAAATATCTTTGCAAATGGCCGATAAATCAACTGCTACACCTGTCGGTATTTGTGAGGATGTGCCTGTTGTGGTTGCAAACGTTACTATTTTAACAGACTTTGTTATTCTTGATACTCCCGAGGACGATAGTATGTCTATTATTCTTGGAAGACCCTTTTTGAATACTGCAGGGGCTGTTATTGATTGCAACAAAGGCAATGTCACTTTTCATGTTAATGGTAATGAGCATACGGTACACTTTCCGAGGAAACAACCTCAAGTCCACAGTATCAATTCTATTGGAAAAATTCCATCGATTATTTTTGGAGGTTTTGAATTTACTCTTCCTACTGTCAAGAAGAAATATGATATTCTTATTATTGGGCACGTCCATATCCCCGTTGAGGTAACATAGTGCTATTCGAAAATTCTCCGGTTTCATGCAATTCAGAATGAGTTTGTTAACAAGACCTGATCAACCTTGTTAGTGGATTCCTTTTGATGAGCATGAGATGGATGAAGTTAGAAAGCACAACCTTCTGTACCCTCCTTTTACATTCTGTTGTTTAGTTGAAATAAAGTAAAAACAATATTTTCTGTCTGTTTTCTGATTTATCCGTGCAATAAAAAATACCCCAAAAATAAAAGTTCTCCAAATGCCCCGAAATTGAAATATGATTTTTTCTGGAATATTTGAGAGTATCTGGCACTGAGAACACAGCAGGGGAGCAAGCACCTGGCCACGAGGGTCCAGGGCGCGCCCCTGCCTCGTGGGCCCATGGTGGCTCCCCTCCACTTATTCCTGCACCCATACACTCCTTCTTCCTCCCAAAAAAAATCACCAACCAGCTCAAGCACGAGTTTTAGCTCATTTTGCTGTGATTTTCGATCTCCTTGCTCAAAGCACCTCTCACAAAACTGCTTTGGGGGATTGCTCCTTGGTATGTGACTCCTCCAATGGTCCAATTAGTTTTTTTTAGTGCTTTATTCATTGCAAATTTGTGTTGCCTAGGTGACCATGTTCTTGAGCTTGCATGTCAAATTTATATGGTTCCAAGTAGTTCTAATGCATGATATAGTCTCTAGGCACTTGTGGGAGTAGTTACTATCAATTTTGTTGAGTTTGGTTCACTTTTTTTTGAAGTTACTAAAATTTTCAGAAATTTTTCAGAGGAAGAAATATGTTTAGGAAAATGTACCAAGGTGGCCCTTCAAGGAAGCAAGGACCCAGGCTCGCAATGCGCGATGCCGACGATGAACCACCAAGGGACGCTGAAGTGCGGGCTTGTGAATGGCCTTCATAGGACTTCATGGATCGAGCAGGAATCAAGGAAGAATTTAATGCATATGTGCGTAACGCTGATCTTGTGAGCTTCGAGGCAGATAAGTGCCATCAGTACCACTATCTCACTGATTCCTTTGTGAGGAGGTTTGAATTTTCATCATCACGCAATTCTCAAACTGTCCTATTTGATCTTTATGAAAATTCTTATACTATGGACTTAGAGGATTTTAATACTGCTTGCAAACTTCCACAATGGGGTAGTCCTAGTGAACCTCGCAAATCTGAATTTAGAGATTTTCTTGCTAGTATAACTGTGGGGGAGTCTAGAGATATAACACAAGCTACCATAGGGAGCATTCATTTTCCTGCTATACATTATTTTGCTCCCTTCATAGGTAGGTGCATAAATGGTAAGGATTAAGCATGCCACATGTGTGTCCCTGATCTCAGTGTTCTCAGGAGTGCTGTATTAGGAGATAAACATTATAATTTGGGAGCCATTGTTGCACGTAGGTTGCATGATAATAGATTTAATGGATATTTCTTTGGTGGAATTTATGCAACCCGTTTAGCTAATTTTCTTAATATACCCATTCGTAATTATGATATGGAATTGCCTCCTGCTTATCTAGATTTTAATGCCATGGTTCACCATCGGTTTGTTGCGAGGAACGAACCGCCTCTCCAGTACCGACTAATCTTTGACAGGTGTCACGCCGTCAATATTGTCCTCCCTGCTCCTACTCTCTTTGACTTTGAGGCAAAAGGGAGACATGTTATAACCAGGGAGGAGGCAAATGAGTATGAAAGGAGGACGAGGGCAGCTCGCCTCCAATCTGCAGCCCACGATGCAATAGCCGCTGCATCTCAGTACGACCCCAGTTACAACTTTGGATATGCGCCAGGCCAGCCGTGGCAATAGACCAACTTAGGCAAAAAGCCTAAGCTTGGGGGAGTACGTATTTCTCACTGACATTACATTTATGTTGACACGCTCATGCTAGATGTCGGTGCGCATACTCTTTCATTGTACTATCCATGCTAGTTTATTTTCCTTTTTATGCTTTCTTCTTGTGTGTTTGAAAAACCTTAAGAAAAAACCAAAAAAATTAGTAGTAGCTTTTAGCTAGTTTACTTTCTTGCTGTAGTAGTAATAATTAAAAAGAAAACCCAAAAGATTTCCTGTTCTTCTTTTTGCTTGTTGGGAGTTTTCCCGTGTAAATAGTTTTATTTCTTTTCTTTTCTTTGGGGGTCGATAGGAGAAGACCATAATGAAATTGTTAAACTGGCTCTTATATGCATTATTGCTTATTTAACCAAGAGCCCATATTGCCTTGTCTTCTCCTGTTTATTGAATGATTGCAGATTCCAGCTTAGTCCAATGCACGAGCACTATTATTATTCACACCATTCAGTCGTGCAAGTGAAAGGAAATAATGACGATTTATGATGGACTGATTGAGATGAGAGAAGCTGGTATGAACTCGACCTCTCTTGTTTTTGTAAATATGATTAGTTCATCATTCCTGATTCAGCCTATTATGAATAAACATGTTTGCAATGACAATTAGGGATTATAGTTGCTTATGCCATGCTTAATTAGCTAGGAGTTTATAATGGTTTACCTTGCGTGCCAACATGCTATTAAAATGGTTGTGATGTGGTATGATAGGGTGGTATCCTCCTTTGAATGATTCGAGTGACTTGACTTGGCACATGTTCACGCATGTAGTTGAAACAAATCAACATAGCCTTCATGATATTTATGTTCATGGTGGATTATATCCTACTCATGCTTGCACTCAATGTTTATTAATTTTAATGCATGTTCATGACTGTTGTTGCTCTCTAGTTGGTCGCTTCCCAGTCTTTTGCTAGCCTTCATTTGTACTAAGCGGGAATACTGCTTGTGCATCCAATCCCTTAAACCCCAAAGTTATTCCATATGAGTCCACCATACCTTCCTATATGCGGTATCTACCTGCCATTCCAAGTAAATTTGTATGTGCCAAACTCTAAACCTTTAAATGAAATTATGTTTTGTATGCTCGAATAGCTCATGTATCAACTAGGGCTGTCTGTATCTTCCATGTTAGGCGGGTTATTCTCAAGAGGAGTGGACTCCGCTCCTCACTCACGAGAAAATGGCTGGTCACCGGGATGCCCAGTCCCATGCTTTATGCAAATCAAATCAAAATAATTGCAAACAAAACTCCCCCGGGACTGTTGTTAGTTGGAGGCACTCGTTGTTTCGAGCAAGCCATGGATTGATGCTTGTTGGTGGAGGGGGAGTATAAACTTTACCATTCTGTTTGGGAACCGCCTATAATGTGTGTAGCATGGAAGATATCACCATCTCTTGGTTGTTATGTTGACAATGAAACTATACCGCTCAAAATATTATTTATCTCTATTTCAAAACCGAGCTCTGGCACCTCTACAAATCCCTGCTTCCCTCTGCGAAGGGCCTATCTATTTACTTTTATGTTGAGTCATCACCCTCTTATTAAAAAGCACCAGCTGGAGAGCACTGCTGTCATTTGCATCCATTACTATTAATTTATATTGGGTATGACTATGACTGGATCTCTTTTACCATGAATTACAATGTTTAGTCAGTCCTTGATCTTTAAAGGTGCTCTGCATTTATGTTCTGCGGTCTCAGAAAGGGCTAGCGAGATACCATCTAGTTATATCATATTATGATTGTTTTAAGAAAGTGTTGTCATCCGATATTTATTATTATTGCTCGCTAGTTGATTATGCCATTGATATGAGTAAATATGAGACCTAAGTGTTATTGTGAATATGGTTAGTTCATAATCCTTGCTGAAACTTGAATGCTGGCTTTACATATTTACAACAACAAGAGCGAACAGAGTTTGTAAAAGTTTTTCTTTATCACTTTCAGTTTCTCAACTGAATTGCTTGAGGACAAGCAAAGGTTTAAGCTTGGGGGAGTTGATACATCTCCGTCGTTCTACTTTTCCAAACACTTTTGCCCTTGTTTTGGACTCTAACTTGCATGATTTGAATGGAACTAACCCAGACTGACGTTGTTTTCAACAGAATTGCCATGGCGTTATTTTTGTGCAGAAACAAAAGTTCTCGGAATGACCTGAAACTTCACAGAGGTTATTTTTGGAAATAATTAAAAATACTGGTGAAAGAATCAAGGCCAGGGGGCCCACACCCTGTACACGAGGGTGGGAGGCGCGCCTGCCCCCCAGGGTGCGCCCCTGCCTCGTGGCCCCCCTGGAGCTCCACCGACCTCAACTCCAACTCTATATATTCGTGTTCGGGGAGAAAAAAATCAGAGAGAAAGATTCATCGCGTTTTACGATACGGAGCCGCCGCCAAGCCCTAAACTCTCTCGGGGGGACTGATCTAGAGTCCGTTCGGGGCTCTGGAGAGGGGAATCCATCGCCATCGTCATCATCAACCTTCCTCCATCACCAATTTCATGATGCTCACCGTCGTGCGTGAGTAATTCCATCGTAGGCTTGCTGGACGGTGATGGGTTGGATGAGATTTATCATGTAATCGAGTTAGTTTTGTTAGGGTTTGATCCCTAGTATCCACTATGTTCTGAGATTGATGTTGCTATGACTTTGCTATGCTTAATGCTTGTCACTAGGGCCCGAGTGCCATGATTTCAGATCTGAACCTATTATGTTTTCATGAATATATGTGAGTTCTTGATCCTATCTTGCAAGTCTATAGTCACCTACTATGTGTTATGATCCGGCAACCCCGAAGTGACAATAATCGGGACCACTCCCGGTGATGACCATAGTTTGAGGAGTTCATGTATTCACTATGTGTTAATGCTTTGGTCCGGTACTCTATTAAAAGGAGGCCTTAATATCCCTTAGTTTCCGCTAGGACCCCGCTGCCACAGGAGGGTAGGACAAAATATGTCATGCAAGTTCTTTTCCATAAGCACGTATGACTATATTCGGAATACATGCCTACATTACATTGATGAATTGGAGCTAGTTCTGTGTCACCCTACGTTATGATTGTTACATGATGAACCGCATCCGGCATAATTCTGCATCACCGATCCAATACCTACGAGCTTTTCACATATTGTTCTTCGCTTATTTACTTTACCGTTGCTACTGTTACAATCGCTACAAAACCCAAAAATATTACTTTTTCTACCGTTACCATTACTTCCATATTACTTTGCTACTAAATACTTTGCTGCAGATATTAAGTTATCCAGGTGTGGTTGAATTGACAACTCAACTGCTAATACTTGAGAATATTCTTTGGCTCCCCTTGTGTCGAATCAATAAATTTGGGTTGAATACTCTACCCTCGAAAACTGTTGCGATCCCCTATACTTGTGGGTTATCAACGTGATCCAAATCAACTAAACCATGTCCGATCATCACGTGAGATGGAGTAGTTTTCAATGGTGAACATCACTATGTTGATCATATCTAGTATATGATTCATGCTCGACCTTTCGGTCTGAGTGTTCCGAGGCCATTTCTGCATATGCTAGGCTCGTCAAGTTTAACCCGAGTATTCTGTGTGTGCAAAACTGGCTTGCACCCGTTGTATGTGAACGTAGAGCTTATCACACCCGATTATCACATGGTGTCTCGGCATGACGAACTGTCGCAACGGTGCATACTCAGGGAGAACACTTATACCTTGAAATTTAGTGAGAGATCATCTTATAATGCTACCGTCGAACTAAGAAAAATAAGATGCATAAAGGATAAACATCACATGCAATCAATATAAGTGATATGATATGGCCATCATCATCTTGTGCCTTTGATCTCTATCTCCAAAGCACCGTCATGATCACCATCGTCACCGGCTTGACACCTTGATCACCATCGAAGCATCGTTTTCATCTCGCCAACTATTGCTTCTACGACTATCGCTACTGCTTAGTGATAAAGTAAAGCAATTACACGGAGATTGCATTTCATACAATAAAGCGACAACCATATGGCTCCTGCCGGTTGCTGATAACCGTGTTACAAAAAATGATCATCTCATACAACAATTTATATAATCACGTCTTGACCATATCACATCACAACATGCCCTGCAAAAACAAGTTAGACGTCCTCTACATTGTTGTTGCAAGTTTTACGTGGCTGCTACGGGCTTAGCAAGAACCGTTCTTACCTACGCATCAAAACCACAACGATTTTTCGTCAAGTTTGCTGTTTTAACCTTCAACAAGGACCGGGCGTAGTCACACTCGATTTAACTAAAGTTGGAGAAACAGACACCCACTAGCCACCTGTGTGCGAAGCACGTCGGTAGAACCAGTCTCGTGTAAGCGTACGCGTAATGTCGATCTGAGCCGCTTCATCCAACAATACCGCCGAATCAAAGTATGTCATGCTGGTAAGCAGTATGACTATTATCGCCCACAACTCATTGTGTTCTACTCGTGCATATAACATCTACGCATACACCTGGCTCGGATGCCAGTGTTGGGGAACACAGTAATTTCAAAAAAATTCCTACGCACACGCAAGATCCATCTAGGTGATGCATAGCAATGAGAGGGGAGAGTGTTGCCTACGTACCCTCGTAGACCGAAAGCGGAAGCGTTATGACAACGCGGTTGATGTAGTCGTACGTCTTCACGATCCGTACGATCCTAGCACCGAAGGTACGACACCTCCGTGATCCGCACACGTTTAGCTCGGTGGCGTCCCACGAACTCTAGATCCAGATGAGGTCGAGGGAGAGTTTTGTCAGCACGACGGCGTGATGACGGTGATGATGAAGCTACCGGCGCAGGGCTTTGCCTAAGCACTGCAACGATATGACCGAGGTGGAAATCTGTGGAGGGGGCACCGCACGCGGCTAAACAATCAACTTGTGTGTCTTTGGGGTGCCCCCCTCCCACGTATATAAAGGAGGGAGGGAGGAGGAGGCCGGCCAAGGGGTGGCGCACCCAGGGGGAGTCCTACTCCAAGTAGGTTTGGCTCCCCCCTTTCCTATTCCTATTAGGAGAAGGAGGAAGGAGGAGGAGAGAAGAAGGAAAGGGGGGGCCGGCCCCCCAAACCCTAAACCAATTCGGTTTGGGCCTAGGGGGGCGCCCCACCACTTGCCCGCTGCCTCCTATCTCCACTAGGGCCCATTAAGGCCCATTGACTCCCCGGGGGGTCCGGTAACCTCCCGGTACTCCAAAAAATATCCGATACACTTCGGAACCCTTCCTGTGTCCGAATATAACCTTCCAATATATCAATATTTATGTCTCGACCATTTTGAGACTCCTCTTCATGTCCGTAATCTCATCCGGGACTCCAAACAACCTTCGGTACATCAAAACACATAAACTCATAATACCGATCGTCATCGAACGTTAAGCGTGCGGACCCTACGGGTTCGAGAACTATGTAGACATGACCGAGACTCATCTCCGGTCAATAACCAATAGTGGAACCTGGATGCTCATATTGGTTCCTACATATTCTACGCAGATCTTTATCGGTCAAACTGCGTAACAACATACGTTGTTCCCTTTGTCATCGGCATGTTACTTGCCCGAGATTCGATCGTCGGTATCTCAATACCTAGTTCAATCTCGTTACCGGCAAATCTCTTTACTCGTTCCATAATGCATCATCCCGCAACTAACTCATTAGTCACATTGCTTGCAAGGCTTATAGTGATGTGCATTACCGAGAGGGCCCAGAGATACCTCTCCGACAATCGGAGTGACAAATCCTAATCTCGATCTATGCCAACTCAACAAACACCATCGGAGAGACCCGTAGAGCATCTTTATAATCACCCAGTTATGTTGTGACGTTTGATAGCACACAAAGTGTTCCTCCGGTATTCGGGAGTTGCATAATCTCATAGTCATAGGAACATGTATAAGTCATGAAGAAAGCAATAGCAACAAACTAAACGATCATCGTGCTAAGCTAACGGATGGGTCAAGTCAATCACTTCATTCTCTAATGATGTGATCCCGTTAATCAAATGACAACTCATGTCTATGGCTAGGAAACTTAACCATCTTTGATTCAACGAGCTAGTCAAGTAGAGGCATACTAGTGACACTCTGTTTGTCTATGTATTCACACATGTACTAAATTTCCGGCTAATACAATTCTAGCATGAATAATAAACATTTACCATGATATAAGGAAATATAAATAACAACTTTATTATTGCCTCTAGGGCATATTTCCTTCAGGTGTCCGCCGGGCTGATCCAAACGGACAAAAAGCGGACAAAATCACCGTTCGTTTGGGTCGGCTGGTTAGAGTTGCTCTAAGAGAGAGAAAGTGGACAGGAGAAACTGTATAAGAGAGAGGTGGCATGAGAGAGACAAGTCATGAGGGGTCAGTTTTTTGTAGGATTTTTATTTATTACCTTAAAGAGAAAGAATCTTGTGTCTAAGTGAGAGGTGTTGCCAGATTTTTTTTCACATGAGTGTAGGAGAGAGAAGCAGTGGTGGACTGGTGGTCACGGGCATGAGAGGAGCATGTGACGCTCCCGCCAAATTAGGTGGCTTAAGAGCATCTACGGTCGGACTTGGCAAATTTGATCCCTCAAACACCCGCGGAAGCACCCGGGTGCGTCCACGGACAGTGACCAGTCACCTCTAAAAAAACGCATTCCACATCCGGATATCTCAAATTAGAAACCTCAAATCCATATTATTACATGCAACGTGAAACCTAATATACGCGGTGCTCCTCCGGTTTCGCTCCCCACCCCACTGCTCCGCCCTGGCCATGTCCGACGCCCGACTACGCTCCTCACAGTGTTGGGCCGGTCACCGACAAGGTAGGGTAGGGCATGGGACACGAGCTGGCTCACGGGACTCAAGGCCCCGCCGTCTCCCATGCCCTACTCTTCCTCGTCGGCGACTGGAACCCGAACTGTGCCGGTGGACGTCAGATCGATTATGGATCTGTCCAGAGATGAGCCGCCGACATCCACCATGATGCGGCTACGGTGCCCGGACTGATGCGCCATATGGGGCGCCGGAGAATGCGACTCCGCCTCACCGACATCCGCCGCCACGAGGGATGCGACCGCCTTCCGCGCCCGGTGCCTTGCACGGCGGGCACGCCGTGCCATGGCCTTGTCGGACGAGGCCCATGATGTGTCCGATGCTCGGCGCACCACCGGAGTGGTTGCGAGTCCGCTAGCGCGTTCTAACGCCAGACGGACAGCATGGCCTCCGGCGAGGCAGCTATGGCCGGCCTAGCGGCGGATCCATGCCCCATTTGGGTGGATGTAATGGATTCCCGATGGATGGAGTCCGAGCGTAGCAATCCACGGGCCTCCTCCCGAGCGCGGCGGAGCGCAAGCCGAACGGTCACCTCCTCCTCGGGGCCATGAGGGATACGCTCGGGGTCGAGGGATCTGGAGGTGAAGGACTCGGATCCGCTGCCCGCCATGCCAGAGACGACCCGAAGGAGCCGAAGACGAGGTTGGGTAGCGGAGGGGAGTGAAGTGGCTAGGGTTTGGTTCGGCGAGCGGATGGGGAGGATTTTATGTGGGGTCAGGTGGGCCAGCGTGGGCTGGGTCCGACGTGGCAGGCGTGCCCGCGCGCCCCCATATCCGCCCCATAATTGGGCTGGATATGGGGGGTGCCTGTCAGCCCGGGCGTTTGAGGCCCGTTTGAGGCGTCCGTCTGGGTTGAAAAAACGTGACCAATCAGTGACCGGACAGCCCGCCTGGGTGTATGAGGCGGGTTTGAGAGGTCCGGCTATAGATGCTCTAATTATACTGCCACACTACCAACCAAGTTAGGAATCTCAAAGCATGTACAATGGTGGCATATGGATACTGATGCCCCATGACAAAAAGTAGTTTGAGACAACTATATTAATTTTTTTCTTCCCAATGCAAGCTACCAGTAGTGGGCTCCATCAAAGAATAAAAAATAGACTCTCACTACACATGCATCCCTACTCTTCACTTCAACTTTTCAACTTTATGCACTGGGCCACACTTTTCCTGACATTCGATCTTACATGGCACGTGAGGCATCACCCTGGGGCTATGTATTGGTCATGCACTAATAGATCTCTATGGGACAGCTACCAAGAGAAACAGTGAGGATAGTCGGTGCCGTGTAGTTTGGCCTTGGAAAACCCGCACTCTTAAGAAAAAACCGAAGTGTCCTGCTAATTATGAAAAAACGGATGAAAAACATCACAACGGCTGAGCAGCAACCACAAGATACCCAAGGCACACCACTCTAAATAGGGCCTCACCAAGACAGCACGCAGACGTCATTGCCATCGCTCCTCCCCTAGAACGCATCATCATCATCCCTAAACTCTTAGAAAACTACTCCGACTTCACCGTAGGCGATCGTCGACCCAACCCACACTGCCATCCCATTGTCTACATAGTTAAAATGTTCTAGTTTATTAAATCTCTGATTGTACCTTGTTCTAAGGCAATATGTGAATATACATTCATATTTTACATTTATGGATTATGTGATTACTTACAGATATATAACAACATGATTTATTTGTGAGGTGACCTGATTTAATGGTGTTACTATTTTTGGCAATGTATGACTATTTATTGGGTCCGTTTAGGGCGCATCTAGATATGACATAATTAAGTCACTAAGGATGACTCGTCATTTTTTATGTCAATCCTTAATCGTTGGCTCCTACGTTGTTGGTAGATAACTAGAGCAACTATCCAAGGGTTATTCCTTGCGGGGCTTCTGCAAGGGTCACTCATGTGAGCGCGTCAAGTAGTGTACCCAGCTGCCGCCACATGTCGCGTGCTCGACGCTCTTTCTAGATTTCAATTTGCGTTTTTGCATTTGAATTTTTCTTTTCAATTTGTTTGGCTTTTCAGTTTTGGCCAGTTTTTTCCTATGTTGGAGCAAAAAAAACAATTGTTTTGTTTTATTGTGAACCACGACTTTGGTTCTCTAAAAAATATGTGCTTCAATAAGAAGCAAAAAGCACATATTTGCTTCCATGAGTGTTTCCACGAGAAGCACATATTTGCTTCTCTTAAAAGCACTGATCTGCTTCCGGGAGAACCAAAGGAAAAAGACTATGTGCTTTCATAAGAACAACAACGCTTCTCAAGAAAAAGGGGAAAAGGTGAAAAACGCAATCGTGCTTCCGTTTTTTTCTTCTATTTTTGGCTACCGGTTTTTCGATGTTCATTTTTACTGGACTTTTTGTTTTTTATTGTTTTTATTTTTTATTTCAGTTTTCTAAAGTTCATCAAAATCTATTAACATGGATCTAGTTTCGAAGATCTCAACGCGAGAAATTCAACGGTAAAAATGGTTTGAGATTTGGACACATGGTTAAAGAGATAAAATATTTTAAATAAATCAATCTACAAAAAGAATGGAGAAACATCCAGGTTATGATAAGTGAAGCAAATTTGGTGTTTATACGCAGGTGCCACTTGTCAGCGCCTGACAAAATGAGGGTGACCTTTGCAAAGCCTACCCATTAACTTCTGATTTCGGTTGACACCCACAACGGGATAGCTCCATATGCTTCACGCTGGCCCACATAGCGGGGGTTGTTCTTCTGGTCCTGGAAACATTCATGAATCTTCATTTGCTTGTTCTTTTTTCCTTTTTAGTTTTTTCCTGGTTTACTCAGTTTTTCGGACTAGTTTTTCCTGGGTGTGTATCTCCGATTTTGTTTGGTGTTTATCTGCTTTTATTTTCTTGATTTCTGTTTTACTTCGCAAACGGTTTTCAAATTCATGAGCATTTTCCAAATTTATGTTTTTTTCAAATGCACAAACTTCTTTAAATTTTATGAACTTTTTTTAATCCACAAACTTTCGAAATTCATGTTTTTATAATTTGTGAAAATTTTAAAATTTGAGATTTGTATTTCAAATTTGTGAATTTTTAAATTCCCCTTATTTTTTAAATGTTTAAAAAGTTTATCATTTTCTAATATTTATGTTTTTTAGTTTATGATTTATTATAAGTCAACTGTTCGGCTAGTCAATGGTCTACCAGGTGAACTTGTCAATGGTTGACCGATCAACTGAGCGGACGAAAGGAGGCGACTGAGCGAGCACTTGCTGGTTGGGCCAGCCCATCCGTGAGGCGCGTGTGAGCGCCCGGTGCGCTAACCGAAGCGAAGACTATTTCTTGCTTGTAGTGAGCATAGCTTCTGTCTCGCTAAAGTATTTTCTTCCCCCAATGTAAACTGCGTCGACCCATTTCATTTGTTTTTGGATCGCAGGCTATGTTCATTCAATCCCTTGACATTTTTTCCTTTTGTTTTTCCTTTCGATTTTCTTTGTTTCTTTTGGTTTTCTTTGGTTTTTCTGTTTTCTTTTTTTTTTTGTTTACTGGTTCTTCCTTTTCCTATATTTTTATCTGTGATTTTTTGTTTTTTATCTTTGCCGGTTTTTTCTGTTTTTATCCATTTTCTTTTGTTTTTCTTGTTTCTTTACAGCTTTCGTTGGTTTTCTGTTTTTCTTTGTTTTTTATGGCTCATTGTTTCTTTCTCGGTTTTCATTTGTTTTTTGCTTTTCTTTCTTTCTTCGTTTTTATTACTTATTTCCTGGTTTTCTCTATTTCTTTGTTTCTTTCTTGGTTTTCTTTAATTTTCTTTATTTATTTCTTGGTTTTCTTTAATTTTCTTTGTTTCTTTCTTCTGTTTCTTCAATTTTCACCTATTTCTTCATATATTCTTCTTCAACACATGTTTATCTTTTTCATACACATTAGTACATTTTTCGTGTATATAAGGAATATTTTTTATACATGTTTAGCATTTTCCAAATAATACATGATTAACATTTAGAAAAATTATGTTTGATGACTACTTTCGTCATACACATTATACATTTTGGTACTTATTAGTAACATTTTCAAATACATGTTTAACTTTTTTGAATTACATGATTGACATTTTTTGTACATGATCAAAAAATTGAAAAATTAATTTTTCAGTTCCAAAATTTTTAATACAGGTTCTACCACTTTCCTATACATCAAGAACATTTTTTAGATATGTTTAGTTTTTCAAATGCATCAAGAACATTTTTTTGGGAGACCCTTGAAGCGAGCCGATGCTCTGTCTCGCTTGAAGCCAGACATAGCTCTTTTACCCAGTTTCCTCCTCCTCCTAGCTCTTTCTTTATCATTCATAGGGTGTGCAAGCGGCAAATAGAGTATATCGCTCGCAAGCTCATGAGGGTTTGCCCAGTTTTTGGCCCGCATTTATTCGCTGAAGTTTTTTTTGTTTGCTGTTTGCTTTTATGTTATTTTTTGTTCATGGTTTTCCTTCTGGTTCTTCCTGGTTTTTGTTTATTCGTTCACTGTAAGTTGGTTTTTATGTCTATTTTATGTGTGTGGTTTTCCATTTTGGTTTTCTGTTTCCGCTTTTTCTTTATTCTGATTAAGTTTCTTTTTTCCCTTTTCAGATTTCTTTTTTCTCCCTTTTTATTGCCCTTTTTAATTAGTTTTTAATGTATGGTGACCATTTTCTGATTACGCACTAAACATATTTTTAATATACAATGAATATTTTTTAGTATGCATAAATAATTTTTAATATACAATGAACATTTTATTATTATATGATGAACAATCTTTTAATATACGTTGAACATTTAAAATAGACACTGAGCTTTTCTTAACACATATGGAGTAATTTTATAAAATATATTTTTAATATTTAAATAAGTTCTTAAATATCTAGCTCTTTTAAACAACCACTTTTTTTGGGTGAAAACCGACTAAAAAGAAGGAGAAATAGATAAATAAAAAGACACTCACGGACCGGAATATTTTACTGGCTTTAGGCCGAGTCTGCTCGGGCTAAAAGGAGCTGTCTCTGTTGATTATCGTTTGTGGTTGTGTGCTATGTCCTAATTGTGTTGTCTGTCTTTGTGTTTTACCTAAGTTGTCTAGGCATTTTTTCAGAGAGCAACCAGCTAACGAGCGCTCCTTCGGGAGCCTTGCAACGATCAGTGCCACTTGACACGCTCTCAGCCATTCGCCACGTGTCACGCTTTGGGCGCTTCCTCTAGATTTTGTTTTCCTTTTATTTTTCCGCACGCGTTTTCAGCTTTTTTAGTGGTTTTTTCTGGCTTTTTTCGACGTTTTGGTTTTCCACCGGTCTTCCTAAGCTTTTCGATCAAAAAAATTTTGAATTTCTTTTTTGCGCAAAAAAACTTGTTTTCTTTTTTTTTTCTTTCTCGAGAGTCACGGTTTTGCTTCCGCGAGAGACACAGTTTTGCTTTCGCGAGAGTCACGGCCGTGCCTCTCAGAAACGAAAAAAACACGTTTTTGGTTTTTTTCCTTTCGCGAGAGTCACGGTTTTGCTTCCGCAGGCACGGTTGTGCTTTAGCGAGAGTCACGGCCGTGCCTCTCGGAAACAAGAAAAAACGCGTTTTCTGTTTTTTTTCCTTTCGCGGGAGTCACGATTTTGCTACCGCGAGAGTCAGGGCCGTGCCTCTCGGAAATAGAAAAAAATCGCGCTTTCTGTTTTTTCTTTCTTTCGCGAGAGTCATGGTTTTGCTTCCGCGAGAGACATGGTTGTGCTTTCGTGAGAGTCACAGCCGTGCCTCCTTGGAAACAAAAAAACGCGTTTCCCCTTCCGCGAGAGTCACGGTTTTGCTTCCGCGAGAGGCACAGTTGTGATTTCGTGAGAGGCACGGGCGTGCCTCTTTCGGAAAGGGAAAAACCGTGCTCCCGGTTCAATTATATCGTCCGTTTTTTCGTAAAAAAAAGTTCGTCAAAACCTATCAACATGGGATCTAGTTTGAAGATCTTGACGCGAGGAATCCAACGGTGAAAGCGGTTCGAGATTTGAACGCACGGTTTAAGAGATAAAATATTTTGAATAAACGGATCTACGAAAAAAGAGAAAACTCCCAGGTTGCGACAAGTGGCGCGCGCCACTTATCGCAACTTGGGGAGGTTGGAGTGATCTTTGCAACGAGTACTCCTCAACTAGTGATTTCGATTTTCTTTGTTTTGTTCTTGGGCGTGGGAAAACCAGGCAAAAGAGATATGGGCATTTTACTTGAACTGCAATATATACATTGCATGTGTGTACAGTACACATGCGCGTGCCTTGCTTGTGAACACCTCACGAAAGAAACAGAGATACACTGATATCCATTCGTACAATGGCTCACACAGAAAATAACAAGATCAAAATGGAAAATATAAAAGGTGCTAAATAGCAGAATTAAATGTAAGACTAAAATTTAAAAGGTATTCCCTCTGTCCCATAATATAAGCGTCATATTATGGGACGGAGGGAGTACAACACTGCTCATGTGTTGGGCAGTGCATTAGAGCATCTCCAGCCATCCCTCCCCCCCCCCCCCCCCCTCCCGTCCTAGGAGGCTTAAAAATCGCCGCCTGGAGGCGAGCCGGCGCTAAAATCGGCTCTGGGGGCGATTGGGTTCCCACCCGTTGCCTCAGGAGCAGATATCTGCCTATTTTTGGCGTAAATGTGCCCGCTTTTCGGCCCACTTTCGACGAGAAATTGGTCCGATATCGGCGCAAATCGGCCCATATTCGCCGTGGTTTAACGCAAATTCAACAAAAGTATATTTTTTATCACATAGTTCATCACAGAAAATCAATAGAAATCAACTAGTTCAACAAATAGTTCAACAACAAATAGTTCAATACAAATTATATAGTTCAACAACAAATAGTTCAATACAAATTATATAGTTCAACAACAAATAGTTCAATACAAATTATATAGTTCAACAAATAAAAACTCATATTTCATCACACGTCGAGTTAGGCGTTGCCCTTCAGCCTCCATAGGCGCTCCACCAGATCCTGCTGCAGTTGTTGATGCACCTGTGGGTCTCGGATCTCGTGACTCATATTGAGGAAGGCAGTCCAGGTTGCCGCTAGCTGGTGACCAACTCGCGCAAGAGGACCCTGCTTGTAATATGGTTCAGTGTCAAACACTGGCTCTTCCTGCTCGCTCTCAATGATCATGTTGTGCAAGATGACACAACAAGTTATGACCTCCCACATTTGATCTTTCGACCAGGTTTGAGCAGTGTATCGGACAACAGCAAATCGAGATTGGAGCACACCATATGCCCGCTTCCTTCCTGCAAGCCTCCTGAACCTTCGCAAAGTGACACTTCTTTTCTCCTCGCACAGGGTTTGAGATAGTATTCACAAATGTAGACCATCTCGGGTAGATGCCATAAGCTAGGTAGTACCCCTTGTTGTAGTGCCGCCCATTGACCTCAAAGTTCACCGGAGGAGAATGACCTTCAACAAGCTTGGCAAATACAGGGGGGCACTGCAACACATAGATGTCATTATGAGTTCCTGGCATACCAAAGAAGGAGTGCCAAATCCAGAGGTCCTGTGTGGCCACTGCCTCAAGTACCCCACTGCAACCGCCTTTGGCGTCTTTGTACATCCCCTGCTAAGAAAATGGACAGTTCTTCCATTTCCAATGCATGCAATCAGTGCTTCCAACCATCCTAGGAAATCCTCTTGCTGCATTCTGTCCTAGGATCCGAGCAGTGTCTTCAGCATTGGTGATCACAAGTATTGCGGTCCAAACACTGCCACCACTGCCATGAAGAACTTGTAGAAACACTCAATGGTCGTGGACTCGACCATGCGCCCATAGTCGTCGAGTGAATCACCGGGAGCTCCGTATGCAAGCATCCTCATAGCTGTCGTGCACTTCTGGATTGAGGTGAATCCCAATTTGCCGGTGCAATCCTTCTTGCACTTGAAGTAGCTGCCGAACTCCCGGATGGAATTCACAATCCTGAGGAAAAGCTTTCGGCTCATCCGATAACGGCGCCGAAATACTTTGTCGCCGTGCAATGGAGCGTCGGTGAAGTAGTCAGAGTAGAGCATGCAATAGCCTTCTAGACGATGTCGGTTCTTTGCTTTCAGCCGCCCCGGCGCCGAGCCACCTCGCCGCCGCTTTTCATTGCCCGCGAGCAAGCCGGCGAGGGCGGCGAGGACCATGAGATGCTCCTCGTCTTGGACGTCGGTATCGGCTTCCTCCTCCAGCAGCGCCGCGAGCGCCTCCTCGTCGTCCGAGTCCATCACCGAGCAGACAAATCGCCGAACACCTGGCGGCGTGGTGGGCGCACAACCGTCGGTATACCACCCCGCGTGGCCGGAGCACCGGAAAACTCGCCCGGAAGAGGTGGTGGAGAGGTTCCCGCGGCAAAACCTTCTCTCTTTTCCAGCGGGGAATGGCCTATCTAGGGGTGCTGGGCGGCGCCGGGATCGACAGGGTGGTGGCCGAGCACGCGGGGATGGGGGTGTATCTGGACGATTGCCTTCCGCTGACAGTGTGGCCCATGCGTGTTTTCCCCTTCCGCTGGAGCCCCCGAGCGCCCCCCCCCCCAGTGCGCTGGGTTCGTCCTGGGATCGCCGGGCCAAAAAACGGGCCGAGCCGGCGGATTTCGGCGTCTTGGGGCCGCGACTGGGGGTTTTTTTCGGCGCCGGCGCGAAAAAAGTTGCCCTAGGAAATTCAAAAAAAAGTTGCCCCGGGGGGCTTGTTGGGGGCACAGCTGGAGATGCTATTAGTCACTAGAACTAGACCAGTAGCACTCCACACATTGCTTTCTTTTTTAGTTGTATGCTGTTCTTTTTTTAGCTACAAGATGTTTTCTTGTGACAAACAAGGGACATCACAGGTTGTTGTTATATTAAAAATAAAAACCAAACGTGTATGTTGTGTGCATGAGTAAAAAATGTTAGTAAATTAAAAATTCATGATTTTTTAAAATATTAAAATAAAAATATTCATAAAGTTATTTTTTGTGAAACTTTAAAAATGTCAGTGGAACTAAAACAAGCTCGCAAATTTAATGTTCACCATGAATTTAAAATGCTCATCACACACTTATTTTTTTACATTATTTGGAAAAAAATATCCACGGGGTATTTAGACAATGTTCTTCTTGCGAAAATGGTCAAGATTGTGTTATCATCTATTTAAAAATGCCCATCATGCATAAAAGACAGTTTAGCATTATTCAAAATTATATTCATCCTGTATTTTAAAAATATTTACTTGTATTTTTAAAATGTTAACCATGTATTTTAGTATTGGTTGTGCATTCAAAATATGTTCAATGCTATTTAAAAAGTTTATCACGTATGTAAAAATGTTCAAATTGGCCGCATTTGAAGTTGTAGTCGCGTTGTTCATGCAACTAGGTCGGGTCGGGGGCAAGCTACATGTCAGGGGCGAACATCTAGCTGGGTTTGGTCTGGGCAAGTTGCGTGTGAGGGTGGATATGCAACAAGTTCAGGTCAGGGTAAGTTTCGTGTCAAAGATGGACATACAACTAGCTCGTGTGTGGCCTAGTTGCGTCTCGAGGATGGACAGGCAACTGGATTAGGTCTGGTGAAAGTTGTGTGGCGAGGATGAGCATGCAACTGGATCAAATCTGGTGGAAGTTGTGTGACGAGGCTGTGCATGCAACTGGATCGGTGTGAAGTTGTGTATCAAGGTTTTGTCATGCAATAGATCTAGTCGAGGCAAGTTGCATGTGAAGGTAGACATGCAACCGGGTCGGTGGAGTTGCATGCCAAGATTTCACATGCAACTGGGTGAGTCACGGGTCGAGGGTGGACAACTAGGTCGAGCTCTAGGGAGGGACGCAAGTTTCGTGTTGAGGATGGACATGCAAGTGAGGTCAGGGTCGAGACAAGCTATGTGTCAATGATGGACATGCAACCGGATCGGGGTGGAGTTGTGTGTCCAAGTTTAATAAGTGTCATGATTTTAGTTTAAATTGGAGTAGCTAGTAAAATTTGCTGTGAAGTGTTGACCGAACTTAAAAATATTTGACATTTTAAGAAAACACACCTTATATTTTTTAAACGAAGGGAGTAATATATATTCAAGTACGCATGCATAATGTTGTTGTGCTGACACCTCACGGGCTGCTCTGCATATGACATCCAGCCAGCTCGGAATATCGGCAGGAATATAGTATTAGTTGCAGGTACATAGGGCACGTGATGGATCGGTTTGTACATTTGTCAGACCTCATCCTACCAACCTGCAGTTGAGTAGCACTATGGTCTACATCATATCGTATATATTAACCGGACGCACAAGCAAGGAAATAACTCGTACGTGCACATATCGTGCACCTACATAGCTTTTCAGGATCTTTGTATGTTCTTTGCTGCTAGGAGTAGGGAGGGGAACTTTTGGTCTATGGGGACATATGCACCCTATATGGATTTTTTTTTAGTAATTCAATAAAAAGTCAAAAATTCCTGAAAATATTTTTGAAATAAACTTGACCTTCTATTGTACTCGTGAGAAATAAAATCCACAAAAAAAATATCCTTTTGACTTCTTTTTAAAAAAGATAATTTTTTTGGCTAAAATAGTGTGAATAGTGACCTATAATAGCAAATAAATTTTGTCTTTTTTGCTGTGAGGTCAACTTTTGCTTTTTTTCGTCGACATTTATATATCAGTGCAAAAGTAAGTCAAGTGTTTTGTCAAAATAGTTCTTACCTATTTTAACTTTTTATTAAAATATTAAAAAAAATCCCCATATAGGGTGCATATACAACCAGGAACCAAAGTGTATTTCCCTAGCTAGTTGCTGCACGGCTGACAAGTCGGGATTTTAGTTGATCTTTGATCTCATGCATGCACTATGAGCATCTACAACCGGCGCCCAAACCCGTCTCAAACGTCCGGGTAGACAGCCCAGTCAGTGACCGATCAAAAACAAAAAGATACAGATGGGCACCTTAAACGGAGCTCGAACGTCTGGACCGACCGACACCTCTCATATCCAGTCCAAATCTTGGATGAATATGGGGCGTCCGGGCGCGACCGGGCATGTTCGCCACGTCGGACCCGGCCCATGCTGGCCCACCCGAGTCCACATATATTCCTTTCCATCCGCTCATTGGATCGAACCCTAGCGACTTCAGTCCACCCTCCTCCGTCACCCAAGCTCCCGTCCGGCGATCTTCGGCCTTCTCCGACATGATGGGTAGCGGATCTGAGTCCTACACCTCCAGATCCGTCGACCCCGAGCTCATCCCACGCGGTCCCGAGAAGGAGATTGCTATCTGGCGAGGGCGGCGTGGCTGGAAGTGTCGGGTGTGCATGGGGGAGGAGGAGAATGGCTGATGTGCCATCGACGAGGGGGCCAGGGGACGACAAGGGCAGGTGTCGCGCAAGTCTGCGCCGACGCAAACCCGACCCAAATTTGGACCGAAAATGAGTCACTTGCGGATGAAAAACGAACGGCCGTCCGTTTGTATCGATGTGTTGGACCGTATTTTCTGTCTGTTTCGACACAAATAGAATGGTCCGCGCGGGTTGCAGTTGCCCTAATGGAGGCGGACAATTATGCACGCAGCATGCGAATTGACTCATCAACTGTAGGAAAATGCAGGATGTTTAATCTCACTCCTCACGCGGTTGTGGTTGTGTATACGGCCGGGCTCACAGGACAGCACTGCACTGCACTGCAGATGGTCGTTGCTGCATGAGAAACGAGACTTTTCAAAAGCGAGAGGATCGCAACAACTTCCTTTGCCGGTACGACGTTCGTACGTGCTCGCATGTGAAACCCTGAACCTTTTACTTACCTCGACGCCGGTGGGTTAGTTACCCGTCTAAAGCCTGAGCCTTTGCCTGGAGAGCAGGTTGGGTACCGATTCAATCCTGACATTAGAACACCACTGGCCGTCATGGCTGTAAGAAAAATCAACCACAGTAGATAGGCCATAGATCGACCAAGAAGACTTTTCAAAAGGTCGATCGGATCTGCAGGATCGTAACAAACTCTTTTGCGCTGTGACGTCGCAGCAACCATCTGAGTGTGAGCTCTGAACACTTGCCTCGAGGGCTGCCGGTTCCTCTGCACTGCATGGAGCTCTGCTAGCTTCAGCAATGAGTACAAGATCTTTACTCCCTCACTGCAGGGCACTGCAGTGGGCTATTTCACATGCACACTCCAACCGAACCGGGTCCCTCTCGACCCCCCTCGTAGAGAGCATCTCTCTCATGCGGCCTGGCTGGTGCAGCACCTGAATGTGGAAAGTTCTTGCTCTTTTTTTTTACGGAACCTCGTCAGAGGGCAGGTGCTCTGGCTTTGCATTATAGAAGAAGAGAGTTGATCCAGTTTATGAGGGAAACTGGATCGAAAACCTAACAGAGTGGCTCAGTTTATGAGGAAAACCAGACCGAAAAACCGCACACGCAACGAACCCTTGCCGACCACACGACCCAAGGCAACATTGCAACAAACACACACACCCGACTCCGGAGCCGCCGCTCCGACATCCCCCGCCCACATGCGAGCCACAACGCCGCGCGGTTCAGGCGCCTCGTAGCCCTTACTACACGAGACGACCGCCCGCAGACCACGAACGTTGTACCAAACATCCGGGGCCGCCGCCCCGACTTCCAGCCAGACCGACCCCACAGATCGCGTTGACCGAGCCGACGAACTGGCCACCCTCGCAGCACCAGGTCGCCGCCCATGCCAAGCAAAGCAGCGGACCTACCCCATAGAACCGCCGTTGCATGACCGTCCGAGGCCGCCGCCTCGGCATACATCCACCGTCCGGAGCCGCCGCTCCGGCATCCACCGTCTCGGCATACCACCAGAAGCACAAAAGCCACAAGCGCCAACCGAACCTCGTCTCCAAAGATGGCGCCTCCAAGAAAGATAAACGACGTCCAAGAAGACGCCGCCGCCATCCGATCCAGCAAACTAAATCTGGGTTTTCACCTGGAAGACGAGGTTCCTTTGGTTGGAGGCGGGTCGGGGCTCCTCGACGACGCCATCAAGATGGAAACGGCGCAACAGAGCGCCGCCGTCGCCGGCACCGATCAAGTCGGGCAGAAACTTTCGTCCAGAGACCCACGACAACCACCATCACCGTACAGCCGCGAGGACAGCCCACCGCGCCGTAGCCCTTGACACATCCAGGGAGCCACCACCCTCACCGGAAGCACCAGCGGCCATGCCACACGACACCGACCCGGAGCCGCCGCCAACAGCCATGTCCACCTCTCCACTGCTCGCACGGCCAGAGCTGGCAGAGCACACACCGCCCCGGAGGCCAGGGACCGCTCCCCACGACCGCCGCAGCACATCCACCTACGCGGCGCCGCCGCGCCGCCATCCAGGAGCTGCAGCACGCCGCCGCCACCGCAGCTCAACCAGCCGGACATGCAGCCGCCGGAGCCACACGCCTGGGCAGCCCCACCGACGGATCCAGCCTCCTAGCGCCAGATCCGCGGCGGCTGGCCCAGCACCGCCCCTCATGACCCATAGGGAGGGAGGAGAGGAGAGAGCGGCGCCGCCACCATGCCCGGGGCCGCCGCCTCGGCTTGCCTGCGCCGGCGAGACGCCGCCGCCGCCGCCAGTCGCCTCGCGTCGTACAGGGCCGCCGCTGAACGCCGAGCGGGCTTTGCCCGTCGGATTCACCTGGCGGCGGCGAGGGGAGCTGGGGTGGAGGTGGGGAAAACGGGGGCGGCGGCGGCTAGGTTTCGCCCGTGCCGCCCCCCTGGGAGCGACGCGAGCGACTGTCGTGGGTACTGTCAATGTGAAAAGTATCCGATCGTATCCATGCATGCAGGCCTAGCTTGCACAATACTACTTCCCGTGTTGTATATGGATGGTGTTTTATATATGCTTCCAGCTGGTAGTTGAGGCAGGTTCATGGTTTTTCTTCAAGAACAAGGCAGGTTCATGCTCACTTGCTCGGTTCCAACGATGGCATGCAAGACTAAAGTCGGATGGAGCCAAAGCCAGTCAAGATCGGTGTGTGAAATGATACTACCTTTTCACATCTTGTATAGTTCACACCATGAGTGAGACAGCTCATAAGCAAATTGCACAAACACATCATGGATATTTAGTGCAGACATCATTTTTTTTCTCATTGAAGAGAGCTTCGCCTCTACATTGTGAGATGCAGGCGCACATAATTTTTCTTTTGCCTCTGTTTCAAAAATAAATAAATAATTGTAATCACTTGCATGTTTAATTTGCGTTACATTTTGCATGGTAAATCGTGAACGCCGTCGGGTACCGATTTTGTTTCTGAAGTTTGGTACATTATATCAAGGGGCCATATGCATGAACACCCATGGACATAAAAGAAAAGAACTTTCATGGGAAAATCTCAGCAAATCAACCAAGCATATATATAATTCTGCTCATAATTAAAGGCAAACAAAAATTCCACCTAGTTCACAAATATATCTTACAGAAACGATTGGAAGACACGAAACAGACGACCGTTGACACACACAAACAAGTAGAAATATGCAGATGAGCGTACGTAGACATATACTACTAACCCACTAACGCTGCGGCATTACGCATGCACCGATCGACCACAAGCTCAGAGAAGTAACTTACATACTTAGGTAGATCACTTACTTAGCTAGCTAGCTAACTACGCACCCCAACCTGGTGCACCATACACAGAAGCTAGATTATCATCGGCGGTGAGGAGTTTGGAGTTGCATGTTGCTAGATAAGGTCTAGATTCTAGACTAGAGGTTGTTTGAGGCGAAGAAGGCTTCGACGTCGGCGCCGGCGTAGAAGCCCCTGCCGCCCTGCTGCGAGACGGCCCCGGGCGCGGCCCTCCTCTTCCTAGGAGGCGCGGGGCAGCCCCCGTCGGCGGCCGCGCGGGCCTTGGAGCCGCTCGGCGTCCTGCACCCGGAGGCCTCCGCCTGCTTGCCGCCGCCACTGTCCGCCTCCTCGCTGCCGCGCCACTGCTCAAGCGGGAGACCCATGCCTGCACCTAAAGATCTCTCTCACACACTCGCTAATTCGAAACGAACAGGCGATGGAAGAACCGAGAGGGTCTGGGTGGGGAGACGGCGGAGAGAGCTAGCTGGTACGTCTGGGTGGTGGTGCAGTTAAGGGGTTTATATAGATGGAGGGCGTACGTGGGAGGTGGGCGGCGAGGTGCAGCGGGTGTACGGACGCTCTGATGGATGCATCGCTATCACCCCGATTCTGACTTCTGAGCCGGGGATCGAATCGGATCGTGGCGTGATGGCAGGGCAGGGCGGTGCCATGCCATCCATGGATACGATCAATGATCAGCGTAACGTGCTCCATTGCTTTATTTTGTCCGGAGGCGCGTGCACGGGATGCATGCTTGCTGCATGACTTCTCCTCGACCGCCATATGCGACCTGGAGACCTGCTACCGTGCTGCGTAGGGTTTCTCTCCGCTAGCCTCTACTTTTTCCAGAAACTAACTCGTTAATTCCAGTAGCTAACTAAATACACGCTGCGTTGCTACCGATTAACAATTTATGTTAGCCAATACTGTACACGTCATATGAGAGCAGTTTTAACACGGTCCCTCTTACCTCCTCTGTTCACATGAGAGGTAAGAGTACAAAATAGATATGAGGCGTTTGATCTCATTAATTAGTGACCACGTTAAAATTTTCCGTCATATGATTGTTGTGCTGTAAGAGACAGTGGTGCAACTAGAATCTATTCTTTCTGTCCCAGAATATAAGAACGTTTTTGACACTATGCTAGTATTAAAAACGTCCTTATATTTTGGGACGGAGGGAGTAAGTACTAAGGTCCGGACACAGTTTGCCATTCATCGTAGTACCCATCGGTTCGCAAACTGGTCCAAATGTCCGTTTTCCCGCAAAGCGGACACAAACCATGGGGGCTTTGCGAGCGTCTGGATCGGTGCCACGCACGCATCAGCCTCCCCGCACCCTCCCGAAATCCCCTCCCGTGTGAAGCAGTTGCTGTGCATTCATGCCTGTCAGCGCCACTCCAGAGCGCCAGCGCCACATTCATGCCGGTTTGGAGCGGATGCGACCTCTCACTGGAGTCGTCTTGAAGCGGCGCGTCAGCCGAGAATGCAGAGGTCTCCGACGATGACCGGACGATGGAGGAGGCCTCCCCCGACGAGCCGGCTTCACCATGGAGCAGGTGCAGACACACTTCCACATCGTTATGGCGGAGGAGCAACCAGCGCCGTAGCCGGTGTCCTGGTAGGCGCAGGAGGAGCAGCGTTACAACCTCAGTCTCATCCCGCATCACCGGCTAGAGAAAGCCCAAATCTACAGGGAGTTCACGAGCGAGGAGGCTGTGGCGGCCATGGCCACAGAGAACCGAACTTCATCGAGAAACAACAGATGTTCTATTACTTGATGTTCCTGTTGCTTCCCTAGAATTTGATTTATTTTGTTCCTGGCGGCATAGTGGAATTTTGTAAAAAAGTTATGCCCTGCGATCCTTCTATGCTGCTCCTAGTATGCTTGCCAGATCAACGATGTGTTCTCAATTCTTTGGATTCCACCTTAATCTGGAAAGTTGCTGTAAACTAGAGGGCATGTAGATTTGATCTACATGGGGTCATGCTTATGACGAATTTTAGTATGGGGGCTCGATATTTTTAATTAAGTCTTTTCCTACATACACCTCGCAAAGTTAATCTAGCATCTTAAATAATCATACTTGATGATGAATGTAGGTAACAATGGTTTGTTTTAAATGTTGGAAGTATGCCCTAGGGGCAATAATATTGTAGAATTATATTTCCATGTTCATAATTAAGATTTTATATTCTATGCTAAAACTGCTATGATCCTGGATTATGCGATTCAGTGGAAAAATCATATGCACGTGTAGAACGGTAAATGGCTCAAGTGTTGTTAGTGATCACGTTTTCTGGATCTTAGGATATCGTTAAGTGTAAACGATAGTCCTAAAACGACAATGAGTGTATGATGTTAAAAGAACGATCATATTGAATCGACCCAAACTTGTTTGTTATACTTTGAGATGATATCGACACAAGTCAATTGTTAATTATAACACAGAGTGTAATCGTGTGTTTTAGTTCCTTAGACCATGAGAGTATCGTAGTCACTTCTTACCATACGATGAGCTTTGGGGTTGCTCAAATATCATTTGTAACACGGTGATTATAACGACAACTTACAGGTTCACTAGAAAGTTTGACAAGGGACTCGATAGCTCGAGACTGGTATTTGCTCCTTCGACGATGGAGAGATATTTTTAGGGCCCTCTCGGTGTGACGATATCCATTATTGTTTGGCTAGACACAGGTGACTACGTCACAGGGATGCCAGAACATGTCAACGAGAAAGAAGAACAAAGCCAGCAACAAGGAGACCGGTACAGTGAGCATGTGTTTGACTCAAGAGGATACCAACATATCTCACCTCGGGTTTTGTAAAGTATCGTGAATCAAAGGGGACATCACATGACAAGCAAAGGTTACAGTCATTCGTGTAATCATAGGGATCGATATGGACGTCCACAGTTCTGATATCGGTCATTGAACGAAGGGGTTTCGTTCATGTCTATGTTTTACCGAACCTACAGGATCACATGCTTAAGGTAATCATGATATACTGAGTGTTAGTAGGATGAGAGTATCAAGGATTTATTTGTTGAATTGTTTCTTCAATATTCGAAATAGTTTCGAGAGGAACCGGAAGCGTTCCGGGGTCATCGGAAGGGTTTCGGAGTTTATTGGCCAATACCGGGTATTACCGATAAATAAATATATCGGTGGAAAATGTTCCGGTGATGTTAAGTTAATAATAAAGGCTCTGGTAGTTGTTTGGAGGCTTTTATAATTAATTAAATATTAACGGGCCTTAAAAGGCCAAAGTGGTGGAAGGAGAATTGGGTCACAAGAGCCCAATAGGGGGTGTCACCCCTTTCCTCCTAGGGATGCCGAATTGGAGTGGGGGAGGACTCCCCCTCCCCTACTAGGCCGGCGCAAGGGGGGAGTCCTTCCCCCCTTGTGTGGCGCCTCCCCTCTTGTTGGGGAACGTAGTAATTTCAAAAAATTTCCTACGCACACGCAAGATCATGGTGATGCATAGCAATGAGAGGGGAGAGTGTGTCCACGTACCCTCGTAGACCGAAAGCGGAAGCGTTAGCACAATGCGGTTGATGTAGTCGTACGTCTTCACGATCCGACCGATCAAGTACTGAACGTACGGCACCTCCGAGTTCAGCACACGTTCAGCTCGATGACGTCCCTCGCACTCCGATCCAGCCGAGCTTTGAGGGAGAGTTCCGTCAGCATGACGGCGTGGTGACGATGATGATGTTCTACCGACGCAGGGCTTCGCCTAAGCACCGCTACGATATTATCGAGGTGGACTATGGTGGAGGGGGGCACCGCACACGGCTAAGAGATCAATGATCAATTGTTGTGTCTATGGGGTGCCCCTGCCCCCGTATATAAAGGAGCAAGGGGGGGGGGGGGAGAGGCGGCCGGCCAGGAGGAGACGCGCCAGGAGGAGTCCTACTCCCACCGGGAGTAGGACTCCCTCCCTTCCTAGTTGGAGTAGGAGAAGGGGGGAGGAGGAGGGAGAGAGGAAGGAAAGGGGGGTGCCGCCCCCTCCTTGTCCAATTCGGACTAGAGGGGGAGGGAGGGCGAGGCCTGCCCTGGCCGCCCCTCCTCTTCTCCACTAAGGCCCATCTTGGCCCATTAAACCCCCGATACTCCGGTAAAATCCCGATTTCACCCGGAACACTTCCGATATCCAAATATAGGCTTCCAATATATCAATCTTTATGTCTCGACCATTTCGAGACTCATCGTCATGTCCGTGATCACATCCGGGACTCCTAACTATCTTCAGTACATCATAACACATAAACTCATAATATAACCGTCATCTAACTTTAAGCGTGCGGACCCTACGGGTTCGAGAACTATGTAGACATGACCGAGAAATGTCTCCGGTCAATAACCAATAGCGGAACCTGGATGCTCATATTGGCTCCTACATATTCTACAAAGATCTTTATCGGTCAAACCGCATAACAACATACGTTGTTCCCTTTGTCATCGGTATGTTACTTGCCCGAGATTCGATCGTCGGTATCTTAATACCTAGTTCAATCTTGTTACCGGCAAGTCTCTTTACTCGTTCCGTAATACATCATCCTGCAACTAACTCATTAGTCACAATGCTTGCAAGGCTTATAGTGATGTGCATTACAGAGAGGGCCCAGAGATACCTCTCCGACAATCGGAGTGACAAATCCTAATCTCAAAATACGCCAACCCAACAAGTAGCTTCGGAGACACCTGTAGAGTACCTTTATAATCACCCAGTTACGTTGTGACGTTTGGTAGCACACAAAGTGTTCCTCCGGTAAACGGGAATTGCATAATCTCATAGTCATAGGAACATGTATAAGTCATGAAGAAAGCAATAGCAGAATACCAAACGATCGAGTGCTAAGCTAACGGAATGGGTCAAGTCAATCACATCATTCTCCTAATGATGTGATCCCATTAATCAAATGACAACTCATGTCAATGGCTAGGAAACATAACCATCTTTGATCAACGAGCTAGTCAAGTAGAGGCATACTAGTGACATTCTGTTTGTCTATGTATTCACACATGTATTATGTTTCCAGTTAATACAATTCTAGCATGAATAATAAACATCTATCGTGATATAAGGAAATAAATAATAACTTTATTATTGCGTCTAGGGCATTTCCTTCAGTCTCCCACTTGCACTAGAGTCAATAATCTAGATCACATCGCCATGTGATTTAACATCAATAGTTCACATCTTTATGTGGTTAACACCCATAGTTCACATCGATATGTGACCAACACCCAAAGGGTTTACTAGGGTCAGTAATCTAGTTCACATCGCTATGTGATTAACACCCAAAGAGTACTAAGGTGTGATTATGTTTTGCTTGTGAGATAATTTTAGTCAACGGGTCTGTCACATTCAGATCCGCAAGTATTTTGCAAATTTCTATGTCTACAATGCTCTGCACGGAGCTACTCTAGCTAATAGCTCCCACTTTCAATATGTATCTAGATCGAGATTTAGAGTCATCTAGATCGGTGTCAAAGCTTGCATCGACGTAACTCTTTACGACGAACTCTTTATCACCTCCATAACCGAGAAATATTTCCTGATTCCACTAAGGAAATTTTTTGACCGCTGCCAGTGATCTACTCCTAGATCACTATTGTACCCTCTTGCCAAACTCTTGGTGAGGTACACAATAGGTCTGGTACATAGCATAGCATACTTTATAGAACATATGGCTGAGGCATAATGAATGACTTTCATTCTCTTTCTATCTTCTGCCATGGTCGGGTTTTGAGTCTTACTCAATTTCACATCTTGTAACACAGGCAAGAACTCTTTCTTTGACTGTTCCATTTTGAACTTACTTCAAAATCTTGTCAAGGTATGTACTCATTGAAAAAAAACTTATCAAGCGTCTTGATCTATCTCTATAGATCTTGATGCTCAATATGTAAGCAGCTTCACCGAGGTCTTTCTTTGAAAAAACTCCTTTCAAAAACTCCTTTATGCTTTCCAGAAAATTCTACATTATTTCCGATCAACAATATGTCATTCACATATACTTATCAGAAATGATGTAGTGCTCCCACTCACTTTCTTGTAAATACAGGCTTCACCGCAAGTCTGTATAAAACTATATGCTTTGATCAACTTATCAAAGCGTATATTCCAACTCCGAGATGCTTGCACCAGTCCATAGATGGATCGCTGGAGCTTGCACATTTTGTTAGCATCCTTTGGATCGATAAAACCTTCAGGTTGCATCATATACAATTTTTCTTCCAGAAATCCATTCAGGAATGCAATCTTTACATCCATTTGCCAGATTTCATAAAATGTGGCAATTTGCTAACATGATTTGGACAGACTTAAGCATCGCTACGAGTGAGAAGGTCTCATCGTAGTCAACTCCTTGAACTTTGTCAAAACCTTTTTCGACAAGTCTAGCTTTGTAGATAGTAACACTACTATCAGCGTCCGTCTTCCTCTTGAAGATCCATTTATTTTCTATGGCTTGCCGATCCACGGGCAAGTCAACCAAAGTCCATACTTTGTTCTCATACATGGATCCCATCTCAGATTTCATGGCCTCAAGCCATTTTGCGGAATCTGGGCTCATCGTCGCTTCCTCATAGTTTGTAGGTTCATCATGGTCAAGTAACATGACCTCCAGAACAGGATTACCGTACCACTTTGGTGCAGATCTTACTCTGGTTGACCTACGAGGTTCAGTAACAACTTGATCTGAAGTTTCATGATCATCATCATTAACTTCCTCACTAATGGTGTAGGAGTCACAGGAAAAGATTTCTGCGATGAACTATTTTCCAATAAGGGAGCAGGTATAGTTACCTCATCAAGTTCTACTTTCCTCCCACTCACTTTTTTCAAGAGAAACTCCTTCTCTAGAAAGGATCCATTCTTAGCAACGAATGTCTTGCCTTCGGATCTGTGATAGAAGGTGTACCCAACTGTCTCCTTTGGGTATCCTATGAAGATACATTTCTCCGATTTGGGTTTGAGCTTATCAGGATGAAACTTTTTCTTATAAGCATCACAACCCCAAATTTTAAGAAATGACAACTTTGGTTTCTTGCCAAACCACAGTTCATACGGTGTCGTCTCAACGGATTTAGATGGTGCCCTTTTTAACGTGAATGCAGCTGTCTCTAATGCATAACCCCAAAACGATAGTGGTAAATCGGTAAGAAACATCATAGATTGCACTATATCCAATAAAGTACGGTTATGATGTTCGGACTCACCATTATGTTGTGGTGTTCCAGGTGGCGTGAGTTGTGAAACTATTCCGCATTGTTTCAAATGAAGACCAAACTCGTAACTCAAATATTCTCCTCCACGATTAGATCGTAGAACTTTATTTCCTTGTTACGATGATTTTCTACTTCATTCTGAAATTCTTTGAACTTTTCAAATGTTTCAGACTTATGTTTCATTAAGTAGATATACCCATATCTGCTCAAATCATCTGTGAAGGTGAGAAAATAACGATACCCGCCGCGAGCCTCAACATTCATTGGACCACATACATCAGTATGTATGATTTCCAACAAATATGTTGCTCGCTCTATAGTTCCGGAGAACGGCGTTTTAGTCATCTTGCCCATGAGGCATGGTTCGCAAGTACCAAGTGATTCATAATCAAGTGATTCCAAAATCCCATCAGCATGGAGTTTCTTCATGCGCTTTACTCCAATATGACTTAACGGCAGTGCCACAAATAAGTTGCACTATCATTATTAACTTTGCATCTTTTGGCTTCAATATTATGAATATGTGTATCACTACGATCGAGATCCAACGAACCATTTTCATTGGGTGTGTAACCATATAAGGTTTTATTCATGTAAACAGAACAACAATTATTCTCTAACTTAAATGAATAACCGTATTGCAATAAACATGATCAAATCATATTCATGGTCAACGCAAACACCAAATAACACTTATTTAGGTTCAACACTAATCCCGAAAGTATAGGGAGTGTGCGATGATGATCATATCAATCTTGGAACCACTTCCAATACACATCGTCACTTCATCCTTAACTAGTTTCTGTTCATTATGCAACTCCCGTTTCGAGTTACTACTCTTTAGCAACTGAACCAGTATCAAGTACCGAGGGGTTGCTATAAACACTAGTAAAGTACACATCAATAACATATATATCAAATATACTTTTTTTCACTTCGCCATCCTTCTTATGCGCCAATTATTTGGGGTAGTTCCGCTTCCAGTGACCAGTCCTTTTTGCAGTAGAAGCACTCAGTATCAGGCTTAGGCCCAAACTTGGACTTCTTCACTTGAGCAGCAACTTGCTTGCCATTCTTCTTGAAGTTCCCCTTCTTTCCCTTTGCCCTTTTCTTGAAACTAGTGATCTTGTTAACCATCAACACTTGATGCTCTTTTCTTGATTTCTACCTTCGCCGATCTCAGCAACGCGAAGAGCTCGGGAATTACTTTCGTCATCCCTTGCATAGTATAGTTCATCACGAGGTTCTATTAACTTGGTGATAGTGACTAGAGAACTTTGTCAATTACTATCTTATCTGGAAGATCAACTCCCACTTGATTCAAGTAATTGTAGTACTCAGACAATCTGAGCACATGCTCACTGGTTGAGCTATTCTCCTCCATCTTATTGGCAAAGTACTGTCAGAGGTCTCATACCTCTCGACATGGGCACGAGTATGAAATACCAATTTCAACTCTTGGAACATCTTATATGCTCCGTGGTGTTCAAAACATTTTTGAAGTCCCGGTTCTAAGCCGTAAAGCATGATGCACTAAACTATCAACTAGTCATCATACCGAGCTTTTGTCAAAACGTTCATAACGTCTACATCTGCTCCTGCAATAGTTCTGTCACCTAGCGGTGCATCAAGGACATAATACTTCTGTCCAGCAATGAGGTTAATCCTCAGATCACGGACCAAGTAACGCCCTCGATTCAATCATACACTAATCATACACGCAAATGTGTACGATCAAGATCAAGGACTCACGGGAAGATATCACAACACAGCTCTAGACACAAATTAAAATAATACAAGCTTTATATTACAAGCCAGGGGCCTCGAGGGCTCGAATACATAAGCTCGAATACACAAGGGTCAGCGGAAGCAACAATATCTGAGTACAAACATGAGTTAGACAAGTTTGCCTTAAGAAGGCTAGCACAAAGCAACACGATCGAAGAGGCAAGGCCTCCTGCCTGGGAGCCTCCTAACTACTCCTGGTCGTCGGCGGTCATGCCCTACCTCGGCCAAACAATATGCCACAACCTGACCTAGGTTTAATAGAGAGATCAGCACGCCGGACTAAACCTGTGCCCCCAGCAGTCATGGGCCATCGCCCCGGGAACTCCTGCACGTTGCGTGGGTGGCCGGTGTGCAGACCTAGCTACCTCCTTCAACAAGGTAGGCGCTTACGCAGTCCAACCCGGCGCGCGCCGCTCAGTCGCTGATGTCTATTAAGCTTCGGCTGATGCATACGACGCAAAACGCCCATACTATGCCCACGTGATGGTTAGTGCTATCAGGCCAGAGGCCCATCGGATCAAATATCCAAATCGTAGTGGATTAGGAGCACGCGGTAACAAGCACAGACTCACGAAAGATGTGACCCCGTTGCCCCGTCTCGAGGACTTGCGGCAAGGGCTAGGAATGCCCGGCCACGCCTCGTAATTATCTCGCGGGCACCCTCCAGGTCAACCCGACTCCACATCACTCGCAATTAAGCTCGTGCGGGTACCCCTTAGAGCCGACCCGTCTTTAGTAACATGGTTCAGTGTAAAGTCATAGTAACCATAGTAACTGTGTGTCTAACACCAAGGGGAAAACCTGAGGAATCACCCTTGACGGATTCCACTCGATGTAATCATCAAGGTGAACGTAAGAGGAACCACCCTCGAAGTTCACACTTGAGGGGTTGCACGAGAGAGTCGTATCGGAAGTGGTTAAGGCAGAATCACCCTCGATGACCACGACCGAATAGCTACACTACTGGGTAACATCAGAAGTGCTAATGAGGTCTCATCCCCGGCACTCGATAGTAACCCAGTAGTGTCGAGCAACTAAGGGGAAAGTGATGTGCGGTGCCGGGGCCTGGTCTTCGATCCCGTTGATCGAGTCTTCAATGGTGAAGCAGGGGCAACAAGGAGAAGGTGGGGGTCACTGATGGATCACTAACCAACCTATACTAAGCAGTTTAGGATAAGCAGGTAGGTAACAATGAGTAGGTTACAAAAGCAGGCTATGCATCAGAATAGGAGCAAACAATACAGTAGCAAAATCTAATGCAAGCATCAGAGAATGGAATGGGCGATATCGGGATGATCAAAGGGGGGGCTTGCCTGGAAGCTCCGCTGCAAAGGAACGGTTGTCGATGACGTAGTCGATCACAGGGGCATCACCGGTCTCGAGGTCTACCGGAGAGAAGAGGGGGAAGAAACAGTAAATACATAGCAAACAGAGGTATCACTAAGCATGACATGACGATACGTAGTGCTAGGCGTGCTGTAACGCGGTACTACACGTTGCAGACGAAGGGGGGAAACATCCGAGGATGATTTCCCGGCGGTAGGCGGATTTCAGACAGATGAAAGAGAGGGGATGGTTCCATGTTCAGCATGTTAGGGGCATGTGACAGATGAACGGACCGCGTATTCGGATTCGTTGGATTTTTCTGAGCAACTTTCATATAGAAAACATTTTCATCCGAGTTACGGTTTATTTACTACGAATTTCTAAATGTTTAAACAATATTATGAAATTAATATTAATTCAAAAATAATGATTACAACGCTAAGCGCACCCAGCACAGGGTACACAAAAGTGCACCCAGCGGCCGACAGGTGGGCCAGGGGTCCCAGTTGACCAGTCAATGTTTGACTGGTCAACAGGGTGTGGGGCCCCCTGTCATACTCACATGTAACTAATTAGGGATTAGTTAGGCTAAATAAGTAATTAGCTTAATTAAACCATTTTGATTAAGTTAATTAATTAATTGATTAATTATAGTCTTATATTTTTTTACACACATTCTTTTTAAGAAAAAGGGCAGGTGGGGCCCTGTGGTCAGCGACCCACATGCCTTAGTGGGGCGGGCGTGTAGCGGGCGCAGCGAACGGGGCAGGTGCCCGTCGGGGGCCAAAGCCCACCCGGGCGCGGGGCGAGGTCGCCGGGCGCGGCCCGCGGAGCCCCATGGCGCCGGACCCGGGCGCCGATCGGCCTGGGCTGCGGTTGGCGGCGGCAAGCTGATCGAGTGGGCGCGAAGGCGAGGGGGAGTGGGGAGAGCGGGACGCGACAGGGGCGGTCGAGGCCAGTCGGGCGACGGCGGAAGTGAGGCGGGATGGACGGAGGGCGAGGCCACGCAGCGGCGGGGCGCAGCAGGCGCGGCGCAGGGGGCGAGGCGGGCGCGTAGGGAGCGGCTAGGGGGGGAGTAGCGCGAAGAGGCCAGAGGAGGCGTGCGCGGCGGCGACTACAAGCGCGTCGACGACGGCGACGACGCCCAACGGCAACCGCGGGCGGCGCGCAACGGCGGGGTTGGGTGCGGGGAGACGCGCGGCGGTGGCGAGCGGGGACGGGGCCCAGGCGTGGCGCGGGCGTGGCCTCGCGCGGGCGTGCGTGCGCTGAAGGGGGGCGTGGGAGCCGAGCAGCGGCAGGTGGGGCGGAGCCGAGCGGGGGAAACAGGGGCACGGCCACGGCAACGGCTACCCACGGCTCAATCCGAGCAAGACAGAGGGGAGGGAGGATGTGGAGCTCACCGCGGGGACACAAGGTGGTACGGTGAGGGCTTAGAAGTGCAGAGGCGGAGGAGATCGAGGCGATGCCGTGGCAGGGGTCGGAGAAGGGGTTCGGGTCGTCGGAGTTGCTGCGCTGCTCCCTGACTTGATCCAACGGCACCGGACGAAAAGGTTGACGGCGTCGGAGCTCCCGGACAGATCGGCGAAACCGGAGAGGCGCGGTGGCCGCGGGGTCGACCGGCGCACGACGACGGTGCCGCTCGGGAGGAGCGAGCGCGTGAGGGAGAGGGGAACGAGCGAGGGGGGAGGGGGCGGATCTGGGTCCGACTAGGGTTTGGCAGGGGCGGGGTGGCCTTATCCGCCGGGAAGACGATGGGGAGGCGCGGGATGGCCGGCACGTGGCCATCGCGGCCACGGGCGGCTGGCCGTTGTCCACCTCCCCTCTGTGAACAGAGGAGGAAGGAGAGGGGTAGGTGGGCTGGGCCTCACTGTAGTTAGTAGGCTTAAGTGCACAGTGCACTGTGGCCTTTTTCTTTTCTTATTCTCTTTTTCTTTTTATTTAATAAACAAAGATGGGTAAGAAAATGTTGGGCATGCTATTTAGTTAGGAAAAATAGGGGAAGTGCCCCTTTTATTCCCTGGTGATCTTAGGCAGTGCCACAAATATTTTGGAGACCAGAAGAATTCATTTGGGATTTTTCATAAATAGGATAGCATTTAAAAATGCTGAATTGGAACTACTTTAATTCCCAGGGGAAATTGGCTACCTCAAATGATGTTGAATTACTCATGACATTTAGTTAGTGAATATTGGCAACCAAGTGAACATTTTTGTTTTACTGTTTGGAGAAATAATTTATTTGACTTTATTTTAAATTTGAATTTGAATTGGTTTTGAATCAAAGTGATATTAGCAATAGTAACAGTGACGACTTGCCATCATTAGTAGGGGATTACTGTAGCTTGATTATCCGGGCATTACAAATCTCCTCCACTACAAGAAATCTCGTCCCGAGATTTAAGAGGTGGAGTAAGGGGGAAGCTATAAGGACGAATGTCTCAAAGGATCAACATCCGGTAGTTATCTCGAAGAAGGAGATTTTAGAAGCACCAGGACGTATCGAGAGTGCTATACAGAGATTCAACTAGTTTTAATCAGGTAGGCATCCAGCTGATGCCTAAAATAGGTGATGAAGGGGTTCAGAGCAAAGAAGAATAATGTTGCCTCTGATACCGAAATGAAACATGGTGAGGAAGTTAGCTCGTGTATTACATACGAAGACGAGTGCCAAGAATATTTCGGAATCAAGGTTGTACAGGAGAGTCAGGTTCCGATCCTGTGGAACTGTGGGTTATGGGCCCATCATGTGGGTTAAAAGTAGAAAGGGGGCGATAGCAAGGCATGTCAGATGATATATAGTCTGTCAATTATGTTGGCAACAACGTTGGTACCAAGGGTGAGGGACGAAGAGAACCATTTTCCTACTCGTTAAGACGAGGCGGACCAATAGGCAAAGTTCTCGTCCATCGGCGGCTACCGGAATGTCATCAACAATAGTAACAAGGTCGTACCGACAGAGTTTGTGCACCGAGGTGTTTACTTAAGCAAGGAAATATTACTGCTTATATCATAGATCACAAGACAGGCTAAACAAAACAATGAAAAGGAAAATGTGATTATACCCTAGTATCAGGAGTATATCTTTCCCATCCATGACAGGACAACAAGTAGATAACCAATTAGGTAAAGGGGCGAGGGAATTCATGATGTTACCCATACAGCGGTGTTTGGATAATTGATCAAGAAACATTTAGCATTGCGCCTCCAATGTTCTTAATGATGTTCGGAGTAGCGCAATCATACTTTTGGATAGCATTGACATGGTCATCAGGTAAAGGCCGGACCTTGGGAACACAAAGGATCCGTCGGGAATTACTTGAACACCTCAAGCAATTTTATCAAGGAAGATGAGGAGGTGGCCGATGGTTTCAACAAAAATCCATCGACATGTCAAAAAGGATGTATTTCCAAAATTTATATGAAAAAATTCGTGTTGGGGGTGGCAAGAATGTTGTCGATGATAACACAAATCATCGAGGGGCAAGGATGGTATTTCTCATCATGAATTCAATCGATATCCTGGAAGAGCTCAGAATGTTGATGATGATCACGACACATTTGTCGAGAGATTTCATGAAGATGTAATCAATCGGCGACGACATCAAGTCAAAAGAATGATAAAACGAAAGGTTATTGGAACCATGGGTACGACACAAACTCGAAATCAAGCTTGTTGTTCAAGGCGAAACGATATGACGAGGAAGATCGACGTAAGCTTAGCTCATCGTCAAAGATTGTGCTCCGGGAAGAAAGGACCAAGCAACACAGTTAAAATTTAGCACAATAGTGGTATAGCTGATTAGGCTAGGAATGACTTGAAGGATTATTAAACTCGCAAGCAACGAAAATTTCTTAGAGTTATAGAATCGGGGTGTGGAATCAATTCACTTATCGGTGTTCTCGAGTGACTAATAACTCAGAACCCGGGGAATTCTGATATCGGTGAGAAGCCATACTAGATGAAGACTCATAGGAAGCAACATAGTTCTTTGTCCTTATCGAGATACCGGAGGGTAATATACGAAGGAATATCAAAATAGAGGTTGCAGAGATGCATTGATCTGCAGAAGACAAGTGCTTTAACTTGTCCGAGAAATGGAATCAAAGAAGAACAATCACGGTCAGGACCATGATTGCAAAGAATCAATTTACAGATGCAAGATGAGCTTATACCAAGGGACCATTTGATTATAAGAGAAGCTTCCATGATAAGATCTACATCATGTCTATGGGCATGAACACAAAGTTCAAGGTCGACTCCCACTTCTTAAATGCATAACCTCTCATTTACTTCTCGCTTTTGACGAAGTTGTAGCGTAGAAATTTTTATCCGGCATAACACCAGTAGAGTATGACCCATAGAAATTTCCGGGTTCACACAAATTAGGGAAAGCATTAGTTCAACCCGTCGGGGCATCTTCGGAATATTTGCAAAAACTTCAGAGGTAATTGACTCAAGCTCGGAAGCAGAGCATGGTTGACAAAGCAGAGAATACGATTTACTAAAGGCAATATGTATCAGGGGAAGAGCGCACAAAATTTTGAATATGAAGGAAACTGCCGGATAATAATCCAACAAAGGATTCAGCGGTCCTTAATGGATCTGATGTGAGTATCGGTACTCAGCCAGAAGAAGGAAAGAATGCAAAGGCATTGGATTATAGAAACATCTGAATAATTCGATGCTTGAGTACAAAGGAGTTATGATTACAAGTCGAAGGATCAGAAGCAGAGGCTCTGATCAAAAGATGAGTAAGTTGAATAGACTTAGAGGTGCACCCGATCAAATCTTGATTGGGCAAGAACCAACTCATAACGGAGCGATGTCAGAGCCGGAAAGAAAATTTCCAAGGATTAATTGATAATTGCGAGTATTCGCTCACACGTTGAATCCATAGGAACAGAATGACAACCACAAAGAATTTTAAAGAATATTTCTAGACATATTGAATTAATCCTAATGCAAGCAGGCAAGGAGAATCAAGAGTAATAGGTTGCAGAGGATTTTCGGAAGATCAGATAGTATTTCCAAGTATTTAGTAAAAAGCATATGAACAACTGGGGATGAATGAACCCCGGTTAAGTGAACTATCCGCAGTGCAAAAGAAGCTGCAAGGCAGAAGGCACAAAGGATTCTCGGAACAACGGAGAGTACTAGGGGTATCTCGTAACAACAGGAGCAACTGGGGATGAAGGTACAAGCGTCAAGGATGTTATTCACGGGGATTACCGACGGTCAGAAACTGCAAGGCAGTGGACACAGGGTCTCGGGATACATCGAGAAGTATCTTCAGAGTCTTCTGATGTAGCAGACGATCAACTGTGTTGAAGGAGCTCTCCGGGAGGAAGCGGTTACGAGAACCTAGTGTTAGAGTTAGCAAAATCATTTAACTCGAATAGAAGAGAGATCAGAGTCCCAGAGTAATGACGAGGAATAAAAGATCCTAATACCACCCAATGGCGACGTGGGCCCGTAAGACACACAGCCAATGTTAGTAAAAGTTTTTTAGTGACTAGACTCAACTTCGGCCAAGGAGTTGGAAAGGGGGCTACCTACAGGCAGTCCACTCTGATACCAACTTGTGACGCCCTCGATTCAATCGTACACTAATCATACACGCAAATGTGTACGATCAAGATCAAGGACTCACGGGAAGATATCACAACACAACTCTAGACACAAATTAAAATAATACAAGCTTTATATTACAAGTCAGGGGCCTCGAGGGCTAGAATACACAAGGGTCAGCGGAAGCAACAATATCTGAGTACAGACATGAGTTAGACAAGTTTGCCTTAAGAAGGCTAGCACAAAGCAACACGATCGAAGAGGCAAGGCCTCCTGCCTGGGAACCTCCTAACTACTCCTGGTCGTCGGCGGTCTCCACGTAGTAGTAGGCATCGACGGTGGCATCTGGCTCCTGGGCTCCGACATCTGGTTGCATCAACCGGAAAGAAGAAGAAAGGGGGGAAAAGGGTAGCAAAGCAACGGTGAGTACTCATCCAAAGTACTCGCAAGCAAGGATCAACACTACATATGCAACATTATCAAAGGAAGGCTGTATATGTGGACTGAACTGCAGAATGCCAGAATAGAGGGGAGAACCTAGTCCTATCGAAGACTAGCATCTTCTGAAAACCACCATCTTGCAGCAACCGGAGGGACTAGAGTAGCATAAAGTACAGTTGTAGAAGTGTTATCAACCTCGGCCAAAGATCCTTTCTCGACTCCCTACGAGAAAGCAATCCCAGAGCCATACTCTCCAGTTATCACTTCATATCCATGTCTCATCTCAAGTATCCAGTTCTAGTTGTATCGATCGGGATACAACTCCAAGTGTCCGTTACCGTAGGACAGGGTATCGATAGATGTTTTCTTCCCTGCAGCGGTGCACCAACTTACCCACCACACTCGATTAACTCCGGCCCGACACACTTTCCTGGGTCATGCCCGGCCTCGGCCAAACAATACGCCGCAACCCGACCTAGGCTTAATAAAGAGATCAGCACGCCGGACTAAACCTATGCCCCCAGGGGTCATGGGCCATCGCCCCGGGAACTCCTGCACGTTGCGTGGGTGGCCGGTGTGCAGACCTAGCTACCTCCTTCAACAAGGTAGGCGCTTACGCAGTCCAACCCGGCGCGCGCCGCTCAGTCGCTGACGTCTATTAAGCTTCGGCTGATGCATACGACGCAGAACGCCCATACTATGCCCACGTGATGGTTAGTGCTATCAGGCCAGAGGCCCATCGGATCAAATATCCAAATCGTAGTGGATTAGGAGCACGCGGTAACAAGCAAAGACTCACGAAAGATGTGACCCCGTTGCCCCGTCTCGAGGACTTGCGGCAAGGGCTAGGAATGCCCGACCACGCCTCGTAATTATCTCGCGGGCACCCTCCAGGTCAACCCGACTCCACATCACTCGCAATTAAGCTCGTGCGGGTACCCCTTAGAGCCGACCCGTCTTTAGTAACATGGTTCAGTGTAAAGTCATAGTAACCATAGTAACTGTGTGTCTAACACCAAGGGGAAAACCTGAGGAATCACCCTTGACGGATTCCACTCGATGTAATCATCAAGGTGAACGTAAGAGGAACCACCCTCGACGTTCACACTTGAGGGGTTGCACGACAGAGTCGTATCGGAAGTGGTTAAGGCGGAATCACCCTCGATAACCATGACCGAATAGCTACACTACAGGGTAACATCAGAAGTGCTGATGAGGTCTCACCCTCGGCACTCGATAGTAACCCAGTAGTGTCGAGCAACTAAGGGGAAAGTGATGTGCGGTGCCGGGGCTTGGTCTTCGATCCCGTTGATCGGGTCTTCAATGATGAAGCAGGGGCAACAAGGACAAGGTGGGGGGTCACTGATGGATCACTAACCAACCTATACTAAGCAGTTTAGGATAAGCAGGTAGGTAACAATGAGTAGGTTACAAAAGCAGGCTATGCATCAGAATAGGAGCAAACAATACAGTAGCAAAATCTAATGCAAGCATGAGAGAACGGAATGGGCGATATCGGGATGATCAAAGGGGGGGCTTGCCTGGAAGCTCTGCTGCAAAGGAACGGTCGTCGGTGACGTAGTCGATCACTGGGGCATCACCGGTCTCGAGGTCTACCGGAGAGAAGAGGGGGAAGAAACAGTAAATACATAGCAAACAGAGGTATCACTAAGCATGACATGACGATACGTAGTGCTAGGCGTGCTGTAACGCGGTACTACACGTTGCACACGAAGGGGGGAAACATCCGAGGATGATTTCCCGGCGGTAGGCGGATTTCGGACAGATGAAAGAGAGGGGACAGTTCCATGTTCAGCATGCTAGGGGCATGTGACAGATGAACGGACCCCGTATTCGGATTCGTTGGATTTTTCTGAGCAACTTTCATATAGAAAACATTTTCATCCGAGTTACGGTTTATTTACTACGAATTTCTAAAGGTTTAAACAATATTATGAAATTAATATTAATTCGAAAATAATGATTAAAACGCTAAGCGCACCCAGCACAGGGTACACAAAAGTGCACCCAGCGGCCGACAGGTGGGCCAGGGGTCCCAGTTGACCAGTCAACGTTTGAATGGTCAACAGGGTGTGGGGCCCCCTGTCATACTCACATGTAACTAATTAGGGATTAGTTAGGCTAAATAAGTAATTAGCTTAATTAAACCATTTTGATTAAGTTAATTAATTAATGATTAAGTATAATCTTATATTTTTTTACAGACATTCTTTTTAAGAAAAAGGGCCGGTGGGGCCCTATGGTCAGCGACCCACATGCCTTAGTGGGGCGGGCGTGTAGCGGGCGCAACGAACGGGGCAGGCGCCCGTCGGGGGCCAAAGCCCACCCGGGCGCGGGGCGTGGTCGCCGGGCGCGGCACGCGGAGCCCCATGGCGCCGGACCCGGGCGCCGGCCGGCCTGGGCTGCGGTTGGCGGCGGCAAGCTGGTCGAGTGGGCGCGAAGGCGAGGGGGAGTGGGGCGAGCGGGACGCGACAAGGGCGGTCGAGGCCAGTCAGGCGACGGCGGAAGCGAGGCGGGATGGGCGGAGGGCGAGGCCACGCAGCAGCGTGGCGCAGTAGGCGCGGCGCATGGGGCGAGGCGGGCGCGCAGGGAGTGGCTACGGGGGGGGGAGTAGCGCGAAGAGGCCAGAGGAGGCGTGCGTGGCGGCGACTACGCCCAACGGCAACTGCGGGCGGCGCGCAACGGCGGGGTTGGGTGCGGGGAGACGTGCGGCGGTGGCGAGCGGGGACGGGGCCCAGGCGTGGCGTGGGCATGGCCTCGCGCGGGCATGCGTGCGCTGAAGGGGGGCGTGGGAGCAGAGCAGCGACAGGTGGGGCGGAGCCGAGCGGGGGAAACAGGGGCACGGCCACGGCAACGGCTACCCACGGCTCAATCCGAGCAAGACAGAGGGGAGTGAGGATGTGGAGCTCACCGCGGGGACACAAGGTGGTCCGGTGAGGGCTTAGAAGAGCAGAGGCGGAGGAGATCGAGGCGGTGTCGTGGCGCGGGTCGGAGAAGGAATTTGGGTCGTCGGAGTTGCTGCGCTGCTCCCTGACTTGATCCAACGGCACCGGACGAAAAGGTTGACGGCGTCGGAGCTCCCGGACAAATCGGTGAAACCGGAGAGGCGCGGTGGCCACGGGGTCGACCAGCGCACGGCGACGGTGACGCTCGGGAGGAGCGAGGGCGTGAGGGAGAGGGGAACGAGCGAGGGGGGAGGAGGCGGATCTGGGTCCGGCTAGGGTTTGGCAGGGGCGGGGTGGTCTTATCCGCCGGGGGAGACGATGGGGAGGCATGGGATGGCCGGCACGTGGCCATCGCGGCCACGGGCAGCTGGCCGTCGTCCACCTCCCCTTTGTGAACAGAGGAGGAAGGAGAGGGGTAGGTGGGCTGGGCCTCACTGTAGTTAGCAGGCCTTAAGTGCACAGTGCACTTCGGCCTTTTTCTTTTCTTATTCTATTTTTCTTTTTATTTAATAAACAAAGATGGGTAAGAAAATGTTGGGCATGCTATTTACTTAGGAAAAATATGGGAAGTGCCCTTTTTATTTCTTGGTGATCTTAGGCAGTGCCACAAATATTTTGGAGACCAGAAGAATTCATTTGGGATTTTTCATAAATAGGATAGCATTTAAAAATGCTGAATTGGAACTGCTTTAATTCCCAGGGGAAATTGGCTACCTCAAATGATGTTGGATCACTCATGTCATTTAGTTAGTGAATATTTGCAACCCAACGAACATTTTTGTTTTACTGTCTGGAGAAATAATTTATTTAACTTTATTTTAAATTTGAATTTGAATTGGTTTTGAATCAAAGTGATATTAGCAACAGTAACAGTGATGACTTGGCATCATTAGTAGGGGATTACTGTAGCTTGATTATTCGGGCGTTACAACTTGATTCAAGTAATTGTAGTACTCAGACAATCTGAGCACATGCTCACTGGTTGAGCTATTCTCCTCCATCTTATTGGCAAAGTACTGTCAGAGGTCTCATACCTCTCGACATGGGCACGAGTATGAAATACCAATTTCAACTCTTGAAACATCTTATATGCTCCGTGGCGTTCAAAACATTTTTGAAGTCCAGGTTATAAGCCGTAAAGAATGGTGCACTAAACTATCAAGTAGTCATCATACCGAGCTTTTGTCAAAACGTTCATAACGTCTGCATCTGCTCCTGCAATAGTTCTGTCACCTAGCGGTGCATCAAGGACATAATACTTCTGTGCAGCAATGAGGTTAATCCTCAGATCATGGACCAAGTCCGCATCATTGCTACTAACATCTTTCAAATTAGTTTTCTCTAGGAACATATCAAAATAAAACAAGAGAGCTAAACACGAGCTATTGATCTACAACATAGATATGCTAATACTACCAGGACTAAGTTCATGATAAATTTAAGTTCAATTAATCATATTACTTAAGAACTCCCACTTAGATAGACATCTCTCTAATCATCTAAGTGATCACGTGATCCAAATCAACTAAACCATGTCCGATCATCACGTGAGATGGAGTAGTTTCAATGGTGAACATCACTATGTTGATCATATCTACTATATGATTCATGCTCGACCTTTCGGTCTCAGTGTTCCGTGGCCATATCTGCATATGCTAGGCTCGTCAGGTTCAACCTGAGTATTCCGCGTGTGCAACTGTTTTGCACCCGTTGTATTTGAACGTAGAGCCTATCACACCTGATCATCACGTGGTGTCTCAGCACGAAGAACTTTCGCAACGGTGCATACTCAGGGAGAACACTTATACCTTGAAATTTAGTGAAAGATCATCTTATAATGCTACCGTCGATCTAAGCAAAATAAGATGCATAAAAGATAAACATCACATGCAATCAATATAAGTGATATGATATGGACATCATCATCTTGTGCTTGTGATCTCCATCTCCGAAGCACCGTCATGATCACCATCGTCACCGGCGCGACACCTTGATCTCCATCGTAGCATCGTTGTCGTCTCGCCAACTTATGCTTCTACGACTATCGCTACCACTTAGTGATAAAGTAAGCATTACAGGGCGTTTGCATTGCATATAATAAAGCGACAACCATATGGCTCCTGCTAGTTGCCGATAACTCGGTTACAAAACATGATCATCTCATACAATAAAATATAGCATCATGCCTTAACCATATCACATCACAACATGCCCTGCAAAAACAAGTTAGACGTCCTCTACTTTGTTGTTGCAAGTTTTACGTGGCTGCTACGGGCTGAGCAAGAAGCGTTCTTACCTACGCATCAAAACCACAACGATAGTTTGTCAAGTTAGTGTTGTTTTAACCTTCTCAAGGACCGGGCGTAGCCACACTCGGTTCAACTAAAGTTGGAGAAACTGACACCCGCCAGCCACCTGTGTGCAAAGCTCGTCGTTAGAACCAGTCTCGCGTAAGCGTACGCGTAATGTCGGTCCGGGCCGCTTCATCCAACAATACCGCCGAACCAAAGTATGACATGCTGGTAAGCAGTATGACTTATATCGCCCACAACTCACTTGTGTTCTACTCGTGCATATAACATCTACGCATAAAACCTGGCTCTGATACCACTATTGGGGAACGTAGTAATTTCAAAAAAATTCCTACGCACACGCAAGATCATGATGATGCATAGCAACGAGAGGGGAGAGTGTGTCCACGTACCCTCATAGACCGAAAGCGGAAGCGTTAGCACAACGCGGTTGATGTAGTCGTACGTCTTCACGATCCGACCGATCAAGTACCGAACGTACAGCACCTCCGAGTTCAGCACACGTTCAGCTCGATGACGTCCCTCGCACTCCGATCCAGCCGAGCTTTGAGGGAGAGTTCCGTCAGCACGACGGCGTGGTGACGATGATGATGTTCTACCGACGCAGGGCTTCGCCTAAGCACCGCTACGATATTATCGAGGTGGACTATGGTGGAGGGGGGCACCGCACACGGCTAAGAGATCAATGATCAATTGTTGTGTCTATGGGGTGCCCCCTGCCCCCGTATATAAAGGAGCAAGGGGAGAGGCGGCCGACCAGGAGAGGTGCGCCAAGAGGAGTCCTACTCCCACCGGGAGTAGGACTCCCTCCCTTCCTAGTTGGAGTAGGAGAAGGGGAAGGAGGAGGGAGAGGGGAAGGAAAGGGGGGCGCCGCCCCCCTCCTTGTCCAATTCGGACTAGAGGGGGAGGGGGCGCGCGGCCTGCCCTGGCCGCCCCTCCTCTTCTCCACTAAGGCCCATCTTGGCCCATTAAACCTCCGGGGTGGTTCCGGTAACCCCCGGTACTCCGGTAAAATCCCGATTTCACCCGGAACACTTCCGATATCCAAATATAGGCTTCCAATATATCAATCTTTATGTCTCGACCATTTCGAGACTCCTCGTCATGTCCGTCATCACATCCGGGACTCCGAACTATCTTCGGTACATCATAACACATAAACTCATAATATAACCGTCATCGAACTTTAAGCGTGCGGACCCTACGGGTTCGAGAACTATGTAGACATGACCGAGACATGTCTCCGGTCAATAACCAATAGCGGAACCTGGATGCTCATATTGGCTCCTACATATTCTACGAAGATCTTCATCGGTCAAACCGCATAACAACATACGTTGTTCCCTTTGTCATCGGTATGTTACTTGCCCGAGATTTGATCGTCGGTATCTTAATACCTAGTTCAATCTTGTTACCGGCAAGTCTCTTTACTAATTCCGTAATACATCACCCTGCAACTAACTCATTAGTCACAATGCTTGCAAGGCTTATAGTGATGTGCATTACCGAGAGGGCCCAGAGATACCTCTCCGACAATCGGAGTGACAAATCCTAATCTCGAAATACGCCAACCCAACAAGTACCTCCGGAGACACCTGTAGAGTACCTTTATAATCACCCAGTTACGTTGTGACGTTTGGTAGCACACAATGTGTTCCTCCGGTAAACGGGAGTTGCATAATCTCATAGTCATAGGAACATGTATAAGTCATGAAGAAAGCAATAGCAGAATACCAAACGATCGAGTGCTAAGCTAACGGAATGGGTCAAGTCAATCACATCATTCTCCTAATGATATGATCCCATTAATCAAATGACAACTCATGTCAATGGCTAGGAAACATAACCATCTTTGATCAACGAGCTAGTCAAGTAGAGGCATACTAGTGACACTCTGTTTGTCTATGTATTCACACACGTATTATGTTTCCGGTTAATACAATTCTAGCATGAATAATAAACATTTATCATGGTATAAGAAAATAAATAATAACTTTATTATTGCCTCTAGGGCTTATTTCCTTCACCTCTCCCCTCCAGCCTATATATACTAGAGGCTTTGGGGCACTTTTAAAGACACAAGTTTTGGCGTCTCCTCCAATTCTTTAGTTTTAGTTCTAGTTGGTCCTAGTTGATCAATTAGAGCTTGACCTAGATCCTCTAATCCTCATAGTTAGAATCCCCATGTGGTTCTAATCTGCTCCCTCTAATTCTCCGACGACGATTAGCTCTAGACGACGAAACGCTGACGGATCGTGAAGACCGTACGCTTGCAATCCGTGGAGAGGGCGTGCTTTTGGTCTTCTGTTCGAGGGACTATTCGTGGGAGGTCCGCGAGATCGTTCATCCATGGTTCGAGGGACTCCAAGTGTGATGTACACCGACTCGTCTACTTCCGCTGCTACTCGGAGTCGGTAATGATCGAATCTTAACCATTGATGCATCTTCATATTGTTCCTGGGTGATCGTAGGGCGATTTTTTTGTTTTCTGTTATGTTTCCCAACACTAAAACCATAGAAGGCACGTACAATAAATTTTGGTATAAACTGAGTAGAGGAGTCTAACTTGGTTTTGCTGGTTGCATGTGATGTGGTATAGTCTTCATCATATTGATGAAATTTTGCATTAGATGTATATATGTTGTAATATTTAACATGACGTGTGTTTCATGGTAATGATATGATGGTTGGAGCCATATGATTGCCACTTTAATGACCTGCATGTCAAGTTTTATGTAATGCTATTTTTATATAGTATCTATAGAAATAACTGTGATAAAATAGTGATTACATATGATGGTGACAAGTTTGTGGAGGACCCCGACACAAAAGGAACTGTTACCAATTGCCACGGCAAGCAATTTTGGCAGAAATATGTTTTACTTAAAACTGCTACCAAGAAATATGTGTATTCTTGGACACAAGGAATTATTACAAATAAGCATACAAATGATGCTAATCTCAGTAAGTCACACTTGTTTCTTCAATTGAATTTGACCCCCTTGTATTACTTGATAGATACACCAATCTCTAGTGTAAGGAAATGGGAGGAGAATTCAAAAGTGCATACAATTTTGAATGTATCGACATGGTGAGTATCTACCATGCTACAAAATTCCACAGAGAAGTCAGGAAACCTACAAGAAATTTTTGAGATGGACACACCAGCGGAAACACTATTTCAAAAAAAAATTATGTGTCATCAAGATCAATCTAGGAGAAGCTAGCAACGAGAGAGGGGAGTGCATCCTCATACCCTTGAAGATCGCTAAGCGAAAGCGTTACAAGAACGCGGTTGATGGAGTCGTACTCGCGGCGATTCAAATCGCGGAAGATCCGATCCAAGCGCCGAACGGACGGTGCCTCCGCGATCAACACACGTACAGCCGGGGGACGTCCAGCAAGGGGAGAAGAGAAGTTGAGGGAGAACTCCGGCAACACGACGGCGTGGTGGTGGAGCTCGTGGTTCTCCGGCAGAGCTTCGCTACGCTCAACGGAGGAGGAGGAGCAGGAGTTGGAGGGGGAGGGCTGCGCCAGGGGCAAAGGGTACAGCTCCCATGCACCTCCCCACTATATATAGGGGTGGAGGGGGCTGGTTTATTGCCCTCCAAGTCTATTGGGGCGTTGGCAAAGGTGGGATGAAAGAAATCTCATCCTTTCCCTTCCCCACCGATTGTTATCCCACCTTTTTAGAGATCTTGATCTTATCCCTTCGGGATATGATCTTATTTCTTCTAAGGAGGGATCTTGGTGCGCCTTAACCAGGGGTGTGGGGCCTTGCCCCCACTACCCACGTTCATGTGGGTCCCCCATGTGGGTGGGTCCCACTTCGGAACCTTCTAAAACCTTCCCGGTACAATACCGAAAAATTCGGAACATTTTCCGGTGGCCAGAATAGGACTTCCCATATATAAATCTTTACCTCCGGACCATTCCGAAACTCCTCGTGACGTCCGGGATCTCATCCTTTTTACGACAGAAATTATCCTTTTTATTAGACGATGCATGACTCAAATTTGAACTCGAATTTTTGTGGCAAGGTACATGTCAATTGTGTAACCCACTAAGGAGTCCAAACTTTTTAGGCTGCGCTCCAATGGCAGCAGCACCACATGAGCGCTACTCGTTATGTTCTCGCTGGACCAGGTTTCAAAGAAAGTTGGTATACTAATAGAATATAACTGATCTCCCTGACGGCTAGAAACCATCAGGGATGGCAACAAAAACAGTCAGGAACGCCTCACTTCAGGCATAATGACAACAATAATACTCCTCGACGACGACAACTGGAAGTTTACAGGAAACACCTTTCACAGAAACTTCACCAAGGCGTCTCACGCCTGTAAAACTGCTGCAGTGTCTTACTACAACTCCACAAGATCTTTGGAGGTAGCAATCTAGAGTTATAGACTTACAGCAACAAATTACAAGATAGCTCAAGTAAGCAACGCCACACAAAACAACGGTCTCAAGCTGGACGTTCATGTCCAGCCAGTATTAAGGCTGGAACTTCAGCAATAAGACCAAAATGTACTTAGCTAGTATGCGGGGAAATCAGGATGGACGTCATGTGCCCAAGACTGCAGGCCACCGACTATGTCCTTGGCGGAGTGAAAGCCCTTCTCACGGAGAAGCTGGACAGCACTCTGTGAGTCGTTGCCTCTTCTGCAGACGACGTACAAGGAAGGCTGTTTATCTGAGGCGGCGGAGGCATCCAAAGTTTCCTTCATTGAGGTCTCGAGCATAGGCAGCTTCTCCTCCAGAACGGAGAGTGGTATGTTCAGAGACCGGGAAAGTGAAACTATTTGGAAATGATGAGCAGGTCGTACATCCAACAGCACGTGAGGTTTCCCCTTGTCGATCAGCCCTTTGTACCCTGTACAAGTGATGCGGGCACTTTCCGGTAGCAGGTTCAGGCTCGGTGCACCATTGTTGTTGTTACCTTTGTTTTCAGAGAAACACTAGAGGATAATGAATTCAACGTACTAGAGAATTATACTTTACACAAGACAAAGTTAACCACTCGGACACTCCATCTGCTGGTAGCTTTTTCAACTGGGCAGACCCAATTTACATGTTGACAAGAGAAACATCGAGTTCAGAAAATGAAAGGGAAAGTTGCACGCAAGATTGATGTGTACCAGGAAAACCCACTGCTTACACTCCACCTCGAATGTAAACTATGGGACGAAAAAACTGGTAAACAGCAGTCCACCCTTATTACAACTGCATGCGCAAACAGAATTTAAAATAAAAACGTGTACATCCTGAGACAACAAAACAGACAAACCAACCGACTCGCAGCAAGGAAGGAAGCAGAGTGATCACTCGTATCTCACTGCAACCTTAAACTGACTGGCCTTGGCGCGGCTGTTACTCTCGGCCTTCAGCTGCTCCAATGCAAGGGCCAGCGAAGAGTTGTATCTCTTACCTGTAAGCTGGACCTCTTTCAGGTTTGTCAAGTGTTGGATACCAACAATGCTCCTCTTGTTACCGTCACAGAACTCAACCAAAAGCTCCTCAAGCTTATCCATCGATCCTTCCTCGAACTCAATCACTTCGGGATATCTGCAGTAAATTGAGCAGACGGAAAGGGTCCTCAACACTGCAAAGTGGTGGGAAGTGCGCGCAACAAGTCTGCGGTCAAGGTAGCATTCCCGCCACAGCTTGATACTCTGCAGGTTGGGCAGCTTACAAAGGACGTCAAACACTTGGTCACCACGTAACCTTAACCACTTAGCGGCAAAGACAGTCAGATATGACAGTGAGCTCATCCAGTCAGGCAATTTTGAAATTTGGCCATCGATGCTGAGGTACCGGAGGAGCCGTGGCGGCGATGGCAGCTCAAGAAGAAAGTCCATTTTGCCGTCCTCGGATCCAAAGCGGCCAATGCCAAGGGACCGAAGGGAGTGTAACTTGCTCAGGGAGATGGCAAGCTCTCCTACAACCTCCAGATCTTGCTGGGCGTCAACAAACAGAAATATGCGACGTAGTTGTCCTAGTTTACCGAACTCTTTAGCAACTTCAACATTATCTATCTTTGCACATTCCACCTCGCGTAGTGCCTTCATTTTAGAGACCCCTCTGGGAATAGTCCACATGATGTACCATTCTGTACGGTGGGTCAAATCCATGCGCTCAGCTTTCTCTAGCTTTGTCACTGTTTCTGGTAGCTCACCAAGATGTGTATCACGCACATCGAGAACTTGCAAATGCTCTAGCTCACCGACTTTTTTTGGCATCACACTAATGGTTGTACCCTTCAAGCTTAAGAACTTTAGAAGGTACATCCGGCAGATATCCACCACATGCTTGTTTTCTAGGCCCTTGCAGCCTTCCAGATCAAGTACCCTCAACAGGGTAAACTCTCGCAACCGATCAAATACACTTTTCGCTTTGAGCTCAAACATGCTCAGTGATCGAACATGTTGCATGTCCATCCTATCCATGCTATTCCTCCCCTTGGATGGAGAATCCTCGGCCTCCGGTTCCTGTTCTATGCCATGGATGGAGAGGCGACGAACTCTATCATAAAACATTCCTTCATATTGTCCACCTACTACGCTAACAAAGTTAGCCTCTAGGGATCTGGACACCATGACCTCGAGCATCATGTCGTGCACGCGGCACGCCTCCCTCCTCCCATCGAACCCTATAGAGGAGGCTGGATCGATCATGCTCCTACTCATCAACTCATCGAAGTAGGATTCTGCAACCTCCAACAAAGTCAATCCCCGCTTCTCCTCGATCAATCCTTCGGCGATCCATCTGTACAAGAGCCTATTCTTGTTGATTTCATAATCCTCAGGAAAAAGGCTTAGATACATCATGCAACACTTGATGTGATAAGGCAGGTGGTTGTAACTGAGTGTGAGTATTTGACTCATCCCCTCGAGGGTAGGGTTGCTCTCCATCTGCGAACCAATTGATTTACAAACTGTCTCCCACATATCTTTCCTCTCTGGATATTTATAGCTTGCCAACAGGCTGGCAATGCTAACAATTGCTAATGGCAGCCCAGCACACTTCTTCAAAATATCTTCCATTGTATCTGCTAGCCCTTCATGGCAAGGAGCGTCCATAGAGCCAAATGCCCTACTGAGGAACAACTTCCTAGAGTATTCTGGATTGAGTGGTTGAATGCGGTAGATGCAATAATCGCCAACACTTGGATCACTGCATTCTTTGGCCACAGTCTCTATTCGAGTGGTTACAATGATTCTGCTGCCGCATTTGTTTTCTGGCAACTTGGAATGGATTGCATCCCATGCTGCTACAGTCCATACATCATCGATCACAATCAGGTACCTGGTTTCATCATTATATATTCTAGTGTTAGCAAGAGTATTGTGTGTAGTAACCACATTTGAAGGAAAGTAGATATGTGTGCAAAATGTTCGGTTGCACATTTTTTAGACTATGAACACTATGTTCTACAATATTATTTAGATCTATAATTTGAAAATAATACAAAGGAAATTGTCATTTTTTATGTATAATATCCATTGTGCAAAATCATTTATAGAAGGACAAACATCCGGTGGGATCTGAGGTATCCAGTTGGCCTTGTGGATAAGAACATTCAACAAAAAACATAAGTCATAAACACTGGAATTATATATTTATAATAACTAAAACAGAAGAATTTAGAATGATCATACAATGTGGTGCTAGCTTATAATAGTCTAGATTCATGCAATGGTGCCTGCTCATTATAGTCTAGATTTATATACATGCATACTCCCTCTGTTCCAAAATATACAATGTATTTTTTCCAAAAGACAAAAATTTCTACGTTCGACCAAGTTTATAATAAATTATATCAACATTTACAATACTAAATAAAGAAAATATATAAATATTTTTCATGATGAATCTAATGATACTTATTTGGTATTGTTGATATTGATATATACACCTTATATTTTGAAGTAGGGCGAGTATTAATAAAGAAGTTCAATGATTAATATCTATGAAAAAATACAGAAATTAAGAGAAGTATAAACAGATCAAACTTCTTTATTTTACCTGGCTAAATTTACTTCAGAAAATGAAAATCAATCATAAAGATAAAAATATAGAAATATAATATTATCAAGCAAGAAAAACAATGATCTTCACTTCCTACATCCTTGGTTTGAAAACAGTCCATCCTTCTTATTTTTAATGGGTCCGGAACGACTTATAACAACATATATAAACAGTATATTAGTACACTAAATACAACTATGTTTGAAGGCACAGGCATTAGAGTTGTAAATAACTAGAACTAGTATACCATAACATGCATCTATCCATGTGATTGTGATGGTAATTACCGGAGCCATTATGCAACCAATGGCCAAAGTTATGTCTTACGTGTTGTACATCATGTTTTGTAGTACTCCCTCCTATGCAACAATATACTGCATTTTAGGGTTGTCCTAAACTTTGATCAAATTTATGAAAGAAAATTACAACATCGGAAGTACCAAATAAGTACAGATTAAAAAAGATATTCAGTGATGGGTTTGATGACACTATTTAATGCTGTAGATGTTAATATATTTTTTATAAATTTGGTCAAAGTGCAACAAATTGACTTTAGGACAATCCTAAACATGCAGTATATTACGAAGGATGAAATACAAAGCATGATTTACTTGTGGAGTAAATTACAACAGAGGTTCATAGAAGCTTTGTGGACTCATCTCTAGACACAGGAAACTAGTGGTTGAGGATTTGCGCACATGGATTTCTTGGGCATTAATGACATGTTAGAAATTGCATGGTGTCCTGTAGTGCGTAGTAAGAGTGAGCAAAATACTCGTATATTTCTAAATTATAAATCCTTAGTTGATTGAGAACCAATCTATGGTTGGATGATTAGGAGGGTGATTGTACCCCCAGCCTATCAGGGATCGAACCCCAAGTTTGACACATGTGTGTATCATAAAAAATGTTCTTTTAATGGGAAGCAACGTTCCCTTCAATATCGAGGCGCATGTGCGACTTCGTCAATCTCAAGACCCACTAGCTCAGTCTCTCGGAAGCGCTCACAGGGGTAGGGGTGTGTTTGCACGCGTGTTCATACGGGTTAGTGTATGTGAGCGTCTGCATTGTAATTATACCTGGCCATGGGCAGCCCGGCCTGACGCTGTTGCCGAGCCGGGGCCGGGCTTAGATTTTCAGCCCGAAGGCCGGGCTGGGCCCGCTGTTTTTGCGATTTACCGAAGGGGCCCGGCCTGAGCTTGGCGGGATTTTACACGTGCGGGCCGGGCTTGGGCCTGATTTTCTAGGCACAACGCCCGGGCGGGGCCGGGGCCGGGTCTGGGTTTTCTGCATCGCGCTTGGCTAGGCCCGGCCCGAAGCCCAGCCCGGCTCGATGGATGGCCAGGTATAATTGTAATGAGTCTCTGAAAAAATGATTGTTGATTTATATGAAAAAGAAGTCGAATTCAATAATCATCTATGATGTTGGTTTGAAATTATTATCAGTTTATATTTATTTCGCGTGAAGATGAACCCATCATATCTACCTTTTAAGAAAATAATCTTCAGTATGTTTACTTCAAATAAAAAAGGGGTCTTTATCATTTATGCCACTGGTTATGTTCCACTACTCAATTTTTCCACTAGGAATTTCAACTGCTCAAAAATGCCATCGCTTCATTAGGCGCATGCTAAAAAATGCCATTGGACACCATTCATGTTAGCTCAAATCTTGTTTGCCATATTATAATGACCAAAATACCTATGGACCAATATGTCAGCTCTCCCTCTATCTCACTACAATAAAGTGTAGGTCCCACTTGATCCCAACAACATTCTTATTTCCCCCTAAGATTATTCACTTGCTTACACCTGACAAGCGGGGGCCACACTTATCATTGTGATATAGAGAGAGATGACATGTTGGTCTAGGGGTATTTTTTGCACATAACATGGTCAACGGGTTTCACCTGATAATGACGATGTCTAATGGCATTTTTGAGCAAACATCTGACAGAACGATGGCATTTTTGAGATATCTAATTACATTTTTTAGCAAGCATCTCACGGAACAATGGCATTTTTGAGCAGTTGTAACTTCTAATGGTAAAACTAAGTAGCGGGACACAAATAGTGGCATAAATGATAAAAACCAAAAAAATACTTTCAACATCAAGAAAATAAGCAATTCCACTAATAGAAGTATCACAGATAAATATAGTTAAAATAATGTGTAATCTGAATTTATATTTGATTTGAAAGTTACAGGTTTAAACCGGATAATGACATCATGCTTGGCCAGTATAACTTACGCATTCAAAATATTCGATATTTTTTGAGTTACACCCTTTCTCCAATTTTCAACTTGGCTACGGCCTCATATAGCAATGTGTTAAAAGAATGTTGGAAAGAACTGCATTGTGAAAGTATTTTGGCAATAAATAATAAGGTACTATTTCCATACAGACAATGAAGATAATTTTAAGCATATTAATTACCCAAAGATAGACAAGCTTTGGAGATTAAGGGGTAATGACAAATACCAATATATAATTAGCTTGTAAAATCTGAAGTGGTCTGAACTTAATTTAAGATATGTAATTCCGCAATGCCGTAATAGTAGTCGTCATGAAGTTTTTTTTTAAGTGTGGCTTTTACTAACTCATAATGTAGCACCAAGGAGATAAAAACACAATGAACATACACCCATCCCTTTACGACTAAGTTGCACACAATCAAAAATCAGACTAAATAGTTATACTACTCCGCCGATTCACATTAATTGTCGCTGATTTAGTACAAAAAGTAGGGGAAAAAACAATATAAAGAACCATACTAGTACTAGTAGTAAAAAAATGTGACGAAGAATAAGTAATAAATTATAAGAACGTTGTGTATTTCTATCTGCAATTATGTACGTACCTCTTCTCTTTAAGAAGGTCCTCAAGCTTGTCGGCAAGTTTGTTCACATCCATGGTGTCGATGCCAGCCAATGGATCCTCTTCCTCTATTCCTTTTTCATTAGCTGCTTTGTTCTTAACGATCTGCTGAAGCACGCGCTTCAGCAGTTCCTTGAGATCGTTCCCACCATCGAACATCTGAGACACCGACACTTGCGCTTGCCGGTCGAACTCTGTCTCCAGCTGCCGGCACACCTCCATGGCCAACGTTGTCTTTCCGAGCCCTCCAAATCCCACGATGGAGAACACCTTGAGATTCTTGTCACGTTCTTCGCTATTGTCATGCACCATGGCCTTCACCCTTTTGGCTAGGATGTTTGCCTGGTCCTCGATGCCGACGAACTGGTCAGGGTCGTTGGCAGGGCGGAGCGCTTTCGCGGACGACGCCGCCGCCATCACTGGGGCTACGGAAGGAGACCGGTGCAGCGCCTCGCGGCTGACGCCATACCGGGCATGGCGCTCGCTGATGGTGACAGCGCGCGCACGGAGGGTCCTGATGTTGCCAGCAAGGCGATGGCGGGGGAAAAGCGTCGCAAGCAGGCGCTTAGACCAGACGAGAAACCCGTCTTTCGACTGGCACCTTATGCGGAATATGTAGAGGTCGACGCAGTCCTCGGCGTCGTAGGCGAGCTCGCGCAGCTGCTTCATCCACTCGCGAATGAAGTGGTCCACGGCGCCATCTTCGGCTTCAGTCTGCATGCGCAGGAGCGCGTTCATGGTGGCCAGCTCGTCCCTCAGCTCCGCAACCTCGCCGCCAACGGCGCGGAGCTGCCGAAACTCCTCGCCCACCAGCTGCCCAACATTGCTCAGGATGCTCTGCGCCACGGCGCCTTCCATTGTGTCTCTGGATTTCCTGGAATGGTCGAATGGTGGAAAGCAGAGTTTTTGTAATGCAATGAGCATCGCAGCAGGGTTCGACTCCTATTTTTATATAGGAAGGAGGGTTCATGGAAGAGTCGAATGGTGGGCAAGTCACATGTTCTACTGCTAGGTAGAAGTGGCTGTCTACAAGACTTGTATTATTTTCTTTCTCAGCAGAAAGAAAAACAAAATTTTGGCCACTGGAATTCAAACAAGGTTTAACCATGAAATACTAGTTCTTTATTATGTGTATAAGTAGGCCCCAGTTGTTTGGTCTCTTTTACCAAGTAGCACCTAATCTAATCTCACTTTGTAGTATGTTCTTTCCAATGTTGCGTCTCATTCCAGGGTAAAAATTAGATGGCGGTGACGTAAGTTAGAATGCGCATACGTGGACGCGTTTGAGCAGACGGGGAGGAGGTTGTTCAACCCCAAGTACATGAAATCAGATTACATGAATGATGATGGTTAGCGCTCTAGTACCTGCTTTCACCTAGGCATGCACGAGCTTCCTTCTGTGTATGGTGTGAACCAGGTGGGTATGCGATGGCGCGGCATCGTCCAAGATGCAGGCATTGTGGTGCTTCAAGATTTGTCCACGCAGTCAGTGCAACTAAAGTCCTGAGGCCCTTGCGGTGGTTAGCCGGGGAATTTTGCATGGCCGAGATCCACCATTCGAAGAAGCTGACCGCACTATCGGGGCGGGGGGCGGGATGGTAAGGCGGCATCAGGAGAGGACGTCGTGCCAGAGGATGCGAGATACATGCAACCAACGAGTAGGTGGTGCATTGTCTCGTCCTCCTGGTCGCACAGGACACACTCCGATGTGTGTGGCGGTCCACGGCGGGTGAGGCGTGCCGCTGTCCTGCCAGCCATAGAAAGAGTTAGAGGCCCGTACGTAGGAGCCTAGTGTTTCCAAGTGAGCCGCCGGTGCGGTGCTCTCGTGGATCCCTGGAAGAGTGGTACGTAGCAGGATTTCGCTGTGTAGACGCCGCTATCCGTCCAACGCTATCGCATGATGTCGATCGGGTTGCGGCGTAAGCAAGCTACCGCGGAAACAGCGCCAAATGTCAACGTACTCAACTGTGGCCGCCAAGCAGGGTGCCACGGATATCCTGAATCCATGCTTGCTGCAGGATGGCATCGCAGCCGAGACGGCAGCTCCATCGTCGGCGGGGAACGAGGGCAAAGAAAGCAGGCACAATCTCCGAGATGGAAACCCATCAAGCCAAGGGTCCGTCCAGATTCCAGAATCAGCAGCTTTTGCCATCGCCCAAGGTCCAAGGTGTGGAAGCACGCAAGATCTGGCGAACCTCGGGATCGCATGGTAGACTTTGTAATATGTTTGGCAACAGTTACGAGATGCTGCTAAAATAATTAGGACCCCGATATGTACCGAACATCAGGTCAGGTATGGGAGGGGTTGTACGTACCGAACGATTCGTTCGGTAGGGTCGATTGCCCGAACAAATGATTTCGTTCGGTACAGTGCGACCAGAATCAGGAGAGAACGTGAAAAGGCACCAGCACGGAGACCACGCCATGCGAGCCCTTTTAACCAGGCCTTCTGACCCAACAACACAAATCCCTTTGCACACAAAATAAACAAATGTCAGAACTGTCCAAAAAACAAACTATACATACAAAAAGAAGATAAACCGCATCAAAGATTTAGATGCAAAAAATTCCGGTATTTGCCATGGGAAAAAAGGATGATGTTTGAAATCCAAAGATGGTTGGACTGTTTTGCTAAAAGGGCATTTGTAGCTCTCATCCATATGAGATTTGAGTAAATTTTACCACGTGTGACGTCAACATAGTTTTTCCCATTTTTACTCCTTTGACTTTTATTTTTATTTTTATTTTATAGTTTCTTCACCTTTTATTGTATTTCCTCTTTAGTGAATATACATAAATGACTTTTATTTTAGTTTCTTCACCTTTTATTGTATTTCCTCTTTAGTGAATACATAAATATAATTGTGCCCAGTAGACGGGCATGCATCTACAGTTGCATGCATTTGTCGACATGCTGTTGCACACGACCAACAAAAATGTGCAATGCAACTGTAGTTTCATGCGAGCGGTGGACATGCAGTAGTGTATGAGGATGAGGTGCAACTGTAGTTGTGTGCAGCATAAAATGAACTTTTTTTTCGGATAACAGGTTTCAATTTTTTGGGTCTGTTTTTTATAGCCGGATGATAACTTTAGTTGTAGAACACGCCAGGACGAGATTGCTTCGTGTCACACATCTGACATTTATCATTTGAGAAACTAAAACCCACAACAAATTAAAAAGTAAATCAGTAAAACAAAAAAAAAGAAATGAAAAAATCCACCCAAAGCTGCCCGCAAAATCAGATGGCGCAGGAGACGGACGAGACTAGTATATTTCGGTTTGGCTGGCGAACCACTTGAGGACCCGTTAGTTCCGATATATTGAAGTAATTTAGAGGAGGAAAGGAGTCTAAAACCATCAAGTAACATGTAGTACAGCCGATCATGTAGTTGGAAGTTGACCCAGTACTTTACTAACTAACGTGCACACCCTCCTTTGAAAGTTAAAAAATGAAAAACTATCGTGCAAACCCATGTTCTTGTATACGACGTGATTGCAATTGGAATAATCCAATTAACATTTCAAAGTCTTATCAAGTGGTTGGTCTAGTCGTGTTAAATATCGTTAAGTCGTGTTCAGTGCGCAATTATTATCATTAAAAAACCTATCCACATGGCAAGAAATTGACAATCGAACCAACCTCGGGTTAGATGGTTAGGTGGACAATGGTGTTCCCAGCCCACCAGGGTTTAAGTCTTGGTGCTCGCATTTACTCAGTCTCTCGGATGTGCTCATAGGGGTAGAGAGTATGTGTGTGCCTTCATAGGAATGAGTGTATAGATGTATATATATGAGCGTTTGCATATGTACTGTGTTAAAAAATAATATACGACGTGATTGTAACTGAAATCATCGAATTAACATTTCGAAGTCTTATCAAGTGGTTGGTCTAGTCGTGTTAAATATGGTTAAGTTGTGTTAAGTGCCCAATTATTATCATTAAAAAACCTATCAACATAGCAAGAAGTTGACAATCGACCAGCCTATCGCATTAAAGATCACATATCTTGATCTGGACATGTACTAATAGTTTTCAAATTCAAACGTCTAGTATGTAAGCCCAAAGACTTGCACATGTCTTTTTCAAGAGCATCTACAACTGAAAGGATCCATATGGTCGACTAAAAGTGTGGGGGTGAATAGGCGACTAACAAATTGTATTCTCTTTTACAAATTTAGGCTCAATAAAAGTAGGTTGTCTAAATATGCAAATAGGTGGACAATCTATATGACAAGCACAACAAGAGAGCAACACAGATAAAAACTCGCACAAAGTAAAGGTACGATGTGACCGCAAGTGGAGTTGACGGAGATGAGAATGTGTTGCTGAAGGTCCGTTCTTTTTGAGGAGGTACATCTTCGTTGGAGGGGTGTGGAGGCACAATGCTCCCGAAGTGACGGTGTCGTGAAATAGGGGGTGCACATCATGTCGGCCTACTATTCCTGGTCCGGGCCCCATGCCCTGGCTCTTGGCGTAATCAAGGCATGTTTGAATGATAGGCATGTTTATCCCGTGATCGCCAAGTTTCAATGGAAGCCTCAGATTCGTACTGGCGTTTTCCCTACGCCGAAGACGACTTCGGTTCAATTGAAGCACATGAGCGCTCTGGAGCCCTTACCCACCATCAGGATCTAAAGCCCGATGGATTCAATTTGACGGCGGATGTCGGTACATCCTCGGAGTTGGTCGAGGACCTTAAACCGCAACGGCCGAGAGCTCAGATTCAAACTGTCAGGGCGACTTCGAAAACATCGTCACGCAATCCGCCCGAGGGCGCCGTTAAGCGATCATCAAGTGGTTTTTTTTTCCTTCAAAAAACCGATATCAGATCGGGCTGGAATCAGATTCATTCTGCTACCAACCCCCACGTCGGGTACTGCACCAATGCTTCGAGACCAACCGGCGTATGGGACCTAGCCTATGTTAAGCAAAGGACATCGATATGGCGCTGCCGTTCGGTCTGGGAGGCTCCCAGACCGAACGAATCGTTCGTACTGGGGGCGAATAGCTCCCATGCGACGTTTTTGAATTGAATTGTCTCTCATGCGACGTCGTTGGTTGTAATGGCTCTCATGCGACATCTCCCAGCGCAGAAATAGCTCAAGCAAGACAACCCGTTTACGCGGCTAGCTGGCTGTTAGTTGGGCTGAGGTTTGGTTGGGACACTGGGGTTATGTGCTCTGCCTGGTGGGGTCCACCTACGGCCACGTCGTCAAGAGTCAACCGTCCACGACTCGACCGGTGACTGTGTGACCGTGCTCGACTGGGCGAGCGGCGCCGCTGTAGGCATCTTCTCCGGCAGAGGCAGCGGTTTCTTCTCCGCGGTGGTGGATCGCCTTTCTCGGTAGCGGCAGAGCTATTGCGAGTGAGTATTTTCGAAACCCTAGTCTCATTCCCCAGAACTTTGGGGGGATCTGTGGCCTCATGCTGCCCCTCTGTTTCTTGGCGATTTAGAATCTCGATTGGATCCAGGGGTTGTTTCTTCTCCGCGGTGGTGTAGCGCCTTTCTCGGCAGCGGCTATTGCGAGTGAGTATTTTCGAAACTCTAGTCCCATTCCCCAGAATTTTGGATAGATCTGTGGCCTCATGCTGCCCCTGTTTCTTAGCGTTTTAGAATCTCGATTGGATAGTAGCGCGGAGGCTGAATGAGATGGAGCGAGGAGACAGTGCTTCAAATCGGTAATGCCGCCCTCTTTTCACTTTTAGCTGTTATCGAACTCGATTTGGTAGTGAGTGTCGCTTACACTGCCGCTGCCTGCCATTGACAAAACAGGGGAGGTTCCGGTTCTGCCACCACATTCGCAATTATAGTGGAATTTTTTTCCTGTAAAGCCAAGCTCAGTGATGGCAGTGTCCAAGACATTGATAGAGATACCACCGTGAGGTTGGATGTCGAACTTGCAGATGTTGATCCCCAGGAATTGGAGAGCATGAAGGAGAAGGCCGTGGGCAATTTGGTGGAGAGAAATGGGGAGAGTATTATTTGGGGTCCAGAACAAGAGGTATCTCTGCAACGTTTCGACAACTATTATGGTGAATATGTGAGAATTGAAGATGGAGAAACCATGGTTTCTGAAATTGATCAGCAAGAAGGGTGGGCAAGCAAACAAGTAACATTTTATGCAGAGCTAATTGATCTGCAAACTCATTCCAGAGTTGGTTATGTGCCATCAAAGATGGCTGCACAGGTGGAAGATGATGAGTGGGTTTCACAAAAGAAGATGTTGGCATTGTTGACTGAACCGACTGTAGTAGCTGAAGATACAGGGATTGATGCAGATGGAGAGGAGGGAACCCATGGTGCTAGGAAGATTGTTGTTGACTGGAATGTAGTAGAGTTGAATGAAAAAACAGATTTGGTCATTACACCAATATCTGACATTGATATGGCCGAAATGTTTGGCATTGAAGTGGATGACAAAGATAAGAAGAAGGATGACAGTTCTTTGCCTGCTGATGGTAACACAGGCCCTAGAAATGCAAATGAGGACGAAGAAGAGCTGATGAGAGAGGTTGCAGATGATGTGGATGATGCAGATGATAATGAACTGGTTTGTTTGTATGACAAAGAGAACCCAGTTATTGAGGTGGGAAAGTTGTGGCCAAGCATGGTTGAGTTTAGGATGTCTTTTAGGACCTATGCAGTGAAAAAAGAATTTGATGCCAAGACTATGTGGACTGATCGAAAGAAATTTTATGCTCGATGCAAAGGTTATGATGGTGGTGGCAATGCTTGCAAATGGTACATATCTGCCAGACTACAACCTGATGGAAGTACAGTAAGGGTAAATCAAATACCACACCAGCATACATGTATGACCACTTCACAGAGAGTTTCAAAGATGACATCACAGCTTTGGATTACAGAGAAGATTACTCCTATTTTAGCCAAGACTCCAAACACTACTGCAAATAGGCTTAAAGTTGACTTGGAGAAGCTGTACCCCATCCAGCTGCAATATACCACAATGTGGAAAGCAAGACAAAGGGCCTTGAAATCATTGTATGGTGACTGGGCAAATATATTTAGGATGTATTATAGTTTTAAAGCAGAGGTGGAGAAGAGGTCACCTGGAAGTGTGGTGGAGATAGATACAGAGGTAACAGAGGATGGCAAGGTTTTTTTCAGCAAGTTTTTTATGTGTTTGAAGCCTTGCATAGATGGATTCAAAGCAGGCTGTCGTCCATATTTGAGCATAGACTCATCTTTTTTGACTGGAAAGTGGAATGGTCAGTTGGCTGCATGCAATGCTCTAGATGGACACAACTGGATGTTCCCAGTTGCAATAGGAATGTTTCAATCAGAGACAGAGGCATCATGGATATGGTTCATGATGCAACTGAAAAGATGCATAGGGCCAGTTTCTCCTTTGGCCATCCACACAGATGCATGTAAAGGGTTGGAAAATGCAGTAAAAAAAGTTTCCCCCCATGCTGAGCAGAGGGAGTGCTTTGGACATATGTGGATGAATCTGATAAAAAAGTTCAGAGGAGATGAATTTGGGCGCATGTGGCCAGCAGCAAGATCCTACACCAGACAGACACATTCCTATCACCTTGGTAAGATATTGGCATCATGTAGTGATAATGAATTTGCTTCATGGTTGAACAACCACCATTCTCTGTTGTGGTACAGATCAGGTTTTAATACTTCCATAAAATGTGATCATATCAATAACAACTTGGCAGAAAGTTTTAACAACAAAGTGAAGGATTTGAAAGACTTGCCTGTGCATGACATGGTGGACCAAATAAGGATCATGATCATGCGTTTGTGGGAGTTGAGAGGAAAAATTGCTAATATTTTGGTAACAAGCTTCCAGCAGTGGTACAACAGGTGGTCAATAGGAGTAGAAATCTTTCACATCTATCTGTTGAGAAATCTTCCTTGTGAGGTGCTGAAGTTAGAGATACAAAGTGTGGCAAGAGGCATGTGGTAAATACTGAGTTGCATGAGTGCACTTGCCAAGAGTGGCAACACACTGGAAAACCATGTGAGCATGCAATACTTTTTTGGCATCTAAACCCAGGTTAAATATGCACCCATATTTGCATGAGTATTATTCAGTACAAAAATTCAAAGCTGCATATGCAAGTCCAATTCCTGCACTGACTGACCAATCTTAGTGGCCTGAGGTGGAAATAGAATTTACCTTGTGTCCCCCTGTCACTAGAAGAAAGGCTGGGAGGCCAAAACAGAGCAGATTCAAAGCTTGGTTTGAGAAAGGTGGTTGTAGTAAGAAGGGGAAAAAGGATAAGGAAAAGAATGAAAAGCCCAAAAGGGCTCAAAAAGGTAACAAAAATAGGTGCAAGTTGTGTGAGGTACTTGGGCACAGAGTTGGTTCATCCAAATGCATCTACACCCCTCAGAGGCCAAAGTATGTTTATGTTACTGCTTTTGCAAGTTTTTGATTTTGCTACTTGTTCTAGTATCTAACCAAGTGAAATGCTTTATTTTTTAGAAGGAAGTGTGCAGAAAAAGCCCCACCTCTTGTTGTTGAAGAATGCTGGCCAGTGAAAAAAGCAAGACTCAATGGCTTTAGAAGGAAGAGAACTGAGCAGATAATGTTTGGTGACAAAGATATGGACCAAGCTGAAACTGTTACTGCTGAACATGAGCTAACTGTTTCTGTTTTGGACGATGTGATGCATACTGAAACTATTACTGCTGAACATGAGCTAACTGTTTCTGTTTTGGACGATGTGATGCATACTGAATCTGTTTTGCAAGCGCTAGGGCAATCTGAAACTGTTGCAGATGATGCAACTGTTGTGCTGCCATGTGAATCTGCTTTGACAGTTGTGTTGCCATGTTTGGAGGTTGTGCTACCATGCGAATCTGCTTTGACAGCTATGTTGCCATGTTTGGAGGTTGTGCTGCCAAGTATTGAGTTACAAACTGAAGAAGTTGAACAATGTGTGCCATCTACTCAATCTGCAGAAGTGCAAACTGAAGAAGTGTGACATGGTCAGGTGCAAAAGTTGAGGCGGCCTAGTGGAGTTGGCAAGAAAACCAAGAGCATCAGCATCAACAAACTGTGCGCCGTGGAACCAAACAGTGGAAAAAAGGAGAAGAAATTGAGTGGTAGAAAGAAGCAAAAGAAATAGAGTCGAAATCATTCAAATGTGATGTGATTTGATGTGAAAACTTAAGTTTGTTGTCATTTGATGTGAAAACTTATGTTCTTTGATGTAAAACTTATGTGCTATGATGTTGATTTGACTTGAAATTCAAATTCAAATTTGAACCGACATTCAAATTTGAACCTATCTCCAATATTTTTGGAGTTCCTTTGTTTGTTCTGTGATTTTGCACTGTTTTATATACTACTATGCACTTTAGTTCATAAATCCAACCCTTTTTGCGAAGTCCAACTCATAGTCACTGAAAATATTGTCCAAACAGGCCACATCGCATGCATGCGAGAGGGATGGGCCACCATGCATGCCATGCAACGGCGTCGCAGCCTAGCTATTCTACTTGTGAAGGCATCGACACAGCCTAGCGATTTGCATGCACCCAGCGACGCGGTAAAGCAGTGGCAGGGGCGCAGCGTATAGGTACGTCACATCTAAGCTATTTTAACAATTGCATGCACGAACCTTACACACAGAACGGACGCGTCGGTGGTGCAGCTCCTTTTTCAGTGTCACGCGCGGATGAAGCCTTACCGTCACCGCCGATGCAAGTCCAAAACGAAGCATCTCGCCTGTGTCGCCCGTGCCTCTTTGGATGCTCTGCCGCAATTAATTTTGCCACCACGCACGGAGAAGTGAAAACGATCGAAGGCATCATGTGCATTGACTACGGCTGCAACGCGGGCGGCTATAAAAGGGCACCATTTCCCCATCCCTCTCACACCCATCTCTCAAGCCTCCTCCGCTTCTTCTTTTCGAGCCAAATCCACCACTCGAGCCACCATGCAGTTCAACGGCCCTACCTACCGTCGCCCTCGCACCGTGCCGAAGAGGGAGTACCCGGCCGGAGTCATCGTCGAGAATAGCCTGAGGGTGTGGGCCATCTCAAGGTGGAGGGGCCCTAGAGAGTTGACTCGCTTCTTCCTCCAAGCCGGCTACCGCCACCTCCCTCTGGGCACTCCGCCCATGTTCCACCTCCACGAGGTGTACGATGGGGCCGCCGTCATCGGCCTCGTCATCGGCCTCTACGTCACCTTCACCAACCCCTACGACGCTTACCACCTCCTCGGCCAGGTATTTTGGTGTGGATGCGAGTTCATCGCGTTCACAACCTACAACATCTTCACCAACTTCCACCACATCTTCCCCTCGGCCAACGGCATGCACACCCTCCCCTACCAGATGCCGGAGAATGACGAGTGAGGGGCGCCGGCTAAGGAGGGGCCAAGGAGTTGTTCGAGTGTTCTGCTGGCCGAGTCTTTCTATCTAGCTTGTGTTGTGTTGGTTCGGGCGTGTGTGCCCGTGTCTTCTATCTAGTTTTAATTATTTTCTTTTCATGTTTTATGCACTATATGTTGTAAGGGGATGCTACTAGGGTACCCGATGCCCCTCTATCGTGCTATCTATTAATGTATTTTCGGGCCTAAAGTTTCTTCATTGCATTTTATTTATGTGGCCATGTGAACTTAAAAATGCACTAAAACATGATCCAATCATAAAAGTTGTTGTTAGCACGTGTCTAGTTAATTATTTTCCTTTTATGTTTTATGCATACGAGTAAAAACTTTGAAAACACCATAGCACAAACCAAAAAAAAAAATGGTGCTTGGTTCAAATACTCCCTCCATGCATGTGCATAGGGCATCTAAGAAAAAGCTCTGCAATTTAGGTTCCACCAGGCCCACCTCGTTGCAATCTCTTGCCTAATCATCGCTGGTTTCCTATGCATGCATTGGATATTTCCCTCTTTGCCAGCCATCCACAATTAATCACCGGAGGAAACAAGCGGCAATTAATGCATATTACGACTTACACTTCCCAACACATCAGGACGGAGCAAGTAAACTAGAACCAACCTTTTGTTTTAGCCGAAACAACACAATACCCTACCATCGGACACGATAGCTTGTGTATAAAAATAGCTCAAATAATTATCAGATGAGTTATCTCAAAAAAGATGACCGCAGGAAACTTAAAATTTATGAAATAACCTAAGCCGAAAGGATATATCGATGTCAATGACCGTATGCACTTTGTTTGCACTAGCTACACCTTTTTTATCAGTGGGCCTGGATATGTTCTATTCGGCCCCGCCTACCTTCTATATGGGCCTGGCCTTTTCGGGCAACTGTCAACGAACCTTTTTTTTCCTTTTCTCCCTCTACCACTGAAACTATCCCTGAAATTGAAACTGATGACGAACTGCAGAACTGAAAAAACGGGGCCGAAACAGAGTGGAGAAGACATGCTGAATTCATACAACGCAACACTTTTATTCAAACATCCATATCATTATGATTACAAATGATGCCCAATCTATTCACTAACGGCTAATTATCATCACATAAACAAATGCGAGAGCAATTACACAAACATAAAAAATTCCAGCCATCAAATTGCCCTCCTTCAATTCGATGAGTTTCTTCATCTGCTTGTTCAGCTTCTTCAGCTCTGCCGTCCCTCCTGCATCCCCCACAGTAGCACCAATGGAATTGCCAGATCCAGGGGCCCCAGACCCAGACGGGCCCGATCCAAACTTCTCCGCCTCCAACGGCAAATCGAGCTCCCCTGATGCACCCTCCAGTTGAATCCGCTCTATGTACTCATCTAGCCACTCAAAATGGGCGCATTGCTTCAATTTCTGAAATCGGAATGATGAACCCTAAATCCCAAATCCGATGAAAAATATGAAATTGGGAGACAAAAACCAAAATTGGCATATTGAGAAGTAAAATCTCACCTTTCCCTGCTC